>NW_006442512.1:6706351-6713983 GCF_000325575.1 Pteropus alecto
GAGGGCGAAGTAGGTAATGGGGATCAAATATATGGTAGCTGAAGGAAACTGGACTTTGGGTGGTAAACACACAATAGAATATACATATGTCAAATTATAATGTGCACCTGAAAATTATATAATTGTATTAACCAATGTTACCTCAATAAACTTAATAAAAATTTAAAAATAAGTAAATAAAATACACAATGAATTTTGAAGACTTAGTATCAAAAAATGTAAAATATTTAAATTATTTTCACCTTGGTTACATATTGAGAGATAATTTGGATATATTGGATTAAAGATATTACTTAAACTAATTTTATGTGTTTCTTTTTACTTTTAAAATGTGACAACTAGAAAATTTTAAAATGCATGTGTGATTCACAGTATATTTTTGTTGGGCAGCTTTTTATTTACAGAATGGCGGACAAATTTTAGATTGCTATAGACAAGGAACATATGATTTAACACTTAACTACACATGATCTGTAGTAATAATGTGCTTATTACAAAGAATATCATTTTAGAATAAAGGGAAGTTTTTTAGGTTGAATTATGTCAGCTTTGTTAAAAACTCACTACATTGTCTTTATTCTTCTTATTTCACTCTTGTCCAGTGAAAACTATAATGGATAGCATTATTTCCTAGAATGAAATTGAGAGCGACTGATTTAAAGTTAGTTAAACAATGACGGACTTCATGTGAGAGTTAACAATCTCATTATTTTAATTTATGAGAACTATTTTACTCTTAAATCTTAAAATTTGCAAGCTTATTAAATGTTTCAAAGTTGTTTCAAATTTTATAATTATTTTTTGGCTTATTAAAATATGTTGATTCGTGTTCATAAATCTGGATTTTTATTACTCTTTTACTAACTTTTAAAATATTAATTAAAAGTACTAAAATGTACATTAACCTTCTCCACAATGGTTTCTTCATAAGGATAGTCTAACTAATGATTAAAATATCTTATAGTAATCAGTTCTCAAAATGTTTGAATTTTACTGTAATGATTTTTCTAATATTAGCAATCCCATGCTTTATTTTACTTTCACTCAGGAACATGTATTAAATTTTAGCGGTATATAACCTTAACTGAAATTAAATTTGAGAAAACAAATAAAAAGAAAATTGCAGATACACTTTTCAGAGAGAAAAAATAAAATTTGAAGATTTTCATGTAGAATAAGTTGAAATCTTAAAGCTTTTCATCTCTGTAACTCATAAATTGTGTCATACCTGACTTAATATTGTTAAGATGATTACTAACAGTACAATCACAAAATTAATATATCATGACTACAAAACATTTTCCAAGGAAAAACAAAAATTCAAAAACTTATTTGGCCTCTACATTTCTAGATGTATATCTTTCCTATGTAATGATGGATGATAATTTACCTACATAAATAACTGATTTTGGGAGAAATCAATGGGAAAAGACCTAACTTATCTTCCACTTTAGATAATTTTAAAAAATGGTTTATATTTTATTTATTTAAAATTAGATTTAGCTTCACATAACAGAAAACAAAATCCCAGAAATACCAGTGGCCTAAACATAAGGGTTAATTTATTCCTTGAAAGATAGCCATATAGTGTTTCCTTTACAAGAAAAGGTGAGTACAGTACAATAAAATATTTTTAGGGAGACAGAGACCTCATTAACATAATTTTCATTACAGTATATTATTATAATTCTATTAGTTATTATTAATCTCTTACTGTGCCCAATTTATAAATTAAACTTTAACATAGGTATGTGTGTATAGGAATATATATAGTATATATAGGGCTGAGTACTATTGCAGTTTCAGGCATCCACTGGGGGGGTCTTGGAACGTATCACCCATGGGGGACTACTATATCCCAGTAAATAAACTAGTATGCTGCTATTTTTACATGCTATTAGGGGAGGAACAATTGATAATTTCTTAGTTGTTCTCTATTACTAACCCAACATATAGAGATTCACTGGCAATAATGTAAAATATTAAAGCAGAGTTTGGAATAGCAAATGACAGACACATGTTCAATTCCTGAGACTCATGCTGGATTTGCAGCATTAAAGGCCCTGTTCTCTTTTTAGTCAACTAGTGTGACTTGAAAGACTGTGTGACACTCCCTACCTCAATTACTGATTTAAAATATTTGGTGCTCTTTAGTAGAAGTTTTCTAAACATGCTATTGGAAACCTTGGACTGAATTCAGGGAAGAGAGTAGCAAAGCGAGTTATCGTGACTACCATTTATTCAAACATCCACTTGCCTTCCAAATCTTGGAAATATTAGACATCTACGAGAAATTTTATTTGAACAAATTGTTATTACACTTAAAAATTGACTTGAGCAATTCTTTTATCAAAGAATACAGAGATTACAGTTGACTAGTCTGTTACCTGCTTTTATAACTTAACATCACAGAACAATCTGTTAGAAAAGCAAGAATCTCTTTAAAATGCTAGTTGCTACACTTAACTTCATGGTAACATTTGACATTATTTTTCTTAAAGATGGCTACAACTGTATATAATATAAACTTTTTGATACTTTGATCAAACCTTCATATACAAATAAACATTTAATAACCTGAAGTATATTTTATTTTTTCTGGCTTTGAGGATTTCCAAGATATAAACAAAAAATCTAATTTCATAAGTTAACTGGCATATTTCTTTTTCTTAGTGAATAAACCAGGAATTCTTTGCAAAATCTTAACTTTTCATGACACAAATTGTGTGTTAAATATGTGATGAAAGAGGCTTTAATTATAGCATCAAATGCTTGCATACTTAGAAACATAAGTGTTTTACACACAAGTTTGTATTTGTTTTGATATAATGAAATTTCACCAAGAAATTGGTGTTCAGATTATGATCTAAGCACATATCTAAGGATTTGTTAAATCCTTGAGTGACACGTTGGATAACATAGTGAAAATTGACTGCAATTTCTCTTATCTAATGATGGTTAATAGTTCAGAAAGCAAGCTCAGAATTCACACTCATAATGAGGATGTGCCACTGTCAAATCACTAAGATATAATTATGAATTTGTAGTCATAATGACTAAGCATGTGAAATTAACAAAACAACTTAGAGTGATATGAGAAGAAAATGCTGTGAAATGTGTTAAAAGCAGAAAATGTGATATCAGTTTATTCTTATTTGAAAGCAACATAATACATATACCTTCTGCTTTTAGAAGAAATGTCTGAAAAAAAATATGACATACACAGTGATAACATAGTGGATGAACTTCTGTTGCAGTAAACTTATGTCCTTGAGGTATAATTTGTGTTAAAATATTTCACAAAAATGCAGTAAGGTATTAAAATGTATTTAGCTTAGGATTCTGCATATTAATGTTGGGTGCTAATTTTTGTGCCTAATTTTGACACATCATCTTTGAATCTATTTTGTATATGAAGAAAAGGAGAAAGAGGAAGACAAGTTCAACATAACCCTAAAGTATGACACTCTAGATCTGACTCAAGGATAATAAAATGTTACTTGTTCCTCCAAGGAAAATGGGAATTTCAAAAGGCTTGCTTTGGTAGTGTTCTTTACAGTTCAGTTATTTGATTTTGATTGCTATTAAACTTTAGTCTGCTTCTTTGACTTCCACTTACTTTTTCTTACTATCGGTTTTACGTATGTAATGTTTTTGACTGCTAACTGTAAACTAATATATCTGCTTCTAGTATGTCCTTTTAGGAAACAAAATTCTAAAAGTCAGAAGAAAGATGTGTTTTGCTCATTCTAATTTCTTAGACAATCCCATGGAAGATGCTTAATACATATTTAGTGAATCTGTGTGTGTGTGTGTGTGTGTGTGTGTGTGTGTGTGTGTTTTATATCCTACTTAAACCAGAGTCCTTCTATTCTTGTCCTAAAAGGCAAGATATGAACCTCTTCAGAGAAGACTTCGGTTTCCAGAATACTTATTTATGCTTTAAACTTATTAACAGTCTATACACCTTTTCAGATGCTAGTAACCTTCCATTTGAGGAGTCAAGAGACTTTATTATGTAGTTCCCCTTTGCCCAATACAGTTTTTTTTTAAAGAAACATATACTGCAGAAAATACTGTATCATCTTTACCATCTCCAAATTTTTCTCAGTTCTTTTCTTAGAGGAAAGTTCTTACTCTTAGATTTTGGTAATATAATGGGCAATTATCCTTACATCTGGCACCAGTATTCCTCTTAAGGAGAGAACTATCTTTGTGAACATAGTTCCTTAAGAAGCTTGGGGCAGAAAGTGACACTCTGAAGTCAGGAATGTCAGTAGGAGACCCATGCCATTGTGCCAGGTGATGAGGGAATCATCAAATGCTGGTTCAAGATGGCACAGCCAAATAATATTGGCATTAAAAAAATATAGGTCAATATAGAATAGAAAGCCCAGAAATAACCACACATATGTGGCCAAATAATTTTGATGAAGGCACCAAGAATACACAGTGGAGAAATGACAATCTCTTCAATAAATGGTGCTGGGAAAACTGAATAGCCACACTCAAAACAATAAAATTGAACCCCTATCTTACAACATACACAAAATACATCCCAAAAGGGATTAATGACTTAAAAGTAAGACCTGAAAAATAAGGATAAGTTCTTTGATGTTGTTCTTGGCAATGATTTTTTGGATTTGACACCAAAAGAAAAAATAAACAAGTGGGCCTACATTAAACTAGAATACTTCTGCAGAGCAAGTAAAATCATCAACAAAATGAAAAGAATGAGAAAATATTTGCAAATCATATATTTGATAAGGGGTTAATATCCAAAATACATAAGGAATACATACAACTTGATAGCAGACAAACAAAAAACAACAACCAAACAGTCAATTTAAAAATGGACTAAGGACCTGAGTAGCATAGATGTTTTTCCAGAGAAGACATACAAACAGCCAATAGATACATGAAAGGTATTTGACATCACTAATCATCAAGGAAATGCAAATGAAAACCATGATGAGATATCAACTCATACCCGTTAGGATATCTATATCAAAAAGACAAGAGATAACATGTTGGTGAGGATGTGGAGAAAATGGAACCCTGTGCACTGTTAGTGAGAATGTATACTGACATGGCCATTATGAAAAACAGTATATAGTTTCTCAAGAAATTAAAAATAGAGCTACCAAATAGAAGTTAAAAATCTAGCAATCCCGCCTCAGGATATATATCCAAAGGAAATGAAAATGGGATATCTAAGAGATATCTTCACTTTCACATTCATTGCAGCATTATTTATAAGAGCCATGGTATAGAAACAACCTAAGTGTTCATCAGTGGATAAATACATAAAAAGATATGGTGTCTGTATATATAATAAAATATTATTCAACCATAAGGAAGAAGGAAATGCTGCCATTTGAGGCAATATGGATGAAACTTGATGGCAGCATGCTAAGTGAAATAAGCCAGACAGAAAAACAGATGCTTCATGTTATCACTTATATGTGGAATTAAAAAAAATCAGACTCATAGAAACAGTAGAATGGTGGTTGCTAGGGCTAGGGGATGGGAGAAATAGGGAGAGGTTGGTAAAAGGGTACACATTTTCAGCTGTAAGATGAGTAAATTCTGAGGCTCTAATGTATAGCACGGGGACTACAGTTGATACTACTGTACTATATAATTGAAATTTGCTGAGAGAGTAAATCTCAAGCATTTTCATTCCCATTCTCTGAAAAAGTTTTATGACATGAAAGAATGAATATGTTAATTGTTAGATGGTAGGAAGCCTTTTACAATGTATACATATATCAACTTATCATGTATACTTTAAATATATTACGGTTTTGTCAATTATACCTTGATAAGCAAAGAAAAGTTTTAAAAAATAGAATTGAGTGTTACAGAGTGTTGGCTACCTCCTCTGATTGGTCTAGGCTCTTAATTCTCAGTGTTGAGGGCAGTTGGTGGGGTAAGAAAAAATTTTATATATTGTAGGTAATCCCTGATTCATGAAACAAATTTAGATTATATAATGCATTGAAACTTAAATAATTTTATTTAAATTCAGCTCCATAAAGCCTAAAATTATTAATATTTCCCAAATTGTACCATGACAGTGTTAGTTTCCGTTTCTGACATTGCAATAATTTTTTAAATCTTTTGTGAACTTCTGTGGTATTTGGAGAGAAACTGGGGAAGACTGCTATGGAAGTTTGGAATTCCAAAATTAAGATCACAAAATTGCACAAGTCTGTTTAAATAAAATTGTGTGTGTGTGTGTGTGTGTGTGTGTGTGTGTGTGTATAGAAAGAAAGAAGAAAAAATAGCACTCAAAGGGTGGATTCCCAAATGCAAGAAGTTGTTTCCCTGGGTGTGGCCTATGGCCGAGTGATTAAAATTTTTCTCTTCCCTATTTTTTATGTTGTATTTCTTGGAAACTGAGATGTTAGCATGGGTCTTCTACTAAATCTGGATAAGATTGCTTAGAGTCTCGCATTCCACACAATGTGATTTTCCAAAGATCTCTAGAGGTGTTTATATTCTTGTGTTCATGTCTGATTCCAAATACCTATTTCCTCAGAATTCATTTCATCAGGAATTGAATCACCCTGCTTTGTTTGCTATCTTTATGTTACTATGTGGAATCTCAAATATGAATCTTGAGCCCTTACCCAAATTCCATTGAAAGCTATTCTCACAGGGCAGATGTATGTAATAGACGATGCTGACAACCTGGGGGAGGGATAAGAACAGATTTATCTACCAAGCTGCAGTGCAATTTCAAATTATATTGGATATTTTTTTGTTTGTTTCTTAATCTGTAACCTGAGATTTTTTTTTTCATCAGTGGCCTCACCTTTATAGATTCTGGCCACATGACATCTTGACTGCTTCTCTCTTTTACCCTTTCATCTCTCCTCTTCACCTCCTTTTGTCCCTGGATAGCCTGAGAAAGCCCAAACTCTTCTTAATCTTTTTTTGTAAAGCAGTGTACTTTGTCTAAGCTCCTAGACCCCTTGAGTTGTTGCTATGTAATCACAAAGCCTATTTGGGTGTTCAGAACAAAAGAATTCCTTTGGAAAGAACTACCAGAAATTGTGGTCCAAATTTACACTTTCCCTATTATACGTTCTTAATAAGAAGAGTAATGATGAAAATAGTTTTATTCTTTTCTACCAGGCTCTCCCCTTTCCCATAAGGTAGATAGTAGAATATAAGATGAGAAAACAGAGTTTTAATTTGTTTTCCACTTTTATTTTCTATTTGTATTAAACAATTGGAGGACAGTAGGTTTAATAGGGATGTAGGGCATATGGAAACAGCTTGCAGGCGGACAAACTGGTCAGAAAGCTTTCATGGCCACACTCGGAAGGGTGACATTAGTTTTTGGATGAAACTGTGGAAAATGCATGGGTAAAAGAAAATTTGTGCTTTTCCTTTTGTTCTGCTAGTTGAATTTTTAAGCATTTTTACAAGAATTAAAGAAGCAAGTCATGGATTTCTGCCAGGTGTGGACACACACATTGTAACTTTACAAGTGCAAACATTTCAACCTGTTCTTGCTATTTAATCATCTTTGAATGTATGACCTGGAATAGGCTCAGAGATAGATTAGGTGGATAAGAACACAAGTACTCCTTATCGGAGTTTGTTTTAATAATTTTTGGT
>NW_006442512.1:6714593-6714893 GCF_000325575.1 Pteropus alecto
CACAAAGCAGAGGTCTGCATTTTACTCAATGCTTCATGTAAGTCTGACAAAAGTAGTGGGGGGAAAAGCAGCTCAGATTTCTGCTACTCGGAAAACAGCCAGCTTGGGGTGAACAGTTAATCTCTCCTGATAATATCTATACTTTTGGAAGCCCTCCCACATTCATTTGGCTTGAGTTTGGAGGGTCTATAGAGAGGGGAATGCTGAGCGTAACAGTCTTTATATTTGGATTTGGCCTTTAGCAATAGCTATGAAACTATGGCAAGGTTCTACCTAACACTATGTTTACAAAGACGCTCT
>NW_006442512.1:6714910-6718606 GCF_000325575.1 Pteropus alecto
TTCAAAGAGCTATGTTTGTATATAGATAAAGTACCAAACTTTTCAATTAATTTTAAGACCTATTGAGATGATCACTGTTTTTCAATTTGAATAATTATTGACTGTAGGTCAAAGTTGCTAATAATCTCGAATTTGAGCCGTATTTGTGTTCTCCATTCTTAGATTCATAATATTAAGCAAGTATCGATTTTCATGGTTTGTGTTATTTTTTTAACATGTTAAGATTGATTTGCAAGCATTTTGATGGTATTTTACATCTATATTAAATAATTGAGGTAGGCCTAATGTTCTTTTTTGTTTCTTGAACTATGTTTTTATGTTTAATATCATGATTTTGCTAATTTCATAAACATTTGTCGGCTTTATGTATTCTGTGCTCTGGAAAAATTCATAAAGCCCCGGATTGTTCTGTCCCAATTCTATTTATGATTTTAGTTTATCACAGCAGGATTTTGAGGCTTATGGAAATAGGAAGGTCAGTCTAGTTGAGGCTGGGTCGGGATAGGTTGTTTAAGAGGTGAGCTTGGTATCCATGATACTCAGAATATTCCACTCTTTTTAGTTCTTACTCGACCTGAGGTACCTTCATTTTAGCAGCTACAAGTCACTTGGAGAGGATCAAAAAGGAGTAGGTGACTCTTTTGGATGAAAACTAAGTGTATCTTTTCTATCCCGGGAAGAAAGACGTAAGAGCTCAAACTTTCTTTTGACACATGGTGTTAAAAAAATTTGAAAGATCATTTTATCTTTGCCATGTCACTATGGTAACCTGGCCTCTGTAGCTAATTGTGTGCTTGCTTTTTTTCTTTCTAAGTAGAATGAGTTGTACCCATGCTCAACATTTATAACAATGGAGTAAGTCACTCAGAAATATGAACTGACCATTCTGTATTTTTGGAAATTTGCATTTAAGAATAATTATTAACTATATATGGAGAGGAACTGTGAATTTGAGAATTTTCAGAATAAAATAGAACATTTTCTTTTTTGTCTGTATTGATGTTTTTGCTCTGCTGCAGCAATTGGCTTTTGGTTTAAAAGATGATGGCAGCATTATAAATTTTGTTCCTTTTTTGAAGGCATCCAGCCAAGAAGTGAAACCATGGGAGTGTATGCTTGCAGCAAATTCTGGGTTAAGCAGTGAGAAATGTGTCCTACTCAATGGTAATCGTATATTCCTGTAGTAAAACATGCAAGTAAATTAAGATGGGGCTGTATTTTAAAATTATGTGCAATTCATGCCCTACTTCCAATGATTCTGTCATAAGTAAGCCCTCTTTTGTTCTGATATAATACTGCTTTAAAAAAACCTTTATACCATAAAAGTGATGGATATAAATATTTTATTTTCTCATGAGAATGAAAACTTTGTCTAACTTTGATAAGAACAAGAGGAAAGAACCTAAGAAAAAGGCTAACTACAAGTAGGTGTGCACATGGCTACAGAAGGACATTATAAAACTGTTCCATTCAATGAGTTCTGATTAGTCACCCTAGAATCACATTAGCAAAGATCAATAGCACCAATCACTCAGCTACTAGGACATACCATAGCAAACATTAATTATACCTCAAATTCTGATAATAATGGCTTGTATCAGTTTTCTTTGAACATAGATGGTCTTATTTTATTTATTTTGATATTAGAGTACTGGATTAGCCTTGGGTAATAATATAACTTTGAAATTCAGAAAAGCAAATGATAGTTACACAATCATTATTACAGATAGAATAGCTGGAGATTCATGACTGTTCACAGGCAGGTGGTAGTTATTTTATTTCATATTACAAACTGGATAAGCCAAACTACAGTGAGTGGTATACTTCAGCTTGTTTAAAATGGTAAATGGAAGTGATGTATTTAAGTTGAAGAGATGAGGTAGTTTCTGGATGGGAGAACTAATACTCTTAGTATTTTTGCTAATATTTTAAATCTGTCATCTCATTTTATCATCACCTTAGCTTTGGGAGGTAGATAGAATTGAACTCATTTTATAAATGAATGATCTTGAGGCTCAGAAAGCTTAAGTAATTTGCCCAAGTTTATAAAGGAACTAGTCAAAAGAGGAATTGAAATGCAAGTCTGTTAATCTCTCAGGTGTGTCGATGCCTTTCACAGATGCTGAAGTATAATTGATTCTGAAGAGAATGTTTATGAAAAAGAGCATGATGCTCATTTTACTATTTTAACTCTCGAACTTTAAGAATACAACAAAGGACAATTGAGGACACAAGGAAGAGGAGTTCAAGGTCTCTATGACCTTTTTGCTTCCCTCTGGTTCCTCCATAAGATGAGAAACAGTGATCTGCGTTGTTGTTATAGTTCAGTTCACTGATTTACCTCGATTTCTAGAAGAGGGGCTTCCAAAGGAGTTAGAAATGTAGAATTTATGGGCCTGGTTTACACATTTCCCCACCTCTTCTTTATAAGCCCTTAAGTAAGAGATGGCCTAAGAGTGTTTTCACAGCTAATTAATAAAGTAGGACTTTACCTTCATTTACTTGTCATTATTCTGTAAACATCTCTTCCCTAAAAAAAATAGAGTGGCGATGATCTGGGGATGGACTGCAGGTCCTTTGGTCATGATATCACCTTAGAGGCACTCTCAAGCCCATTATATTTATAATGAAATGAAAAGTGGAAATTCATCAAAAATGTTAATGTGACTGTCTGTAGAACTGTGGTTAAAATCCCTAGAAAAAAAGACTATGAAAGGAAAGTAAATAAATTAGAAATTAGAAGGAACGTGCATGGGGTGAAAATTCTGCCTTTACAATATGACAATATAAATTGAAAAAGGTTAAAAAGGATTGTGTATGGATATAGCTATTTAATTCAGATGATGTAGGAAATAAAACCAATCTCCGACAAACATAGGCCCGAGGCCTCTATTACTATAACAACCATACAAAAAGATTTAGGTAGAATCATATTGGATGCTGCTAACCCTGGGGAACTTTGTCCATTGAGCAATCATATGGTTTGGTTGAATTTTTAAAAATAATTAATTAATGAATTATTTTATGGTGCATTGATTAAAGAAATCCAACGTTTTAGCTGTGCACTTTAGTAAGGTAGTACACACACACACACACACACACACACACCACACACACACACACACACTGTGTGTTCACCTCCCATAGTTCGATTTCTTTGTCGCCACATATTTGACCCCCTAAGACCCCTACCTCCCCCCTCCACCAACCACATACCCACATAATCACTAGTCTGTAGTCCATGTCCATGAGTCTCTGTTTGTCCTGTTCATTTGTATCTTCAATTTCTTTTAATAGGGTCTTGTAGCTTTCATTATATAGGTCTTTCACATGTTTTGTTAGATTTATTCCTAGGTATTTTATTCTTCCTGTTGCAATTGCAAAAGGAATTATTTTCTCTACTGCTTTTACTGACATTTCATTATTAGAGTATAGGAACACTATGGATTTTTGAACATTGTATCCAGAAAGTTTACTGTATTTGCTTATTGTTTCTAGTAATGTATTTGTGGCGTCTTTAGGGTTTTTTATATAGAGAATCATGTCATAGTGACAATTTGACTTCTTTGTTTCTTATTTGGATGCCTTTTTTATCTTTCTCTTGTATGATTGCACTTGCTAGGACCTCCAATGTTATATTGAATAACAGTGGTGATAGTGGACAGCCTTGCCTTGTTCCTGATCTTAGAGGGCAGA
>NW_006442512.1:6720792-6735139 GCF_000325575.1 Pteropus alecto
TGTCTCTGTTTGTCCCTATGTATGCTGAATGTTTATTACTATCTTGCTATAGCAATTCTCTTATTATTTAAGCTTATAATACCCTGTTCTTAGTCAGGGTTGTATTCTTCTGCTTCTATTTGCCTGATAATCACCTTACTCCTAATTATAGATTTTTTCTGTCCTTTCCTTTTCAGTGAGCTGACCCCTTTCAGTATTTCCTGTAGTGCAGGCTGCATAGTGAAGAATTCCCTCAACTTTTTGTATGCTTGGAAAGGTCTTAATTTCTCTTTCATATCTAAAGGAGAGCTTGGCTGGATACATTATTCTAGGCTGGTAGTTCCTTTCACTTAATATTTTGAATATGTGATTCCATTCCTTTCTGGCTTGTAAGATTTGTGCAGAGAAGTCTGAGGATAATGTAATGGGTTTTCCTTTTTAAGTTACCATCTTCTCCCTGGCTGCCCTGAGAATTCTGTTTTTGTTGTTGATTTTCGATAATTTTAATACTACGTGTCTTGGTGAAGGCTTTTTTGGGTTGAGATAATTGAGGGTTCTGTTGACTTCTTGAATTCCAATTTCCAGCTCATTCCTTAGATTTGGGAAATTCTCATCCACTATTGATCCGAAAATGCTTTCAAGTTCCTGCTCCTTTTCCGCACCTTTGGTAATGCCCATTATTCTTATGTGTTTTTCTCTTGATGGTGTGAGCTAGTTCTTGTATTTCTCTTTCATTATTTTTCATTCTTTGGTTTCTCTCTTCTTCTTTCTGATTTATTTCTAGATTTCTGTCTTTGATATCACCGATCCTTTCCTCTATTTGGTCGACTCTATTTCCCAAGCTTGCTATTTCATTTTTCAACTCTTGCAGTGTGTTTTTTTTATCTCCCGAAGATCTAGTCTGTTCTTTTTGAGGGTTTCATTCTCCTTGCTAAAGAACTTTTTCTGCTCACATCTAGTTGTTTTTTAAATTTCTGAAATTGTTGATATGACTCTTTTAGGAACTCACTGAGTTTTTTCAGAAGTACCATCCTGAATTCTCTGTCTTTTAAGTTGCATATTTCTATGTCAGTAAGCTTATTTTCTGGAGATTTTTCTCTTTCTTTCTGAGATGCCTTGTCACGTTGGTTGTTCATGGTGTTTAATGGACTATTTCTCTGCCTGGGTATTAATGGAAATGTATTCTGGACCCCCCCCACCCCGAAAAAAAATTATTATATAAAGGTCTCTCTTTATCCTGTGGCAAAGAAGGTGCTTTTCTTTTGGTTTACAGTAGGTGGCATCTAAGCCTCTTGGATCCCTGCTTTATATACAGCATTAATGCCTTTTTTTCTCATAGATGTTTAATAGCGCTCACTACTCTTAGTCTCAGTCCCTGTCAATGTTAGAGACAGTTTCGGTAGCATTTGCTCAGATTCCCCTGGGGCTCTGTTGTGTTCAGTCTCAAAGGATATGGGGGGAGAGCCCTCTGGGTTGGGGTTTGTGGGCTGTGGCTCAGCCTTGGTTTTGCAACTGCAGCTGGTAAAAATCAACTGTTGTTTCTCTGCTTTCCTGCTTCTCTGCTTTCTGACCTGATGACTGGTCACTGCTGATAGCTGCATGGAGCTCTCCGCTCTCTGAGGCAGAGCTGTTCAGGGAACTCTCTGCATTTCCTCCTCTCCCATTCCTTCCTCAGGGAGCTCTGGTAGTGAGAGGCAGCTTTTTTGTTTTTCCTAGTCCACCACCCGATACCTGGGGTTCTGACCTGTGGTAGCTCTTATTCACAGATCCCATGCTCAGATGTGCTGGTGTGCATTCTGGTTTTTTTTTGTTGAATTTTAGATGTTCAGCTTATTGTTGTTTCAAGGGGAGAGATCTGGGGATGTCTCTCATTCCAACATGTTTCTTTAAACTCCCCTTGATCTGATTGAATTTTTGATCCAAAAATCTTAGCCTGCCTAACATGGTAGCTTATATTTTCCCCAACTCCTGTAGTTGGACTACATAGTCCTAGGAAAACAAAAAGCAATAACAAATTGAGTACAAAAGCAAATAGAAAACTAATAACGTGACTATTTTTGTGTTCAATTCAGGATGATCATTATGTTTGTCATTTAAAATGTAATATTTAAGGAAATACAATTTCTTTAAAACAACCATTCAATTGACCCTAGAACTGAAATAAGATAATCTGATCCAGAGGCTGAACACAACATAGACAATAGTTCCCCAGCCTGAGCCTGATCAGTTCTGACTCTTTTTCTTTTCCACATTTTTTTGCACCATAAAAGCCCAAAGGCCTGTTTTGGCAAGAGAGCCCTTATCAAAGGATGAGAAGGATAAGAACCTGAATGGTGAAATTAAAAAGTAATTAATAAATATTAGTTGAATATTTCAGTGGGGTTTTTAATTTCATTTATTATTAGGAATGTTGGCATTTTTGTTAAAAAGTGTTGAATAATTTTTGTTCATTAAAGTGGAACCTATCAAATTAATGTACCTGGTCTGATTAATCTATTGAAGGGAAATAAAAATTTTCGAGTAATATGTAAATCTAAGTTAAGTATATTTGTACCTTCAGGGTACATGTTGGCAAATTCTTTTTATTGATGAAGTGTGCTAACACTTTTTCAGATGTACTATGTTCCTGAATTGTTATGTAAATGTAACCATTTCTATGGCTTCATTCAAGTTAGACATTATTATTCCCATTTTATAGCTTTGGGAACTGAGCCTCAGGAAGATTTAGTAATTTAGTCAAAAGTCATGAGACTCCAAGTAGTAGAGCAGGGGTCTGAACTTAGGTTCAGTGGTCAAAGGTTACAGATCTTTATATCCTGCCTCCTCTGGGGATATAGGTATGTCCCAAGGAACCTTTGTCTTATCTTGGTAAGCTCTTAGTTTGAACACATTCTTTGTATACGTTTCTACTGTCAGTGTATAAATTACTTATTGAGTTAATTAGAGGAAAGGTGAAGTCTTAAAGAACTGTTCAGTTTTTTTCTGTACTGACTGTATCACTGTTGTCATCTTTTCTAACTAACATATGAAAATGTTAAAAAAATTGATAAGACTCCTTTTTTATGTAAAGTTATTCAAATTTAGCACATTTATTTCCAAATAGATTTTTCTGTGTAGACATTGTAGAAAACTCATGTTTAGAGAAAACACCAGTGAATAGTGAAAACATTATCGGTTATAAGTATAGGTCTGTAATTATTATTATATAAATTTAATTGAAATTTTATTTTTATGCTTACAAGAAAACATTTATAAAGGCATTCCAGGTGTGCACTTATGTAAAAGAGGAAAATCCTGATGAATGAAGAAAAGAGCACTCTTACTTTTTGCTTGTATTGTTAAATATAATTCATAATGAGTTTAACAAGGCTAGAACATCCTTTCATTTAGGAACTGAAGTTTATAACATTCTATTGAAATGAATTTTAACTCTAACAGAAAAGCAACCATTCAATTAACCGTAGAACTCAAATAAGATAATCTGATCCAGAGGCTGAACACAATGTAGACAGTAGTTGGAAATGTATTATAGCACAATTAAGTGTTGAGAGCTCTTTTTCCTTTGCTGGAGAGGAGGGCAGGAGAAAAAAGAGCTGAGGAGTGAGTGAAGGTACTCTTAATTGTCAGTCTCAGTGTGTGGTCATAGTGACAGACTGGACCCAAGTGCCATACAGAGTAGAGTGTATCAAAACGTAATTCTTAAGAGTGGAATAAAGAAGAGAGATACATTAGAGAATATCAATAGGCTTATTACAGAAAATAATTTTTCAAAAACTAAGCACTATGCTGACAGTGATGGGAAATTAGAAAAAATTAAGCTTATATAAAATTATTAAGGAGAATTATAGATTTTGAAATTAGAGAACTGGCATTTTAAAAATACTTTTATTGGCTACCAGAAGACATTTATTTGAAACATTAGATTTTATAGATTTTTCTATTTTGCTTTTTAAGCTCTTACCCGTTACTGTGTCACTGAAACTGATTGGACAGTTGTTTTGGTTAAAATAGCAGAAGAGTGTGTTACAATGCTAAATTTCACTGTATTGAGCCATGTATCTTTAGTTATCTTGGAAAGAGAAATGTCGAAAGTATTGCCAAAAACTAGAATTACAGGTATCTTTAGAAAAAGAACCTGATGTACCTATTGCATAAAATAATTTAAATTGGATAAATTGAGAGGTCATAACATATTTCTACATACTCTGCTTTCCTAGGTAAATTCTTAAAGTTTAAAGACAGTACATCTTTGGGGCCTTTTGATACAGAGAGCCTAGAGGAATATAGTTCATGGATTTAAATGACGATACCAAGCAGTGTGGGTTTTGTTTTTAATAGGCTTTATTTCCTACAAATCTAAAAGAATTCACATTGGTGGAATGTCAAGTCATTTCAAAGAGTCAGTATGATTTCTATGGCTTATGTGATGGATAAAATAAGATAAATCAGAGAAATTTAGAAAGAAGAATCAATGGTAATAGGAAACTTAGTAGATGTGAGGGCAAGGAAAGTGTCAAGAATTATAACTTCTAATTTACATAGTTGGATAATTGTTGGTAACATTTGAAGTTGTAAAGAGCACTGCAGAATAAAGGGGATATGGATTAGATATGAGAAAAAGCACAAATTCAGTTTTGGATGTGCTACATTTTTAGTGCCTGTCAATCACTGGAACAGAGCTGTAAAATATTTTTTAATCCTACATGTACTGTGAGGGTCACTAGAAATAAAATGCAAGTATTACATTCAAGAAGCTTACATAGCATTATTTAAAAAGATTGGCAGTATTTTTGCCAATATTTTGTAAATATAATTTATAATACAGCTTATAAGTGAAGCTATATGCCTCTAAATCTAATAAAGTATAGAATTGAAAAAATTCAGTTATTTTCAATTTCTGCTATATTCCTTTATTCATCAATTGGCCTGACACTTTAATCAGTAACTAAACAACAGTTGAAGGGTTATCTTTATTTGTGAAGTTGCCTATTGAGAAAAATGATTTTGCTTTTTGGAGCCTGAGTTATTTGAGGAAGGTGAACAGCTTTCTCATTTGACAGATATAGGTAGGCTTCAACAATATTGTTATCAATTGCTGTTGGCTGGGAGTTATGTAAATAGGAGACAGGATCATTGTGAATTAATTTCATAAGAATTAATATACTTCACTTTATGATTATTACTAAATATAATCAGTTATTTATACTCTCTTAAGAATTTGATTTTTATATATATTGAGATTTTGTTTCAAAATTCATTAATAATGGTGTTTCTACTACCTTGTTAGGATTAGAATATTGTTAGTATGTAATTTTTTAAACATTTTTTTTGAGAAATATTGTTATTTTGGGGGTGATTCAAAACCATAGATAAGAGAAAATATAAAATCATTCGCTTTGGAATGTAAAATAAGTTAGGTAAAAAAAAATCTACATTTGTATAATATTATGTGTATATATAATTTCCCAAGTGTGTTCAGAAGTAAAAATTTAATTAAATTTCTATGACTCCTGAGTGAGAAAAGTAGTCCAAATTTTGTTAACTTTTTTTTTCAGATTAGGATACTTTGGCTCAAAGTCACCTCCTGCAATACTAATGGTTGAATCAGGATGAGTGAGCCATCTCTATGTGCTTAGTTAAGTTTTGCTTCACTATTCCAAATGGATAAACTATTTGAGAAAGAAATGTAATAATAGATTTTGACAAGCTTAATAGAGTAGTAATACGTCTGTTAGTTAAATCTTCCTCTTGAAATTAATAAACCTCAAAACTTATAAGTGAAGTTGCTGCAATTGTGAAGGAATAATAAAATTAGATGAAATAAGTCATTTAATAGTTATAGTGTGCTCTTTAGCTTGGAAACAAACATATGTATTAAGGTTCTTCTTTGAAAAATTACAATAAAATGTATTATAAAAATGATTAAGGGAGAATGACATCAGCAAAATGGTGGAGTAGGGAGCCTTAGACCCTCCTTCCCCCATCCAATACCCCGATTCAGCAATAGTTCATAGACAAATTCTCTTTATGAGAAATCCAGAAACTAATTGAAAGATTCCTGCACTCCAGACAAATGCAAGACCAAACTCACTGAAGCTGGAATAGTGTTTTGGGATTCCCTCTTGCCAGAGCCCCTAATTTGGCACAGTGCCATACAGTCCTCTTCACCTTCTCCCAGGGGAGTAAAAGAGTTGGTTTATACTTTCAGCACCCCAACTTCTCTGAGGAGCTCCCCAGAGGACTGGCTTCTGTCTTGCTAGTCTTGGCATACAACCTAAACAATGTTTATAAAGCACTAAATGTATTCTTTAGAAAAGAAGAATGATCTAAAATCAATAATCTTGGTTTCCACCTTAGAAAACTAGAACAAGAAGAACAAATTAAATCCAAAGAGAAAGACAAGAAGGAAAAAAATTAGAACAGAAGTAAATAAAATTGGAAACATGAAATCAATAGAGAAAATCAATGAAACAGAAAGATAGTTCTTTGATAAGATTAATAAAATCAATGAGACTTTAGTCAGGCTGAGAAAAAAGACAGAAGACACAATTACTAATATCAGAAGTAAAAGAGAAGACGACACTACAGATAATTAAAAAGATAATACAGGACTATTATGAATAGCTCTGCAATATTTTGAAAGATAAGATTTGCTAAACCTCACACAAGAAGATGTAGACTATCTGAATAGGCCTATATCTATTAAGAAATTGAATAAAAAATTAGTAACCTTCCAAAATAGCACCAGGCCTAGATGGGTTCACTGGTGAATTCTACATTAAAAAAGAAATCATGCCCATTCTCTAAAACTTATTTTAGAGACTTGAAGCAGAAAGAGTCATTCCTAACTCAATTTTTATAAGGCTAGGATTACCAAAACCAGAGACATTAAAATAAAGTAAAACTATAGACCATAAAATAAAACTATACTAAAATAAAATAAAACTATTTCTCATGAACATAGACACAAAAATCCTCAGCAAAATTTTAGCAAATCAAGTCCAGCAATGTATAAAAAAAATTATAAGCCATGACCAAGTGGAATTTATTTCAGGTGAGCAAAGCTGGTTCAACATTTCAAAATTAATTAATGTAATCTATTACATCAACAGGCTAAAAAATAAAAATTACACGATTATACCAATAAATGCGGAAAAAGCATATGACAAAATCTAAAATGCATTCATGATAAAAACTCTCAGTAAAGTATGAATAGAGAGGAACTTCCTCAACTTGATAAAGGGCAGCTACAGAAAACCTATATATAGATAACATCTTAATGAGGAGAAACTCGAAACATTTTCATTATGATAGGTACAAGGCAAGGTTGTTCCCTCTTATCACCCCTTTTAACATCATACTGGAAGTTCTACATAATGCAGTAAGACAAGAAAAGGAAGTAAAAAAAATTCACACACACACACACACACACACATACACATATATACTGTGAAAGAAGACATAAAACTATCTTTTTTTCACAGATGACATGATGCTTTATGTAGAAAATCTATAAAAAATTGACCAAAAAACCCCCACAAAACCCTCTTGGAACAGATATGCAATTATAGCAAGCTTGCAGGTAACAAATTTAATATAGAAAATTCAATTGATTTCCTATATATCAGCAATGAACAAGTAGAATTTGAAGTAAAACCATAATACCATTTACATTAGCATCTTCTCAAATGAAATATTTAAGTATTAATCTAACAAAATATGTACAAGATATAATGAGAAAAGCTACAAAGCTATGATGAACGCTATGAAAAAGAACTAAAATGGAGAGAGATTTCATGTTATGGATAGGAAGAATCAATATTGTAAAGATGTCCATTCTTTCCAACTTGATCTATAGATTCAATGCAATCCTAATCAAAATCCCAACAAATTATTTTATCAATATCAATAAACTGATTCTAAAGATTTTATTGAGATGAAAGATTCAGAATAGACAACACAATATGGAAAAAGAATAAAGTTGGAGGATTGATGCTACCTGACTTCAAGACTTACTGTAAAGCTATATAATCAAGTTAGTGTGGTACTGGGGGGAAAAAATCAATGGACTAGAATAGAGACCTTGGAAATAGAATCACATAAATACAGTCATCTAATCTTTGACAAAGTAGTAAAGGCAATACAATGGAGAAAAAGTAATCTTTTCAACAAATTGTTCTGGAACAACTGTATTCAGTTGTTCTGAATACAGGTAAAAAAGCTAAGCTAGATACAGACCTTACAGCAATTCACAAAAATTAACTCAGAATAGATCTCAGACCTAAATATAAAATGCAAAACTCTATGAAAAATAAAACTTCTAGAAGATAACATATGAGAAAGCCTAGATGACCTTGGGTATGACAATGACTTTATATATAACCCCAAAGGCATGATCCATGAATGATATAATTGAAATCTAGATTTCATTAGAATTGAAAAGTTCTTCTCTGTTGAAGACAATGTCAAGAGAAGAAAAGCCACAGACTGGGAGAAAATATTTACAAAAGATGCAGCTGATAAATGACATACAAAGAATTAAAACTTAATAAGAAAACTACCCAATTCAAAAATGAGTCAAAGACCTTAACAGACACTCCGCCAAAAAACATATGCAGAGGGCAAATAAATATTTGAAAAGATTCTCCATATAATGCCTTCAGAGGATTACAAATTAAAATAACATTGAGATACCACTACATACCTATTAGAACCTCTAAAATCTGGAACACTGGCAACAAATGCTGGTGAAGATGTGTAGCAACAGGAACTCTCATTGCTGGTGAGAATGTAAGATGGTGTACCACTTTTGAAGACAAGTTTCTTAACATACAAATCAGCAATAGTGATCCTTGATTTTAGCCAAAGGAGTTGAAAACTATAGCCACACAAAATCCTGTACACGAATATTTATAGCAGCTTTATTCATAACTGTCAAAATTTGGAAGCAGCTAAGATGTCTTTCAGTAGATAAATGGGTAAATAAACTGTGTTACATTCAGACAATAGAATATTATTTATCCCTAAAAAAGAAATGAGCTCTCAAGCCGTGAAAAGACATGAAGACAACTTAAATGCATATTACTAAGTGAAAGAAGCCAATCTGAAAAGTCTATATATTATATGATTCCAATTGTATGACATCCAGGAAAAGGCAAAACCATGGAGACAGTTAAAAGATAAGTGGTTTCTAGAGGTATGGGGGTAAGGATGAATAGGTTGAGCACACATAATTTTTAGGGCAGTGAATATTCTGTATAATACCTTAATGATGGATACATGCCATTATTCATTTATCCAAATCCATAGAATGTGCAACACCAAGGGTGAATCATAATGTAACCTGTGGACTCTGGGTGAATAAAAGTATCAATGTAGATTCATCAGTTGCAACGAATGTATCACCCTGGTGGAGGATATAGATAATGAGGGAGTCTATGCCTGTGCAGGGGTATATGGGAAATCTCTTAATTTTGTTACGAATCTGAAATTGCTCTAAAAATAGGAGACTTAATAAAAAACAATATAGAACAAAACAAACCCAGAATGTAGAAAATATCAGATCTTGGGGTATCTAGTAAAACTATTTTAGGTAATGCATTTGCATTTTCATATTGACATATATATTCAATTTTTAAACATGTGAAACATTCTCAATTAAGGATTCATATGTGGCAGATAGGGGATCCAATCAACAAACATTTTTATTTTTTAATAAAATGCTATAATTTTGACTATTATAGAATGCTGGAGGGTGTATACTTATGCATAGGTTATAAAAATAACAATGTAGAATACAACTGTCACACAAAACATTGCTTAATCATTTTAGTTTGGATGGATAAGAAAATTATGCTTCTGAACTGTGAATTGCAAAATCTCTTGGAAATAAATAATTTGACATAAATGTGACATTTGAAAATGAAATTGCATTATTAATGTGGTGACTTCTCCAGGTTTCATTGGAATCGTCGATAATAATTTGGAAAAGTGCTTGGACTGGCTGTGTACCTGCTTCAGTAGCTGTGCTGCTCCTTATCAGGCACAGTGTCAAATAAACTTCATGAAGATTTAAAGCCTTAGAGATAAGTGCGCAATTGAAAATGCATTCCTATTATGCATTTAAGGCAATGTGATCCTACCTGTTCTTTAAACTGAATTTTAAACAGCTGGAACTATTGGGAACTAATTTCCTGGCTTTAATGTTAATTTTCTTAGATCGTTCTTATTATACTTCATTGTAATATTCCATTTTAAAATATAAATTAGGAATTATTTAAGGTGATTTTATAGTTGGAGATTACTAGTCAGAAACTACAAAGTGGTTTCTATGCCACAAGCTTATTAAAACTAGTTTATGTTACTGGTTTTTCTTACCCACAAGAGTCATTGCCTAGCAAGACTTGCAAGTATGAAAACACATGACTCCATTTGGCAAGTGTATAATCAGCTATTGGCATGGACCCAGAGATGAGTGGTTTTTATTAGCAATCATCTGCTATGTGTGCTGAAACGATTTAACACATGTTCCAAAATGCATTGCCTACCTAAAAAAAATCAGAGATCATCTGCATTGTGGCTCATTGACCCAATGCTCTTTTTCAGGATGATTTTGAAGGAAGAATCTGGTTGAGTAGACTGGTGAGACCTAGCTTGTCATTTATTAGCTATGTGGTTCGGGCAAGTTTCTTAACCTCTCTGGATTTTAGTTTTCTCATCTATAAATTGAGTATAGTAATACATACCTCACTGAATTGTCATGTGGTATTTAAAAAATAACATATATGTGAAACTACTTTTACAAACTGTGAAGTCTTATGTAGGAGGTATGTTAAGACAGTGTTTCTCAACTGAGTTGCCCACTAAGGGGACTTTGTCGATGTCGAGACATTTTCGATGGTAAGAACTTGGGGGTGGGGTTGGGGACCAGGAAATGTGCTAATAGCATCTAAGTAGGTAGAGGTGAGAGATGCTGTTAAACATTTCACAGTGTACAGGACAGCCCCCCTCAACAAAAATTCACTGGACCCAAACATTATTGAGAAACTTTAAAGTTTCTTATTGCTTATTCTCCTAGTTTTTCAACCATCCATTAGTGGCTATAAATGCCACTAAGTTAAATATTTATTATTTAATTTACCTTTAACTCCAAATATGCTTAAAAATAATATTACTCACGACAGCATTATACTTTATTTGCCTTAAATTTTGATATTTTATCACATCCACTTTTTCGTTAGGCTTTATATAAGGAAGTATAATTGTGATTCAAGAATGTTCTTGTGAGTTGATCTGTAGAATTTCTAAATTCATAGATATTTTAGTCATTTAAAAAAGTCTGATAGTTTCTTATACTAGCTTTTATAGGTTCGTAATCTATTATTCAAAAACATTAAACCAAATGTGTTTCAGAATTCAGAATTGTTTTGGATTTCAGACAGGTAGTGTGCCAATTTTACATAATATGTATATTATGTAATAATACCCCATCATTTCTGAGGCAGTGTGCTGTATTCAATATTTATTCAGAAAAATGTGTGAATAGTCACACTAAGTGGGTTAAATGAGCTCATATCAGTTCAGATCATATTTTACCAGTAAAAGAATTCAGGTCAGGCCAGGTTTTGTTGCCAAATGAATTATAAAACTAGGCTTCCAGTTTTCAGAGCCTTCGTGAATTTTGGAAGTAGATAAAGTACAATGGACCTATTTATATCCCTTTAGTAGGCATGATACACCATGTCTGTAAAGTGATGTTACATCAACAAAAAAGCAACAGAGTATATAAATTTTATTATACCCCATCTCAACCAAGTCAGTAATTATTAGAAAGGTATGTACATTTGAAACATGTGCTGTCTTAATGTTCCAAATTATGCCAGACTATATAAATAAGTGTCCCAGTCAATGAGCAGATATAACAAACTTTCACAGTTACAAGGAAAATACACTCTGCAAAATGAAAACACTCATAGAGAAGATACAATTTATAGTACAAGATATTTTCAAAATTGTAATTGGATATATCCATTCTGAGAGTGAAATATTGTTAGCCTATTTTAATTCTTAGTGAATATGTATAGAACTTGATACAACTTCAGAACAATATTACCATGATCACATGTAATGAAGCATCCAATTCTTACTGTATTCCCTTATGAATAATTAAAATTGAAGACTCATTTAGAGAAAGGGGTGATAGGATAAATATTTGAGAAGCTTTGTATGTGACATGATGAACTGAATAAGCAAGTGCTTCTCAAAGACAGAGCTTTCTGCATAAAGACTATGGACATGGAATGTGTAGAATTCTTACAGAGATTTGTAGATGAGCAACGTTTTCCCAGGTCAGTTCTTCAAGGCCCCTTCACGGTGGAGTGTGTGATACTGAAGTGTTTCAAGGCTGCATCTCATTTGAATCTCTTATATGCTGTAGGAAACTTGGTCCTGCCTCCTCTTCCTTGTTCAAGTCAAACTTCTTTGATGTAGATATCCTTGAAATGTAGCCCATGTTTGAAACCCTTCAAAAGGTCTTTGGTTTCCAGAAATGTGGTAGTAGGTAACCTGAAAACACTCTCACCATAAAATATTTATAAATGTATAAAATATAAATATATCTTTTTTAATTCTAGAGGTGAGAACCTAAAAAGTAAAGAGTATTTTCAACTCCTAAAAATAAAGAAGGAAGCTAATTCAGGAAGCATAGGTCCAAAACAGCAGTAAATGAGGAGTCTAGAATTTTAAGACTTATGTGATGAGAGGAGACAAGGCTTTGAGGAAGAGGGAAAGTTCGAACTGAGTTTCTTCTAAAAAGTCAATAGCTTCACAGAGCCATACCCTCAGAAAATGGTGGAATAGAAAAATGTTCATTGAATAGGAAATATGACAAATTGTCCAAAATTCATTTTGACTCTGGGTAGAGCATAAAGAAATAAATACCTGTCTCAGAAAAATTTGTAGTCAGGACTGCCTTTGTATGGATTGGCTTGATATTTATAAAATGTGAATAGTCTTGTAGCCTCAGGAAATTAACATAAAATTTTTCTTTAGGGTGACTGGCAAAAGAGATGCCAAATGTTTCTGTGAAAACAGACAGATGAAGCTCTGCTCAATATAAGCTAATGATTCAAAATTACCAAACTTGGAAAGAAAAAAGATCAATCAAGAATGAATTAGCAAACATAACAAATATAGGGTCTGATGCCTAAACATTTAGAAATATCAGTCAGAGACCATAGCATAAGTATTTAAAATTATGAAATTTTAAATAATAAAGTAATGAAGAAGAAAAAATTACGTGTATAAGGGCAAGATAAAAAATTAACGTGGTTTAATTGGTTGCTAAAAATTAAAAATACTTGCCTGTGGATGGGCTTAAAGATAAAATTAGAGATAGCTTATTAGGAATTTGTGATTTAAAAGGCATATTTGGGGTAATTATCCAGATGCAGTGCTGACAGACAAAAATGGCTAAAAAATGGATTATTAATGTTAAAATTGAACATATATGTCTAAATGGCTTCTAGAAGGAGAAAATTTAGAAAGTAGGGACAGATATTATTGAAATAGAAAATAACAGAATTTTCTAGAATCTCTGATTTTTCAGAGACATGACTTCTAAGACTCAGGAATTACAATGAATCCAAGAGTAAGATTAATTAAAATAAATTCACATTTGGATCATCATAATGAAATTGAAGAACACTGAAAACAAAGAGAAGATTTTAAAAGCACTTAAAGGTGAAGTTTAATTACATACAGAGGATAAATTGTTAGTTAATTTATCAATAGCAATAATAGAAACCATAAAATAGTATCATGATCTTTAAAGCTATTAATTTGGCATTTTATACCCAAGTAAACTGTAATTTAAAAGTAAGAGTAAAATAACACATATTCAGGAAAAGACTAAGTTTACTACTAATAGACACTAATGACACTAAAAAGAAACTACTAATGAATATACTATAGGAAGAAAAAAAGTCAAACCCAGAAAGGAGGCATGAGAAGAAACATGGAATTGTGAGCCAACAATTTATTAAACATATAGTAAGCCAAAATACAAATTATGGTTGTATATACAATGGCAAAATGAGTGGTTATTTAGAGTGTATAAAATCAAGATGGAAACAAAAAACAAGTAAGGCCTAAGAGAGGCTATTTATTTATTCATTCATTTAACAAGTATTTATAGGTCAGGAAAATACTTATTTTTTTATTTATTTTTATTTTTATTATGGTGACATTAGTTAACAAAATCTAGTAAGTTTCAGGCGTACAATTTAACAGTAAGGCATATATATGTACATATTGCATTGTGGGTTCGCTGCCCTTAGATTTCTTTCTGTCACCACATATTTGATCCCCC
>NW_006442512.1:6737495-6822726 GCF_000325575.1 Pteropus alecto
CATTTGGTCCTTGACATTTTCTTTTTGGTAGATTTTTGATGATCATTTCATTTTCCATACTGCTGATTGGTCTATTTAGATTTTCTAGTTTTTGATTCAGTCTAGGAAGGTTGTATCTTTCTAAGTACTGGTTCATCTCTTCTAGGTTATTAAATTTGGTGTTATATACTTTTTCATAATATTCTTATAAGATCCTTTGTATTTCTGTGGTATCTGTTGTAATTTCCCCTCTTTCATCCCTGCTTTGGTTATTTGTGTCCTTTCTCTTTTTTCTTTAGTGAGTCTAAACAGGGGTTTGTCAATTTTCTTAACCTCCTCATAGAATCAGCTCTTTGTTGCATTTATTTTTTCTATTATTTTTTTTTAATTGCATTTATTTCTGTTCTAATTTTGATAATTTCTCTCCTTCTGCTAACTTTAGGCTTCATTTGTTTTTTCTTTTCTAGATTCTTAAGATGAAGAGTTAGGTTGTTTATTTGGGCTCGTTCTTGTTTTTGGAGATAGGCCTGTAATGATATTAACTTTCCTCTCATGACAGCTTTTGCCGTGTCTCAAAAGTTTTGACATGTTGTACTATCATTATTATTCATTTCTATGTATCTCTTGGTCTCTCTTTTTATTTCTTCCCTGATCCAGTTATTCTTCAGTAGCATGTTGTTTAATCTCCATGTATTTGTGGTTCTTCCTGCTTTCTTTTTGCAGTTGATCTCTAGTTTCAAAGCATTATGATCAGAGCATATGGTTGGTATGATTTCAACCCTCTTATATTTGTTGAGGCTATCTCTGTGTCCCAGTATGTGGTCAATCCTTGAGAATGTTTCATGTGAGGAAAATACTTTAGATGCAAGAGATATAGCATTGAGGAAAACAGCAAAAGTCACACTGTCGTGGAAATTTCATTGTAGAGGGGAGAGACAGACAACTATCAAAATCATATACTCTTTCAGATATGATACATGTTAAGGTAATTAAAAAAAAAGAAGAAGATATAGAGTATCCTAAATTAAATGGGTTGTAATTACATATAGCAGATCAGAGTAAGCTTCCTTGAAAGGGTGGCATTTGAACAACCAGCAAGTATTTTGGGCAGAGGGAAGATCAGATGCAAAAGTCCCATGGAAGGAACTTGTCAGGCATGTTTGAGTAAGAGCTGACTCAGAATAAGCTAGGAGAGTAGTGAGAAGTGAATTAAAGAGGAATGGGGGCTAGATGATGTGTAGGGATTTATAGAGTGTTGAACTTTTATTATAAGAGGAGAAACTATTGAAGGATTTGGAGTGGAAGAGTGCCAGGATAAGAATTATGTTTTACAAAGATCTGTCTGGATCCTGCATTGTCAATGAACTGTTAAGAAGAAGAAAGAAAGGTAGAATGGAACTCTTTCAACCAGGCAAGAGTAGTAGATGCGAACTGTGCTAAGGTCCTCATGTTGTTCAGAAGAGATAGAGAGATTGACTAATTTTACATGTTAAGTCAAGCATGTATGTTAACTCAAAGTTTAACTATTAATTCATATGATGTTACCATTTTTGTAAATAAATAATGATTAAATATTAGCAATTTCATATGATTCAACATAACAAGCTCTATAATTTCTAATAAAGTTAATGGAAAAAGAAACCCTAAAAACTTTAATAAAAGATAGGAAAGGAAAAAAAAAGAATTAGAAAAAGCAAGGTAAAAAAATATAGAATATAATGATAAAAACAACTTTAAGTGTGTCAGAATCAAAATATGTCCAAATGGATAGCTTTCAGGGTAACGAGGGCGTCCATGTGCAATCAGAGTGGCACACAGAAATTCTACTGGGATGGAAGCTCCTGTGCTCAGGACTTATCCAGACTTCACCCTATGTACCTACCTGTTCATCTGGCTATTCATGTGTATCATTTATAATACTGTTTACAATAAACCAATAAATGTAAAAAATATATATATATCCAAATGGATTAAAGTCCCAGTTAAAAGACAGATTGTCAGTTTGGAAAAACTAAAACTGCTCTAAGTTCTTAAGAAATCCCTGGAACATAAGAAAGAGACAGAGGGAAAGTAAAAATATGAGAAAATTATACCAGGTAAATATTAACCAAAAGAAGACCAGTGAAGCTATATTATTTTTACAAAAAAATACTTTAAAGGTAAAAAGGATTAGTATATAATAATAAAAAGATCAATTCTCAGGAAGATAAAAAATGATATCTCATGCTCCTAATATCATAATCTCAAAACGTATAGAGAAAAATTGATGAAAATATGTAGAGAGGCTAAAAAGTCAACAGTCATGGAGGGAGAGTTTAATAAACTCTCAATAATCAGTAAATGAAGCAGACCAAATATTGGGGTAGTTTATAAAGAATTTGTATAGCACACAACAAAATTAATATAGGGAATTGTGTAGAATCATGTATAAAATAATTAGAAAGTAAATTATTCATGTCTAAAACAGAAGATTTATGTTATTTTTTGTCATAAACAATATCTCAAGCACCAAAAGGCAGGTATCATATAAGCCATGCCATACTCTTTGATCACAGTGCAAATAACAGTAAAAGAGGTAATTTAAAACTCCCCGATGTCTAAAAATTAACATGTCTTAAACAACTTATAGGGTGATATTTATTTTTAATGAATAGTAGAAAATACTAGATATTGAAAAAATTTGATAATCAGTTGATATCAGGTAACAAAAATACTACAAATCAAGTATGCGGAATATAGCAAAAATAGGGTTTAATGGAAATGTATAGCCTTAAATTCTTAGGAAGAAGAAAAGCTGAGAATTAGTCAGCCAAGCATCTAACTCTGGAAATGATGTAGTAGAAGAAAAGCACTGATAAGCATAACAGCATAAATTATTAAATTAGAAAGCAAAAGAAAAAAAAAGATGAACAAAATTAAGAGCTGATATTCTGAACATATAGTCAAATTATAGCCATGCTTGATTAAGAATAATGAAGGCACAAATAAACAATATTGGAAATCATAAAGATACTATAATTATAGGTAAACTGGAGGAGAAAAGTTAGAGTTTTATGAAAAATATTATGCAAATAAATTTGAAAACTTGGATGGCGTAAACTATTTCTTAGTAAAACATACCAAATTGTCTCAAGAAGAAATGAAAAACCTAACCAGATATAATAAAAATATTTACTCTTCCCTCTCTAAACCCAAACACCAAACACTGGGCCTATGTGGTTTTATTGATGAGTTCTAGTTAAACAGTCAAGAAACAGATGATCGCAATCTAATACTATGAAAGGTCATTGTTAACCTCATCTTTTTTAAAAAAGTATGTATATCATAGTACATATACTTTTCTAGTTAATTTTAGACATATTTAGTTTCTGAAGTTATGTGGTCTTGAGACTCCCTGCTCTTCAAATTAGCAATTAGTAGAAAAAGGATTTCCAGACAAGAAGAGTTAATCATGAAGTACAAGGAGATAGAATTCTTAATTAAAAGGTATTTTCAAAGAGACTATTAGATAACAATTAAAGGTAATATAACACAAAAAATTTATTTACTACTTATTTGGTCTAGACTCATGTATAAGAATTTGTATTCGTAGCCATCCTGTTCTTACAACCATTTAAATATTCTTATGTCCTTATCTGTAGAAAGTTCTTTGTGAAACATTGTTTTCAAAGATGTGGTGTTATCTTTTGAAGAATGTAAACTTTAATCTCAAGTTCTTGTAAAAAAATTGTTTCTCATGGAAGATGACATTAATCTGGGGTATCTAACTCCATTCTCTACATATATGCTTAGGAATTTTTTTATCTCTCTAGATATCAGTGGAAGTTAATAAATTGATATGATAACTTTACTAAATTTCTTACTTTAAAAATACATAAAATGAGTTTTTTCATGACAATACCATAAGTAGACTAAGGTAATATGAAAAGGCAGTTTATGAGCAAAACTTTACTTACTAATCTAAATGTACAAGTTTTTAATTAAAAATCTATTAATAAAATTTCAGCAGAATGTTAAATAGCAATAAATAGCTATTAGTTTCGGTTTGTTCTAAGAATTCAGGTCCAGACAGGTTTAGTCTTTATGTCAACTCTCTCTGACCTATTTGCATTATTGTACCTTTTTTTTTCAACCACAGCTGTGAAAGTTTCTCTGCTATTAAGAACAGTGTGTCATTGTATTGGATCTACCTGGATAATCTAGACTAATCTCCCCTTCTTAAAGTTCACAACCTTAATCTTACTTGCAAAATCCCTTTTGTCATGCAATGTAACAGATTCACAGGTTATGGGAATGAAAACCTGGACAGCTTTGGTGGCCATTATTCTGCCTGCTACATTATTAATATTTTTCTTTTAACAATCAATTAAAATAAAACCTTTTCCTTAATTCTTACCACAGATTTACCATTTCTGTCACTTTGGTTGTTTAGACCCAAGTTTCCATTTGATATAATGCTCCTTTAGCCTGAAGAACTTCCTTTAAATTTTTTTGAGTGAATCCTGGTGAAAAAAATCAATCAGCCTCTGTTTGAAAATGATTTTATTTTGCATTTATTTTGAAAGAATATTTTCACTGGACAAAGAATACCAGATTAATGTACTTTTAGCATTTTAAAGATGTTGCTTTTTTGTCTTTGGTTTGCATTGTTTTGAATGAGAAGTCAGTAATAACTTTCATTTTTGTTTCCTTATTTATAATTTGTTTTTATCTCTGGCTGCTTTAAAGATTTTTCACTTTTTCACATAGGTTTTTAACAATTTGATTTTAACATGCTTTAGTGTATTTTTGTGTGTGTGTGTGTTTATCATGTTTCAATTCATTGAGTTTCTGTGATCTATGATTTTATATCTGCATAGTATATGTTCTTTCCTTGATTATTTTCCTTTGCCAAGCATCATGAGACTTCACTCTACCCACGTATAGCTGTGTATTTGATCAAAGTTTCAAATGAATGGATTTTGAGCCACCGCAGCATTCCGGGATTCTTTTATCACCCCAAATCAGTAAAAATGCTATTCTCTGCTTTGGATTCCCCTTCTTGCACTGTAGCATGGTAATTGGATCTAGAAAAAAGCCATGATGATTATAGGGCTCATTTTGTTTGTTTTTATTCTCCCAGGGACCATAGTCCTTCACTATTTGTTGTCCAATTCAGTTTTCTAGTTGTTGAGAAGGTAGTTCTTGTTTATTGTTAGGAGCGTAAGGTTGGTATTAATTATTTCATCATAGCTAGATGAAGAAATATGTTATTAATTTTTAAAATTTATTTTATAAAACAAATTTCCTTACTCTGATTTTCCATATTTAAGGACAGAAATATAAACTGGATGCCTTCCAAGCATTTAAAAAGAGTTTGAATATAAATTACTGTAATATATAATTTAGTCTATAAATTATCTGGTAAACACATCAGATTAATTAAACATTAATGTGAGTTTATTGAATTTCGCCATTTTCATTCATTCTCCAAAGTTGTGTGTAGAAACAACCTTGGCTAAGGGAGTGAGATATAAACTTATTCTTTCATGAAGTTAGTGACTATATGTAGGAACCACAAACCTAGGGAATGTAGTATCTTGTAAAGATATTAAGAAAATTACGAGTTTAAATATAATATGAATTATTTGAAAGCAGTAAGTAGACAAGAAGACTGAAGAATTCAACATTTAAAAAAAGACTCATGTGGATGCACTATATAGAGCCAAGGAAAGTGAAAGGCATATCTTACCTAAAGTAGAATAAAACGCTTATCAAGAAGTTAGTGTGTATTTGTGCTAAGAAAAAAATATATATATCCTGGTGGTGTATAGAAATTTTTCTCTCTTGTAAGGTGAATAATGCACACAAAAAGAATACTTTGGATTTCAAGATTCAGCTGGCTCAATATCTCACTCAACTGAGAACAGCACAAAAAGTAGGGAGCTGATTGGTTTAATTAATTTGGGAAGGCCTTGACAGTCATTTTTTCTTATTGTGAACACGATGTTCGAGTGGTTTTCTTATGGTAGAAGTACTTTCTGATCTGTAGCTCCTCTCATCTTTATGAAGGGTTTGGATGTGATCAGCCATCTTGGCTAATTCTGAATTCACTGGAGCTATTACACAAATCAATCTATAATGAGGCTTTTTCATAAGACTTTTGCAATATCTTCTTTCATGGAACACATTTAAAAAATAACTTAGTGTCAGTTGTAATTCAGTATCTATACAGAAACTGTTTATATAGTTTAGGCAGCAGTCCCCAACCTTTTTGGCCGAGGGATCGGTGCTTCTATGAGAATCTAATGCCTGATGATCTAAGGTGGAGCTAAGGCAATGATGCTAGCGCTGGGGAGCAGCTGCAAATACAGATGAAGCTTCGCTCTGTGGCCTGCTGCTCACATTCTGCTGTGCGGCCTGGTTCCTAATAGGCCAAGGACTGGTACCGGTCTGAGGCCCAGGGGTTGGCGACCCTTGGCTTAGAGCACTCTGTTGTAAGACAAATACTATGTATGAGTTTATTTAATTAATTTCCATGTAGCTGACACTTTGGTTTGTAGACCGATAATAAGGACTCACATGACAAATGGAACTATTTGCTATAAAATATGTTACAGTTTACTCTGTATAAATGGTGCTTTTTCATACTCAATTTTTAAATGCTAGTTATGCTTTAAAGTTTCTGAAATCTACTTTAGAGTACAAAAATCTACTTTAGAGTATGGACATCTTTATTTCTTTAAATTTTATTCCTAAATTAATTATTTTTATCCTCGTGTTTTCTAGAGTCATTAAAGTGATGAAAAGCAAATATTTATTATAATTATCCATTTTGAAACGTTGTTTAGAAAATTCCGTTTTCAGTCATAAATCCTATTTGACATCATCCTCCTAGTTCCTGCAGCACACAAAACTTGTAAAATTCTTCTGATATATTAGTTAGAAAAGTGAACAGAAGATTATGGATAACTCCCACAGTGAAATGAAATCTTCTATCTCCCCCTTCCCACAACCATTCCTTGTTCTCTGAAACGATTCTTCATGTAAAAGATCATTTTCATTTATAGATACTAAAGCCATTATTCAGGCTTATAACAATGGATCCTAAAGTCTTAGAGATGGATAAACCTGATGAATACGCTGGCTGCTCTGAATGGACACTGTGACTTGTGTCATTAGTATACCAGTCACATTCAGAGTACCGCTGAAGTCACTCTTTCTCCAAGGATATTGAAAATGGATGACATGGAGCCCTTTTTGAGGGCATTTGCTGTAACAAAATCTCATAAGTTGTGTCATCTTATGAGACAACGCAGTGCATAATCATGATAGCTGATCTCTATTACTGCAGGAAGTTCAACCAATTTTGTCTGTAATACCAACAGGATGTTTCTGAATGCCACTGTTTTTGACTACATAAACATGTTCAGTACTCCTGTCTTTAAATGATAAAGGACTAGATTTCATTTTCAAAGGAAAATGCCCCTAGGAAAATATGAGTGAGCATTTCAAAACCTCAAGGATTACAAAACTAACAATTATGCTTGGAAAACTCCCGGTGGAAAATTGAGGTTTGCTTTGTTCTGAGATTCTCATGTTCCTGTTGTGGCACTATGATCATCTGTGTTTGAAACTAAAGATGAAGTAGACCTTCATCTTCTATTGAAAGGCGTGACCTTCAGTTTCCTATGATCCTTTGGTTGAAAGAAATAAAAGGACCTTTTCTTTCCAGTAAGTCTGGCTAACAGGCACTGGCAACCTTTTCACTTTCTCTGTCAAGCTAGGTGGGGCATGCTGGAGTAAGATATGATCCCGCTGAGTAACTCTTACCTGTGACCTGACATTTTAAGTGTCTCTTTTTCCATCCTTTCCTCAGAGTTAAAATCCCTATTACCATCTCTATTTTCAGAGAAGAGAATCTGATAGAAGAAAATGGAGAACAGACAAGGATGGGAAGAGGTACTAAGAGTTTATGGGTCAGGTGGCAGCTGGTGCCAGACTAGGGAGCCTTTCTTGTACCTACTATGATATTTTCCCTGGAATTGAAAAACCTGGGTTGAGAGATTGAGTTCTTGATTATTATTTTGTTTTTCTTAACCTATTATTAATCTATTATTTCTTAATCTGTTAAATCTATTTTGTATTTCTTAATCTATTATTGTTAATCTATAATCTGTTATTCTTCTAGTTATTTCCCTGATGATGTCATTTTATGCTACTAAAAAGGTTGTGGTTTGTCTTCTATCAATTTTATTTCTGAAACACGTATCTTTTTTCTGTTATTTCACTGCTTAAAAACAGTTAGTGTTTTCTATTGGCTACCCAAGAGAATAAGTTTAAGCATTTTGGGTCCCTAGCATGAGACCTTTTATGATCAGGCCTTAACTTACCTTCTTAACCTACTCGCCACATCTTCCAACGTACTCTGTGCTCCAGTCACAATGAATCATAAGCACACCTGGTTTAGAGTTGAGTTTTGTGCTAAGTAAATCAGAGCCAAATTTCCTTTCCAACATCACATGCTGGCAGCTGCTCTTCGTTCTTATGCTTAATTCAAATCTCCTTACCTCTATGTCATATCTTTATCATTACTTTCACTTAACATTTTTACAATTGTTGGTCAATTGTTTCAGTTACTCCGCTTCATACTACCTTGTGATTTTTATCCCATTTTACAATTGTTGGTCAATTGTTTCTATTTACTCTGCTTCATACTACCTTGTGATTTTTATCCCATTTCCTTGATGATTTCTTTCATGGCTTCAATCTCTAGCATTTCAATGTCTGTGTCTTCTTCCCTTATTTTTTAGGTCCAGGTCCAGAAATATCATCTCTTGACAGTCAAGCTATTTGTCACAATACAATAATAATTGCAGAAAGAGAGGCCACAAGAAAGTAAAAAATTATGCCACAGACACACTCAGCCTAGGATTATTCAACAGAGAGCTCAATGGCTGAGAGTTGTTGCCTAATGAGTATGCTAACCCTTATCGACCCACTATTTGGTGATAGTGCTCATTGGGAGAGAATGTTGGAGAGGGCTCTGAGAATGTGAAAAATGTATATAGCAAGAACATGTATATATGTATGTATATGCCCTTACCATCTTTTTAATAGAGAATACCCAGGGACAACTGACTTTTTTATAAAACTAGTAGATGAAGTTTTATTAGATGATTTATTTTATCTCAGTAGTGTTTTTCTTGGGTTACAGTCATATGAGGAAAGCAATGAATGTCTATGAAGAAAGATAACCAAAGCCACAGACTGGTGCTTTTAAGACTGGTTAGTGTTCATTTCCTAGTATATATGAATGAAACCATATTGCCCAGTCACAAGTCTTCCCATTTCAAATTTGATTTTTATGAAGAGAAATAGAATGGAACTAAGATCTGACGAGTGTCGCCATGAATCAGATTCTTCTAAAAGTTTTCCATACTATACTTTATGTAATTCTCCTACTGACACTCTACTTTGGCAGATGAGGAAGTTAGGGCTCAGAGATATTAGGTAATTTATTCACAGTCACACAGTAAAGCGTGGCTCATGTTTTGAAACCAGGACTCTCAGCTTTCAAAATGCTATATCACATAATCTTTCAATAAAATTAACAACAAAAATTTTTTTTAAAATGATATTTTACTTTTGATAGTGACTCACTTCTGGCAATCTCAAAGACATAACATGTTTCTATAAATAATTATAAGTAATAATCATAAACAAATGGTTGTAACAGAAAAGTATTAAAAATTGCTAGAATCATTTAATGAATGACTGTGATTCTGGTTCACTTTTAAATGCAAGAGGCATTGACAACTTTGAAAATAGTTAAGTTGTGGATGCTTTTGAAAAGCGAACCTCCAAAACTTCCAAGTGTGATTTTCCTATAACACGAGGTGTCTACACAAAAATACATTTCATTTGGCCTATAGTGCTTTTTAAGTACTTCATCAGAAATGTGTTTCAGAAAAAGCAAAGTCCTGAATGCTATGTTTCAGGTTGCAAAATTCAATATTTTAGGTGTTAAAAGGGCCTAATTTTAAACATGAAAGTTTACTAGGCTGTAATGATAAATTTTTTAATGTTTGGTAAAATTTAACCTTTAACAGAATGGTATGCTAGCTCTAAATTTTCTAAATGCTCTGACACTCAGACTTACACTAAAATACCAATTTTCAACTTAATCTTTAAAAAGGTAATTGAGGTAGGTAAAGTAAGTGCTTAAGGAATCAAGTGCATCTGACTCCATCTATTCTACTTTACAATAATGTGATTTCTATAGATTTTTGTCATTTAACAAGAGATATAAAAATGCCTCTTCCTCAAGGACATTTTTTCTATTAAAAAAAAAAACCCTAAATGATAAGATAATAACTTTTCTAAAGTGGAAGTATTTTAGCCACATTTTCAAATGCAAACAAAGAATCATGATCCCTCTGAAATGTACATTGCTTTTTGTGAATCTTATTGTATAATATATTGTTCACATTTCTCTTCATGGTTCTAGAGATCCCTCCCCACCCCAAATACCGTATGTTTATTAAATAATTCCTATGGAGCTATGTACCTTTCTTAAAGGCATGCGGAAAAAAACTCGTTTAATTCTATAACCTTATGAAGTACATACTACAATTATCTTCATTTTGTAATTGGGAAAGTTGGTTGAATAATTTGTCCAATGTTACACTGCTTGTACATGCGGAGCTGGAATTTGAATCCCTGTAGTCTTCCTAGGCAATGCCACCTCCTATTGAGAACTACGAATTCTCTTTTTCTGACTCTGTTCTGTGATGTGTTGCTGAGATGATCACGGCTATATGAGGTGAGGGATCACTCCAAACTAGAAATGCCATTGGTTATTCTGCCAAGTTATTGGGTGAAATCTTGTATAAAATTGGATGAGATGGTTTAGGGGGAAGGAGGGAGAGTTAAAGAAAAGGAGGCTAATCCATAGGATACCAGGCATCTAGGAAATACATAGGATACAGCCAAAAGTGAAAAGTCTGTCTTGTCAATAAGCAAAAAGAATTTGCTAAACATAGAAGAGGGAAAACTTCATTTGTAAACAATGGAATGAAGAATAGAGAGGGCATGCATTTATTTAAGGTGACAGAGAGCTAAACTTTCTCTAAAAGTTTGAGATCACTTGTACATCAAACTGAACTGAACCAGATTCAGTGATTAAACTTTGAATGACTTCAAATGAAATAACTATGTTATTCTTATATTAGTACAGCTAGCTTTTATATTAGACAAAAGAAAGAATAATCTTATGATTGGCTAAACTTGAAGTGCTCCTGCTTCTTTTATTAGCTGCCGAAAACACAGTTATTTGTTTTAATACAGATGATTGACTTTCATTTTATCATGTAAAACCCCATAAATATAATGACATCACAATAAGTCCTAGCAGCCGATTGCTGAAATTTTCTTGTGTTGATAGACTTGATGAGGCTGGCTTATCAGTTTGGGTTGACTTAGGAAAGCAGAAATCACTCTAGGGAATTGAATACTGGACAGTTTGATATACAGGTGATTGGCCTAGACCTAATAAGGAATAGTGAATATTATTCACTCAGAGGTTAGCAAGAGCAGGAAGCTACTAATACCCTTACAGCTGGAGAAACAATAGGTTATCTGGAGGGAGCTGAAACTAAGGCAGGCACTGCCAAGTCAGAGCTGTTTCTGCAGGATCTGGAGTTATGGAAATGTGGCCATTCCAGGTGATGCTTCCAAGGCAGAAAAAGAGAGAGAGAAATATGTCTTTTCCCTTCCTCCTGCTTTCCAATTTAGCTCAAAGTCAGTGATAAGAGAGCCTGAGAATACAATTAGTAGGAAAAAGGCTGTCAACATATCTGAGAGCAAACAATGATACTTGAACATTTATTTTAAAAGTATCTTTTAGAGAATAAGGAACTCTTTTGAATGGGAAATCGCATGCAGGCATTTCGTGAGGTTAAGCTCCCATGTTTCTGCATCCAGTCTTACTTGGGGACAAAACTATAATACACAATGGTCTCCCTGGCACAGACCCCATCAGTAACATTGTGGGGATCCCAGTTCTAATTATAATTCCTTCAAGAAAGTGGGTGTTTTATATGCTTGAAACATAGTCCTCTTGCCTAAAAGTATGCACCTTTTCCCTCTGCCTCTCCTGTCACTGAGCGTTGCTAAGTCTAGGTGACTAGGGCACTTCTAATGATGAATCATGGGTCTTTTTTATTTTAAATTAGGTCCTCGTCATGTTCTCCCATTCCTCATATTGACCACATGGACCCCTCACCCCGATATTGCTGCTACTATTGCTTCTTACAAATTTTCACCAGAGGCTGTAAGAACCAATCTCCTTCCTTCCTGACCTGAGTCAGGCCACAAAGCAGCTCTATTCTCAGCATTTACTGAGCTCAATTATATAACAATTTTTTCTTTGTTATCTAAGTGATCCATGGTCAGTGAAAATAAATTAGAAAATAAAGAGAAGCTAAACTATTTCTGCTAAGTTCTCTAATACAGTGATATATCTTATTGTGTCAATAAATATAACATATGGTTTTAATGACCTTATATTAATTTGTGATAATACCCCAATATTTTACTCTGATATTATTATATAGATATTCTCTATTGTTATATGTATAGGTTGTTTCCAATCCTTTTCTTTATAACTAATGTCATAGTGGACACCTATGTAGATATTGATTATATAAAATAGTCTCTTACATATTCTGTCATTATTACATTAAAGGTTTGGGGTGGAAAAGGGTAGTCTGAGTGCATTAAAGGCAAAGAACCATCAATATGGATTAAATAATGACATATAGCCAGTAAACCCTCTATTCTGACAAGGAACCCTTTCCGGAAAAACTTGTACAATGTCTCCTTTCAATAAATTGCTTCCAATGAGATTACTCTAGGCAGGCTTCCTTTCCACCCTGTATGAGTCCAGATCCTCTGATAAAGTGGTGACAAGACAGGATTAAACATGTAACATAGTTATTAGAGAAAACATCTGTGAGAGAAAATGGGGAGAAAGCTGGTTGAGAATAAGAGAGCTGCTGAACAGCAATGCAGGTCTGATTTTAAATGAAAGAATGAGGGAAGGAAGAAGCGGGGATTGGTATAAATGTATTAGAGTGCAGAGCAGTCCTAAGAAGGACTTAGCAGGGTCATCAGGGAGTCATCAAGCCCCATCTGCCAGGAATAGGCCTTCTTAATATCCCTGCCATGCTAGATCACTACCTGGGGGAAACCTGTGGGAAGAGTGGCCCTGGTGAGGAGGAGATGAATTTCAAAGCCCAGTAGCTGGGGCTTTGCTCACGTACACTCCAAGTACTCAGAATGTAAGAGGCTCATTGTCCGGGCTGCCTTATCCCCCCAACATCTCCCACCCTGCCACTGCCATATTCCTAGCCTGGGTTAGGTAGCTCTACCCTCATCTCCTTCTCCCGAACTGTTTATCATATCATTGTCACCAGGTCCACCTCTAAAGTTTGAGGAGCCTGGTGAAAGAAGACAGATGGTAGCTTACATATTATATTGGGAGGTGACAAATGCATGTTTATAATAACCTGATAAGCCAGGTTCAAACTTAGAATTCTCAGACTTCTCTGAGTTTCCAGCTGGAACATGGTGGCGCAGGTAGAGACCTAGCTGTCTTTTGTCCTGCCCCATTTCTCTTGTCATCTCCATCTCTCACCTCAAGGGGCCTCCTAGGCATGTATATGAACACTGCAGTCCACACATCTAAGCCTGTTTATATCATCTTCCCTTTTGCCTGGGTCTACAGGTACAGGTGCTGCTCATCCCAACATAATGTGAAAGAATTTATTTGACTGTATTCTTCACTAGATTATAAAGCCTGTGATGCCAATCCTTAGCCCCATAACCCACAGAAACCATGAGATAATAAATGTTACTTTAAGCTGCTTAAGTTTGGAGTAATATTTTTATGCAGCAACGGGTAACTCATACAGAAGGAGACTGAATTAATTTGTTCATCTAGCACTTAGTGTGCAAATAAATATTTCCTAAATAAATAAATGAATTTCCTAAATATTTATTATGTACCCACTAAGTATAACGAATCACTTTAAGAATGTCCAACATAAGCAAAGGCAAGAGACAAAAATTCTATTAAACCAGAAGTACAGCATTTTAACTGTAAAGCTCCTGCGGGAACTATGTAGCAAACTGTACATGTTATATTATTCAGGGGGGTAGAAAGGTTGAAGTTAATTAGGTATTATTGTAAAACAGTAGTAAGTTTGGATGTTTCACCAGCTAGTGTAACACACACCTTTTCTGTTAGCAAGTGAGAAGAATGGACGCAACATAAAACTTAATGAGACAGAAGCTCCACTTCTGGGACTGAGTGTCTTCAGTTGTAGAAAGTAGGAAGAAGAAACCTCTGTATATGTTCCTGGGGTTTCATGAGGGTTGTGGACTTGCTTTTTTACAGTCGATTCTTGTTCCTTGTTCCCTAGGACCATGTTTGCTATTGATACTTGAGAAAAATTGAGCAAGTCCAAAGCCAAAAGACCTCAGCTTTCAAATTAGGAAGTTATTTCCCTCAAAAGGTCAGAATTCTGGATGAAGATGATTGCTGTATCTTATATTTACTTAGATGATTAAGATTTTCTTAAGGATTAACCTGAGTGCCTTATGTTTTTAACTTTGACTTCATCTCTAATATGAGATATTTTCAAGCAATTATAAAAAAAAGTGTTGATTTTATAGTCCAACTTGTGTACTGATCTTTCAAAATTTAAGATGTCAGGTTGAAACCTTATGTGGCTGCTGGGTCAAAAATCTGAACTCTGAATAACTGAAGTCAGTGTTCTCGTGGGGAAGAGAAATGAAAATACACTTTAGTCAATGAAAACAGAAAGAAAAACCCATTGCTTCCTAATGGTGTGCTTGCCTTATGTAGAGATATCTGAAAATAACCTACTGGGCTTTGACTCTCATTTTAAGTTCAAACATGATGCTCATGGTATAAATTACAAGGCTTTTATTGGGTCATTTTTATGAAGGAGAATGATACATACTATACTTTAAATTATAGTAATGATCCACTTACTCAGAGGTAGAATTTCCAACAACCTCTACCCTTAGGAACTTAGCCCAAACTTAGAAGTAAGAACAAATAGCCTTGAAGACTGGTGTAGTGGTTACAAAGGCTTGAACTTAACTCCTAGGGTCAGGGCTTTATTGACTTTCCTTTAACACAGAATTTCTAACAAGCTTGGTTATCTGGTCTCTCAGCTCATAACAGACAAGAAACTACAAACTGGGAAAGAGACGAGAAGAAACTGTTGGAGACAGCCATCAAAATAGCACTGACAACTCAGTCTCACAGGAGAGACAAAGACAGTGAAACTAAAAGGCAGATGTAGAAGAGAATTGCTGCACTGGCCAATAGGATCCTACATTATCCAGAAATTGCACAATTATGTACGGCATTCCCTGTTTAGAAAGTAAAGAAGTCATGTGTAGCAGTGTAATACTTTGATTTTAAACTGTTTTTTCAATTCCTTCTACCTCTCCACTTCTCCTTATTGAAACAGCATGAAAGTTTTCTACATTGCTATGCTGTGCAGGGTAGAGATGATATAGAGTGAAGAGAGGCAAATTCTTTGCTTCTCAGGTCTTGTGCATACTTTTATATATCTATAGCAGAGATAAAAGTCTTAAAAGCTACAGCTTTCAATTGAAGGAGCCAGGGATTCAGGTCAAAAAAATAAATTTTATGAATTCAAAAAAATTTGGCTTTAAATAGTAAAGCTTAAAGCCTGGAAGATCCAGCACGCAGAATTTGGACCATAACCCCTAGAGCGGGAAGCATGCCTGATGAGGTAAACACCATTTTCCTGACCAGAAAGGATAAAAACAAAATGGAGGAAGATGTGACTGTAACTTAGATGCTGCTGCTTTGAAGAGTCTTGGGAGAAGGGGTAGTCACTAAATCTCATTTAGACTTAGGGGGTCTGAGCGTAGGGTCTTTTGCCTGAGGGTGTAGAATGTGAACTCAGTGAGACTCTTAGGTAAGCAATGTCTCCTACCGACACCAGGATGATAAAATAGCAATATGTCAGCGGATTTCTCAGGACATAGTCTTTCAGAGTTCTCTAATGTAGTATGGAATTCATTAAAAATGCTTCCATTCTCTCCCCTCTCCCCTTCCCCCAAAGTGGCTGAGATGAGCCTGCACACCCGATGCACTTCCTGGTGTCAGGAGTCCATGTGTGCGGATCTGGCTGACACGGGCTGAATCCAGAGCAATGAGGATGACTCAAGAGAGGGCAGTAAGCAAGGTGATGGCATACGCTTCTCCTCTGCATCCTCCTCTTTGTCCTGAGTCCAAGGGACACCCAGTGAGACATAATGAAAGAATGTGAAGGGAGAGAATCCTTAGACTGAGTAGTTTCTCAGAAGAGACTGAATTTTGAAATGGAGAGACTGAGTTAATTTACCTGGCAAAAATGAAGAAATGGTGGATTATGAAGTAAGGTATGTTTCATTATTGAGAAGTAAAGAACATTAATTTTTTTATATCCGAGTATGCAGTCTAAAAAATTTAAAAAGTTTTTCATTTAAAATGGTTAAAATAAATAAAAGTATTGGTATTTAAAAGAAACTAAACTTCATTTATAAGGATTCACTTTTATAGAATCCTTATAAATGGATCCTATCTTCTCACAATGCCACTAAAAACAAACACAAAAAACTCCAACTTCTTCACATGTAATACAATAACAGCATTTTAAAGCAGCCCACTCTTCCTTTTCTGTGGCGAAGCTCAAAGTACATTGCCCTAGTAGACATTGTTTTAAGGAGGAAAAAGCTTCCACGCTGCTAGTGGTTAAATGTGCCTGAACCACAATAATATATGTAAGACAAGTAGTAAGTATTCTGGTTGTGTCCTACAAAAGAGGCAAGTTGTCACCCATTTTCATCTGCGGTTGCAGGGATATGCATGTCAGTCTGTCTGTTCCTCCATGCGTGCATATTATAGCAAGGGAATGCATTTTCTTAGTTACTGGTCGTCCTCTCAATCCTCTTCCGCTCAGCAGCAGTTTTCATACATGATTAACACCCAGATAGCATTTTCCACATTAACCTTGTGATGTCTGATAGGGAGGACAGAGATGGATACCGCCTTGCTGAAATGTGTACACATAATCCATAACGAATAACTGCAGCTCTTCGGTGACCATGCTGGGGCATCGCAAGCAAAGAGAGGACCAGGTTGAAGAAGGCACTTGGTACACAAGAGCAATATTTCACTATTTGACTAAGCATGCAATTGAAAACACAAGCAAAGTTCTTCTCTGTTTGGCCCAACACAGGCCTCTGATTCTGTACCAAGAAGACTCAACTATACCTGTTTTTAATATCTCATTCTCGTGGGGCATAGAATCAGATTATACCGAAGGGTGTCCTCAGAGAGTTCCTTTCCCCCATTATCTCTCATTTGGCATATAGAACCTGCTCAGGTATCTTTGAGACTTTTGTACTCCACAAGTTCCAGCAGAGCTGTGGAGGCAGCAAGGTTTGGGACCAAGGTTCTAGGGGCAGGGGGTGGGAGGGTGGGGGCAGCCTAAGTGAATAAGCTCAAGAGCCTTGCAATGCTGCTGTATTTCCCAGGGGTTGGAACATTAATCAGCAATGAAAATCTAATCCTGAATGGACACATCTTTATTGTTTTCCTAATAGACTAAAATTAGCTTCTTGAAATAGTTTGAGTTTTTTCCCATTCATGTATCAATATACGGTGCCTCATGGACTTTGACGTGCTTGTACTTTCACTCTTGCCAATGATATTTTTCTGATGTAGAACTTAAGGCTTATAAGTGAGCGATGATAGTATTGCCTTTGCTGACTCATGTTCTCTTTCATGCATTTTGAACACGAATATGGAGATCTTCATGCATTACTGAGTGTCGAGAGTTTAAGTCTTCACTGAAAAATTGTTTTGTGGATGAGCAAACACGTAATATATCACTGAGTTTTCCAGTTCCTTGCTATGTTCATATTGGAGTTAAATATGAATCAAATTAGGAATTGAGTATGCTGTTATGTTATTAGTATTGATATGCTTAGGGAGTATTGTCCTGTTTAATATTTCATTAAGAATGGCCCAATCCTAGCTCTTATCCATTACCCATTACTGACGCATTGTGATATCTTAAGTGGAATAAGGTGTTTCTCAGACTTTATTATATAAATCACCTACGAATCTTGTTAAAACATAGACTCAGATTCATTAGATATTGGGTCTAATATGTTTCTATGTGATAATGCTGCTGATAATCTACAGACTACACTTTTGTAGCAAGGCTACAGTAGGCATCACACTGGGAGTATTGAGGAGATTTTAAGTGTTCCATGTGTTTATTTGCAGTATTCCTGCCTTACCTGTGGTTGAGTGTAGTCTCTATTCCTCTCAATCTCTTCCTATAAAGTTGCTATAATCTCTAGTGCATGGTTCATATCTATAGTATGTGATGGAGATGGCCCTCATTTCAAATCTTATTAATGCTGTAATAGTTTAGCAGGGTCCACATAAACACTTTAGATATGTATAGAAATTTTTGCTTAGGCAAAATCCTCCTGCCTTGGGATCTCTTTGCTCCAATTTTCGTTTCTTCAACTGATCTGCATATTGACATTCAGGCTACTAAAATTTTTGCCTAGATTAATATAGAATTGCAGGCAAAACTTTTAACTCCACAAGAGTATAACAGAGCAATGAGTGAGGACATTTATTTAATCAAGCACTTATTGACTACTTTCTTTACACCAAACTCCAAAAGTACTAGGGCTGAAAAGATAAATGAAGTATGAGAGATACGCCAATATTTATATAATTCTATAAATATATATTATTTATATTAACATGATAAATGTATTTACCCAACTCAGTAAAATTTACATCTAGCAATAATGTTTATCTTTATCTGATATCCTATATAACAATAACTATAGAAATATAATTTCTAAAGAAAAAATATCATGATGTGTGTTTCGTCCGTTAATCACTCATTGACCATTGGACTTCAAGTTGAATAACTTAAGTACACAAGTTAACTTGGTGTCTTTCCTCTTCAGGTACAATGAATCTCTTCCCCTTCTCGAAACTAGACTAGTTTCTTGCCACTTAAGTTTTGAGTGTGTACATGTGTTTGGGTATAAATTGATGTACACTTTGGGAGAATAGTAAAAACCATGGCACACATGGAGCAAATTAACCATTATCTTAAGAGAATGAGGGAGATGAAGAATTGAACAAAGTTTGAAAAGACTTCATTTGTTTCCTACAAATTAATCTTTCATGAGATATTTAATAATCTTGCCAGTATTTTTTAATGATATCTATAGTGTTTATGGATGCTTTGAAGAAAATTTATTCAAATTGGTATAATAACCCACCTTATCTTTTGAAAGAAGGCTGTTTGAATTCAATTCTACTTCAGTAAAACTTTTTGAATAACTTTTATAAGCAAATGTGTGCTAGGTGCTTCTTTACAGGAAAGATATGGATTCTCTTCCCTGAAATGGAAAAATTCAGTGACAAAATAATTTTAAGATAAAATGGAACATATAAGAAAATTTAACAACATGTTGTGTGATTCTACAAATATGCAGACAGGCAGCCTGGGTGGGATCGGAATGGTTGATCTTGCAAATTGTGCAGAATTCTCGTGGGGAGGTTGGGTAAAGGGAGACAAGAATTATATGGTCTTGAAGTAGGCTGATGAGAGAGAAAAAGGTGAGAGAAGTAAAATGAACTGCAGAGGAAGAATCTACAAGGCTTGAGAACTTAGTAAATATGAGGACAAGAGAAGATAAGTTTCCAAGATTTTAAGCAATAATGCTTGCATGGATGTTGTTGTCATTAACAGATAAAGGAAATCAGGAGGAAAAATTAGTGATTGAAGAGTGGAAAATAAATTTATTTTGTATATATGGAATTAAATTTTGGGGGACAGTATATAGTAGATGTCAAGCAGGTAGTTTTGTAGCTTGGGAGAATAGCATCTGTAGTGTCACAACTGTAGCTTTTGAGTATTGTCTGGATTAAAGTTGTAGCTGAAGCTGTGGTTGTGATCTCCATAGGGAAGAGAATGGGGTAGTCGGGGAGGGGGACAAAACGAAACAAAAAATTCCTAGAGAATTCTGAGCAAACATTTGGATGCAAGCTATTAGAAAGAGAGAAGTTTTGTTCAGACAATATGGATTAATTTCAAGAAGGAAGTGATAATGTCAAATTTCAGGATATAAATGTATTTTGCTCACTATGCTGATTGTATCATTGGGGTAAAGTATTGAACTCTGCTTTAATGTAAGAGTGTTTGTTTCCTGTTACACGAAAAAGAAGTCTGTCTAGTACAGAGGCCAAATAAAATTATGCTTGATATAAGTTGTTTTATCCAAGGAACATTTGTCTTCCCTCCTTTGTTCTAATTTTTTTTTATTTTTTTTTTTTTTTGGTTTTTGCCTTTCTGGATTCAGATCTCTAATTCTAAAGTTTGGAGTCTCTACAGATGATGGATAGATATAGTCCATTCTTACTCCCTTTTCCACATGCAGCAATAATAATCTAAATATTCTTTAGGCTCCACTGCTGCCCATATCAGTAAGAAAATTCTGCTTTGAATGTAGATCTGTGAGTTACTTTCTTCCTTATTTTTTTTTTTATCGTGGTAAGCATACATAACATAAAGATATTATCTTAAACGTTTGAAAGCATACATACGGTAATGTTAACTGTATTTCACATTTTTTTATGTAACAGATTTCTAGAACTTTTTCATCCTGCAAAACTGAAAGTCTCTACCCATTAAATGACTCCCCAGCCCACCTCTTTGAAGTACTTGGCGATCATCACTTTCTGTTTCTTAGAATTTGAGTGCTTTAGATAGCTCATATGAGCAGAATCATTTTATATTTGTTTTTTTGTGACTGGCTCATTTCATTTAGCATAAAGTCCTCAAAGTTTATCTATATTGTCCAAAATTTAGGCATATGATAGAATTTACTTTTTTATTTTAGGGCTGAATAATAATCCTTTGTAAGTATATACCATGTTTTGTTTATCTATATATATATCCATCGTTTGAGACCTAGGCTGTTGTGAATAATGCTTCAGCAAACACGAATGTGCAAATATCTCTTTGGGATTCTGCTTTCAATTCTTTTGCACAGATACCTGAAAGTGAGATTGATCATATTTATAATTCTATTTTTAATTTTTTGAAGACACGTCATATTGTTTTTCCATAGTAGTTAACACCATTTTATATTCTCACCATGAACATTGCACATGGGTTCCAATTTCTCTACATCTTCATAGCACTTGTTACTTTCTGTGTTTTGATAGTTGCATCCTGACGGGTCAGGGTCCTGAAGTGCTATCTCATTGTGTTTTTGACTTGCATTTCCCTGATGATTCAGAATGTTAAGCATCTTTTCATATGCTTATTCATCTTCTGTATATCCTCTTTGGAGAAATTTCTATTCAAGTCCTTTGCTCATTTTCAAGTTCAGTTATTTGGTTTATTCTGTAGTTGTTGAGTTGTAGGAGTTATTCTGTATATTAATACGGCTTATCAGATACATGGTTTCCAAATATTTTTTCCCATTCCTTAGATTGCTTTTCACTCTATTGATGTATCCTTTGCTGAGAAGAAGTTTTAAAGTTCGGTGTAGTCCCATTTGTCTATTTTTGCTTTTGTTGTCTGTGGCTTTCTTCCTTCACATAAGGTGGGAAGGTGATGTTACTGACTCTAAGGAGATGTTTGGACATTGATCAAAAAAGACAGACACTAATGTTGAACTTTCCAGGCACGTGAAGCCCGATATTTTCTCACTATTCTGGCATTGTGTACTTAATTTTCCTTAATGAGAGTTTATCAGGAGTGAATTATTCTGCGAGGTCTGTGGAATGTTATTTTTTCTGCTTATTTGTCAAAATGGGACAAATCTTTCTGCTGAGGGTATCACTGTCAGGTAAAAATTAGGTCAGAAGACTGTAGATAATGTTTCTTTCAGCTTTTACACCTTCTTGCTACTTTCTATATATAGCAACACAATTCAGTAAAGGGAAGCACTTCCTCCAAAGTCAATTAATCACGAAAGGCAAATAGTTCAGAAATCACAGAGGAGTGACATGTTGTCCCTCTATTGACTAGAGCTGGAAACAAAGCTGCTTAATGCCATTTAAGAAGTTGTCATTGCAGGCAGGGTTTTGCTCAGTTTACTAAATGTATTGACTGCAGGATATAAATAAATCCTTTGCAAACAGATTTAGGGGCTTGCAATTACAAAAACAGCTATCCATTTTTCTCTCTAATCTCAAAGAGAGGGAGTAACTGCTGGTGCCACCATTTGCCTCAAGGAAAAAGCACACCCGCAATACTTCTGGTTCCCTATTTTCAGTGGTGTCTCTTCAACTTACCAGTTGATAGGTGAGAAAAACAAGGATTATTGTCTCCTGTCAGTCACCATTTTCCTATAAAAATCATTAAAAGTTCTGAGGATAAAATAAATTTCTGTAATTAACATTGCACATGATCAAGGCATATCCAACAGCTTGGTCACTTATCATGCTGTGTGACAAGTACATAGCAAGTTGAGTCTATATAAGCAGATCATACCCAAGCATCAATAAGGGGGCTTGATTTAGACTTGGAGATGTTAACTAAAGCAATGACATTGCCCCAGTCAACCGTATATTAAAACTGTGGACTTCGTTTTTTTTTTTTTTTAAGTCAGCCACTGAAAATATTGGTCCTATACTATCAGAAAGTGTATCTTTAATTGAGCTCCACCCTGCCACATCTAAGAAATGCTCATTCTGGTTCGTGAATATCCTATTGCCTCTATACTCTTCCTTTTATTTCTCTTGTTGTCTTAGTTTGTTTGAGCTGCTATACTGAATTACCATAGGGTAGGTGGATTGTAAACAACAGAAATTTATTTCTCCTAGTTTTGGTAGTTGGGAAGTTCAAAATCAAGGCTCCATAGATTTGGTGTCTGATGAGGGACAGCTTCCTGTTTCATAGAAGGTTGGCTTTTCACTGTATCCTCATATGGCAGAAGGTGCTAGGGAGCTCTCTGGAGTCTTTTTTATAAGGGTTTTACCCTCATGGCTTAATCAAATCCCAAAGGCTGGAGCTCTAAGTAACATAGGAATCTAGGATTTAGCATATGCATTTGTGGTGACTCAAACATTCAGTCTGTAGGATTTGTCATCTGGCTGCCTTCATTTTTTCAATGTTCATTGACAAACTAAAGATATGGTTGTTCTTAGGCTCCCACTATCTGCAGGGTGCTAGATAGTAATGTGCAGAGCATATTTTAATTATATAGATTGGTAATTGTGCTCTAGCATATTCAAAGATATTATTCTAAAATGCACTTATTCAATATGAAGAATAAATAATGATTTCATGAGAAAAACTACCTAGAAATTTGAAGATACCATGTAAAGACAAAGAGATTACATTTTTCCCTTTCAACAATAGGGCTGTTGTGATACCAAAAAAACAAACAAACAAACAAAAAAACCCAGTATTTTACCAGAAAGATAAAGGAATGTGATCGAGAAAATATGATTTGAGGAAATATTTAGTACATGTTATAAAATCACTTTTCTGATGATGAAAATATGAAGAACAGATGAAAGAAAATGAGTGCTTCAGTGAAATAAGAACACAGACAAATCTGCACTGAAACTATTAAGATGAAGTGTGGTAAGGTGTCTTACAGCTGCCAACAGTGCAATTTTTCTTAGCTCTTGGAATGCTGTTTGAATGTTCATTAAACTGAAAACCTTCTAAAACAAAGTTAATACAATTGGCGATATATGGATATGGAAATTAACCACAGAGGTAACACAGTTTATAGCCTTTAAACCAAAGAATTTGTCACTTGATTTATAAGTTAACTCCCATTTTTAATTTTAGTTAGGAGAGGTGTGCCTTGGAGATTTTCTTAAGTTCTTGTTTTGAAGTAATTATGATTCACAGGAATTTTGAAATAAGTATACAAGAAGTCCCACGCATTCTTTCCCCAGCTTCCCCATATATTATTTTGCACAACTATAGGGCAATATCAAAGCTGAGAAACTGGTCTTGATACAATCTATAGAGCTTATTCAGGTCTCATTCATTATACATGTATGAAGGTTTTCTTGGAAATTTTAATTATTTAATCGTAATTCTTTAGATGGTCTAGATCTATAGCTTTTAAGCCTAAAAATCAAATTTTATCTAAAATGGCAAAAGCACAAATTGATATTTGTTGTCCTAAATAAAGCTGTGCATGTAGTGTGAAGTAACCTCAAAAAGTTCACTGCGAGTTATGATTGCACTGCCAATAAGGCTTCCCTGATTTGATCCTGAGCAGCAGCCAAAATTCTAATAGTATCCTTTTATTCATTAGACTAGGTTTACTTCAGTTAAGAAGGATAAAGGACAAGCAATCTTTGAGAGCTTTCATGGAATGGGTAATATACTATAGTGTTAGTCATCCAGTTAAAATATTTTCACTTTTTAAAGATGTGTTAAACTTATTTTTGCCAAGTGGTACAATGTTATCTATTTATAATTTGGTTTGAATTTTTGTGTTATGACTAAAGGCTTCATGCGATGTCATATATCCTTTGTTCTACTTATTTCTATTAACATCATCAGTTATGTTCAGCCTATGTACTTTAGAAAAGGAATAAATATTGTTGGAAATGAATTGCTCTTTTGACTTCTCTGTTGGAACCAGATGCTTCATTTTTCTTTAAGTTTGCTGCATCCATTGAGGTTTCTCTGACTCCTGACCTTATGTACTGTGGGGCCTAGACATGGAAATGATTTCTTTGAAGTAATAAATGAAGAAAGCTCCTATCTTGGTTCCTGTGCATAAAAACACCTTATTACGACAAATTTCTAACTATTCATTTGTTAACTTATTTGAAGAATTTCCTCCTTTTTCACTGACTCATTAATTGCTTCTAGCTCTGGTGTTAAATACCTATGAGACTTTAGGTAAGTCACTTTACCACTTTAGGGTTATTTTCTCATCTAAAAAGTGAAATTTGACCAGATAGTCTTAATTTTATGTTTTATAATTTGATGCTTAACTTCTAACTTTTAACTGTAACTTCTAAAAACAAAAGTAAATTCTAAAACTGTTCATCATTAATCAGAAATTGTCTTTATTGAATAATTATTATATTTTAGAACAAATCTGTATATACATATATGTGTATATATATCAAGATAATATATGCTTATTATAAAAAATTCAAGTCAAATTTTTTATGTAGAAAGTTTAATTCTTCACTTCTTCATTGTCTCATTCCATCCTATTATGCACTTTCTAGAAATAAGCAAAGATAAAAATATTGAGTAATTTTATATCATTTATCTAGCAATATATGTATATATGCAATCTATAATATGTAGTCCAATTTGATTTTAAAAAACTGAATTCTACACTACATATTTTTCTTGTAGCTTGCTTTTTTCCATAAACTATATATATATATTCATGCCAGTACTGTTTTTATCATTTGTGTTATATTCCATTGTATGATTATTATACAATTTATTTAAGCATTTTTCTGTGGATGTACATTTGGGTTGCATTCAGTCTTTTATCTGTTATAAGCCATGTGCTTTATAATTTTCAAATAGATTGTATGAACCTGGTAGTTTTAGTGTCAATGTTGCTGAGGACAGAGAATTAGGTAAGAGAAGTTGAATAAATTACTTCCCACAACTCTCTCTCTCTCTCTACTCAATTAACTGCTTTTATTTCTCTTCCTAATTCTACCTTTGTGCTCTTTTAAATTTATGTATTCTGGCTCTTTTTTTTTCTCCTCGTCTTTCTAATCTTACCTACTGCTATTCATTTAGATAGAGCAATGGTCAGGCATCCTTAAATCTTGAAAGACTTAATGCAATAAAAGAAAGTTGTGTTATTTAGTATAACAGGTTTGTTTATATTTATTAATGTTTGCAGTCCCCTTCATAAAGGGGACATTTCTAAAACTGAGAATGTGACTTGAGTTTTCTCAGCTGTTTCCTCCTGAAGTAGCAATATGAAGTAACAAGTCTAGAGAAGTTAAAGAATAAAGTAAACCAAAAAAAAATCTTGAAAAAGCAACAGAATATAATCTTACCTGTTGCTCTCATCCTAATCACAGTTAGCTTTTAACTATTGTTTAAAAAATGTGTTGAAGGCTGGAAATAGATAATAAAAGAAACACAACTGTTGGTGAAGGGTTTTTGGAGACTGTGTTTACACTATTAGCTTTATTTTACTTATTTTATCCCATTTCAACCCCTCTCCCCTTCCCAAATTTCATGGAGGAAATACAGTATGATGATTAAGAATGATAGCTGGTGTATTAGGCAAGTAAACTGACTGCTTTAGGTTCAATTTCTTTATCTATTAATGGAAGTAATACAGTTTCCTTCTTGATATTCTTAGTGTTATAGGTAAAGAGCTTAGCCCAGTGACCAAAGCATTTAAATGCTAAAAGAAACATTGTAAGTGCTAAATTATTAAAGAAATATTAAAAATGAATGACAATGTATTGCCCTTAAAGAGCTCAAAAGCTACCTTTATATCTGTCCACTTACATTGTTTCGAAAATAATTTGAAATCTTTTAGAAATATAAATGAAGTGCTATGAGAAACAGAGGAAAAAATGATCAGTTTTGCCTAGAGAAGAAAGGAATAGAGCAGGCTAAGCAAGGGAAGTGACATTTGCACCAGACCTTGAAAGGTAATTCAACTTTTTGGTAGAGAAATATAGTGGTGAGAAATACCATTGTATATACAGAGAGACAATATAATATATAATAGTGAGTGAAAACTTTGGCTACTCGAAGGCTGAGAGCAACGACTCAACATAGTGGTAGAGGTTGAGTAGCAAGACAGAAAAAATGGAATTACATCCAGAGGAGTTAGGAGTATATGAAATTAAAAAGGATGAGAAAAGGGTTAGCCTTGGAAGAAAAATAAGGGTCTTTCTCTGAGTTGCTAGAAAAAGAGATAATTAAATGAAGAGTTAAATTTAGAGGTGGAGGGAGAGGGAAAATGGGTATTTGCAGTCAAGCAAAATATTTTTTATTGTTTGATATCCTGTAAGATGAAAGTTGCGAGGTGGTCCTTTGATGGCTTGAAGAAAATAATAAATATTTAGAAAAGCTATTTGGGAAGTCAACTCAGAATGAGGAAAAGTGTACAGCAGTGACAATTTACTTGAGATTATAAATCTCTTCTAGGTAGGGATATTTCTTAAACCGATAGACTTCAGTTATTTTTGACATTTCTCACGAAGACCACTATTTGAGGCAGTCATTCTTTTAACAAATACTTATTCAGAACTTACTGTATTCTAGGCATTAAAATAATAATAGCTGACATTTCTTATGTGTTTGCTATATGCTAAGCACTTTGTATCTGTTACTTAATTCTAAAAATCTTTGAGGCAAGTACTATTTTCTTTTCATATTTCACATGTCAGAGAAGTCAAGTTCAGTAAGTTATGGATTAGTAAATTGTGACTTGAATCTAGGCAGTCCAGCTTCAGAGCCTATGCCCTTAAGTTTATGCTATATGTTCCTTCCCAATGCAGAGTGAAGAAAACTGATATGACTCCTGCTTATAGTGTAAGAGAAAAAAACCAAACCATGTACATAAGTAAAATGATTACAAATTGTGGTAAATGAGTAGAGTGGTTGAGTGGTGGTTAACTAGCCAGAGATAATGGGGAAGGGTGGGAGAGAAATGGGGACAGGGAATTTGCTCTAGGGAAGGTCATCAGGGAGGTCTCTCCATAGAGGGGTACTTTAAGGTGAATACCGAGAGTTGAGAGGAGACAGCTAAGAAAAAAGCTGGGGATAGAACATTCTAGGCCTAAGAAAGAATATCTGAAGGATAGGGAAGAGCTGGTTGTTTTTTAAGACTTGAAAGAAAACTGGAGCATAATGACAGTATTGAGAAGCATGCGGTGCAAATGGAGAAATAATCAATTGAGGCCTTGAGGGAAATGGTAAGAAGTTAATATTCTAAGCGACTGTGAGAAATCATTGGAGAAATTTAAGCAGGGAAATGACAATATCTGCTTTACATTTCTATTCAGTATCTCTGGCTGATATCTGAAAAAAATGAATAGGAGTGAGTTAAGGTGGCAGCTAGGATACTGGTAGGTGGCTGCTGTAACAGATCAGAACTATGGTGATGACCTTGACTAAGGAAATGGCCAAGGAGACTTCAAGAAGTGATGAGGTTCCATACATATTGTGAAGGAGTAATCAACCAGTCTTACAGAGGAAGAGGAAAAAGAGATCTCAAGAATAACTTCTAGGGTTTTGGTTTGAGCAGTTGGGTAGATAGAGGTGCAAGATTCTAATGTAAGAAGAGTGGTGGTATGGAAAGCTTTAGAGATATAAATCAGGAGCTGATTTTGGATATGTTAAATTTGGGAACTCTGTGAAACATCCAAGTAGAGATGTTATGTCATTGGATATACAAGTCTAGAACTTAGAGGTAGTTTGTACAACTGCTGAATTCTGTGCTATGCTGGGAAGTGGGCAGCTGATAAACCAAATTTAATAAGATTTGGTTTGTGGCTCTGAAGCCATTTAGTAAAGTACATTCTTTGTGTCAATAATGAGTTCAGGAAGGACATTGATTTCTTAATATTTTCCATGAATCAAGTAAGATTATGTAATTACATCTTAGCAGTGATGACTTACTAACCAGAAATTTGAAAGTAGGGTTAATGCCATGTATATAAGCAAGACCACTTCTTGGCAGGGGTTTGAGAGAATGACTAATTCTGTTGCCAAGTTTTATGTGTATTAACTGTGATAATGGGGAAACATTTTCCATATATCATTTTGGCAAATAGATACTATATACTGAGCCTGCATGCATGTACATAGTATCTGACACTCAAACCAAAAAAAAAAAAAACCCAAAAAAACAAAAAACCCATCAAATGATACTTTTGTTTCGTTGTTTTCTATCAAAAGAAAAAACTAGGACTGTATAATATACTTGTGCATGTTTAAAGCAAACATGAACCACTGGGCTGGAAAGGACCTGCCCAATCATATAGCATAACTGTCTTTCAATTTCTTGATCCTCTCTGCAACACTCTTGCCAAGGGGCAACCAGACAATTCTCAAACAGCCTTGGTGTTATAGAATTCTTCACCTACAGAAAGTTCATTCTTTTATTGGGAAGTCCAGACTACTAAAAATTTCCTTAAGTGAGTCAAAATTTGTCTTCTTATTCCTTTTATACAATCATCCTTTTTCTTTCTCTTGGGGATGTGGAGCAAACATTTATTTTCTTATTATGTAAAAATCCTTATGTCCCCTCTGGTTCTTTTTTCTTGGCCAAACACCCTTATTTCCCCAATATTCTTCACAAGATGTGTTAGTCCTTTTGCCTTTTTGGTTGAACTCCAAGGGCAGCATGTCTATAACCATTAAATAATTAAACATAATCTATGTATGATTTTATCATATAGAATAAATTGGATTTATTACTTCCTATATTGTAGATATTCTAATTCTATTCATACTAAAACTGCATTAGTTTATTTGACAGACACGTGTTTTTTTGTTTGTTTGTTTTTTTTACTTAAGTTTTTAAAACAATGATAAAAATAATAATAATGACAACAAAAATGCCATCAATTCAATGTTGGTTATATGCCAGTCAATATGCTAAGTACTTTATTTAGAAATTTAAATTTATAACTGACTAAACCCAGTGTCTTTTAACATGTTGCTATAAACCCCATTCCTCAATATATACTTAAATATATAGGTTTTGGACTAAAGAGAAGGACTTTACCCTTTCACTTTTAAATTTAATTTTATTATATTTGACACATATTTTCAATCTAAATTCCAACTTAATTTTTTTTGTTTATATATTTAATAAGTATTTCTTCTCTATTTTAAATCATTCTATTAGTAAAAATCTTTGAGTAAGACAAGGTCAAAGGTCATTTACCACATCAAGAAACTTGCTTATAGGGTGATACTAATCCCTAATAAAAATTATTTAAGAACAAACTCATTTAACTCTAGATTTGTCCTATCTCTACCCACACACCATCCAACTATTTCTGCCCCACTCTTCTTTTGTCTCTAGAAATAGATTTGTTATCCAACTTAGCTGCTCAAGTCATCTTTAATTTTCTATTTTCTTTTCCATATCCAATCTGTCAATAAAACCTCTAAAACATAATTCAAATAAATTCACTTCTCTTGATCTCCATAACTATTGCCCTAGTCTAGGCTGTCATCACTTTTTCCACTCTCGCTCTGCTCCTCCTGCCCAGAGGTATCTATGTGCTGTATCACTGCCCTGCTTGATATCCAAAGATACCTTCTCTTCTCAGAATGAAATCCAAAGTCCTTACTATGTCTTAAGGCCCTATATGATTTAGCCTTTGCCTGTATCTTTTACCTTACATCTGCCATTTTCCTTGATCCTCTTTCTTTTTGATTAAACCAAGGGTTTTTCCATTTCAGTCTTCATGCCTTCTTTTCTTTCTGTCTGGATGTTCTTTTTTTTGTTCTTCACATAGCTGTCTATTCCTAAGCTTTTAGTTGCAGATCAAGTATTATCTCATTAGGGAGACTTTCTTACACTATCTAAAATATCCCCTCTCCCCACAGACCTCACTGTTTATCTTATCACTTTGCCTAATGTCCTCATATCACTTATTCTGAAATTATTTTTCTGTGTGTGTTGTTATTGTTGTCTGAATTCTCTGTTAGGCTACAGGTCCTCAAATATTGAGACTGTATCTTTTTTGTGCATCAATTTATTCCCAGTGCCTATAATAAATGATATATAATTGGTGCTTAGTAAATATTTTTTTAAAAAAATAACAAATTAATTTTACGAACAGCTGACTCACTTTTTTTGTCATCTTGTCCACAGGAATATGATGAGTTTATCAAAATGTCTTGTTTAAATCAATATATGTATTATTGACTCTTTTATAGATCTATTAGCTAGGAACTTTGCTAAGGAAAAAATGATTTTAGTTAGACATAATCTTCTTTATGAGCTCATTAGTCAAGTCATGAATGAAATTAAGGGAGGTTATAAAGGTCTTTTATCATTCATGAAAGATTTCAACCTCTGAGCTAGTGGTGACCACACACTTTTGTTTCATAATTGAGTCTGGCCTGGAATTTAAGTTTGTACCAAATATACCTTTTCCCTTTTGAAAATTAGAATCACATTTACAGATCTCCAGTGTTTTTGCAACTTTCACTTTTCCCACTGTTCTCTAAAGATTACCTATAAAAGTCTGTCAACCTCAAGTGAAAGTCTGTTCAGTAACCTAAAATGTAATTCTAGGTCAAGAGATTTGAACTTATTTACAACTTATAGATATTCCCTTATAAACTCTTCTCTCATTTTGAGCTTCAATTTCCACATAACCAACGTTCGTTCTATTCATTTTAGTCTAAATATCTTTGCTCTTGACAGTGAGTACAAAAGCAAAATAAGAGTTGAGGAGTTCAGTTTTCTTTCTGTCATCCATCAACAATACACCATCAACTTCAAACAGCAGGTGTACTCTTCCTTTCTCTATGGGTTTCTTTCTTTGGGGAAACTTTTATTTGTAGGTAGCACACCAGGAAGTATATGAGTAAGATTAAAAATGAGAGTGCAACAGAAGCAATACTGTTGGGGGCATTCATGAAAGACATCCTGTGGTAAATGATCAAGGAACATGTTGATGTGTTTTTGATATAAGTCACAGACCTGGGACAGAGAAATAAGATATGGTAGTGTGAGGGGCCTTCAGCCATTCAGATACAAGCACATTCACATAGATGTTATCAGCAAATCACCATCAATTATCACTACCTTTCAGATGATAAATTACCCAGGAAAGTAGGAAGAAAACCTCTAAGGGTTTGAGAGAACTGTTCACTTTTTCCTTTCCAGCTTCTTTTGCTTTTTCGAGGGTGGTATATTCTATACTTTTTAGGTGATATAATTGTTTTCTGTGACATAATTTTGCATTAGTGGACAAATCTATGCATTTGCTTATCTGGTTTTCATTGTTCCTATTTGTTCTTTACTTTTTCTTCAAGGCTTTAGAAGAGAAAGTAGCTCTGGGATGAGAATGGAAGATTTTAATAAGGGTAAGGTGAGCAATGAGAGGAATATGAACCAAAAGTGTGAGCTCATGGTCAGTGAGACATGGTGAAGAAATGTTGACTTGAAAAACTTAATCATATATCAGAGCCTTTGTGTTTACTTTCCTATCTTGCTTTAGAGCAATTAGTAATTTTAGCCACCAGCAGCAATGAAAAAAATCTCTGATACCCATGAGAAGAACATTTACCCAAAGTTTCTCCAAAACAGGGGTATAACATGCCAGGAGTATAATGGTGCAGTTCAGAATTGGCCCTTCAGCCTATATTCCTGAGATGGATACTAAGCAGTTTGCTAGCTGGTTTATTTTATTTTATTTTATTTATTTTTTATTATTTATTTTTTTATTATTTTATTATTTTTTATAGCTGTCTGGTTTGCCTGACAATTTATCTGCATACGTGGAATGTAGAAAATGACTTGAATATCTTGCAAGATTGGGATTGAGTGAAGACCTGAACTATAATTTCCTCCCCCCCTCTCTCTCAGATTTCAGATGGACTTTTAATGTTTTGAGATCTGCTCACAGAGCGATACATCCTTGGAATACCCCTTAAACATACAAACCCTCCACCATAAAAAAGAAAAGGCTTCTTTGGAAGTATGGTTTCTTTGGGAGCAGATAAGAGCATGGTGATAGTGCATATAAAAGTAAGAAAGATTAATGCTATAGTGTCACAGAAGGTTTGTTGAATGCATTGCATATATGGCCCTCCGAAAAGCAAGGAACATAGAGTTATTTTGGATTTTTCAGTTTATTTTGTTTGATGATATAGCAGTTTACACATACATACACACACACACACACTCTCAAAACTTACACAAACACAAACTCCCCGCCCCAAAACACATACACTTATTCTTCTATTTCCCCTTTGGAGGCTCTGTGATTTTCATAAGCACATTTACCCCCCGAAAGATCTTGAAATGAATTTTATAGGAGTCTGCAGTTGGAAACATTAACACACTTCAGAATACGATTGAATTTGGCACCTGTAATAAATTTCCAATGTCATTCTCTGAACCTGATAGACCTTGCTAGAATTTTAATAGCTTCTCCACATATCTGGAAATACAGCTAAAGTGTCTGTCACCTTTAGAAAATAATCATTCTGACATGCTTTATTCACTTACAACTAATTTGACACATTTTCAGTTACATTTAAATGTTAGCCTCATTTAGTCCTTTATTTCTCATTCCAAAGGTTAGGTAGTCATTACATAAGATGTTTCCAGAGATAGAAAAACCCAGATAAACAGAATAAGAATATAACGTGAACATGGTATTCTTGTTAAATCTTCTGGGTTCAAAATATATTTGCAATTAATTACAAATGTCTGTAATGGAATCTCAGGCTAATGGAAATACCAATATTGACTGTATCACTATTCACCTGCATTTTTTTTCCCCAGATATGTCATTCCTTTTGCATGTTAGGGAATATTTTATACATTAAAACTTTCATTTTGCTGAAGAAAGGAGAGAACCGTCATTATTCAGATTTTACATTTGAAATCTTCAATTTGAAGTCTTTTCCTTTCCATTTCAATTTGAGAAGGCACAGAAAGCTTTCACATTTTGGAAGCATCAGGCAATTCATTTCAAAGCTAGAATGATTTGACAATCTATTGATGACACAGGTGGACTAGGACCTCAACGTTCCTCTTTTTATTGAAAGAGAATTTGGTGCTGAGAGAAACTCAGAAGACAAAAGCTGAAAATTGGCCAGTTTTCACTTAGTGGTTAGTTTACCATTGCCAGACTTTTGGGGTCTAATGCTGCTTCATGCTACCAGACACCAGTGCATGTCTTGGCAGATAATTTAGAGGATGTAGAGCTGGTGTCTGCTTGGTAGGTAGCTCTGTGGCTGGGATTGTGGCTGACATTCAATTTACAATGGTGGAAGCAAAGGATGATTTCAGCTTCCTCTAGGTAGAGCAGAATGTGTTGAAGAGGGTTCAAAATGGGAACTTGTTCACTATCAAGTGCAGGCAGCCAGGCTGTTTGCTAAATAGGTGTGCAAGTTGTTAATTAGACAAAGAGGCCATTAGAAAATTTTAACACCTTAGTAGTCTATGTAAACAAACCAAAAAGTAAGCCTGTGAATGCCTCAAGGTTAAGAAATAAAAAACCTAAGGACAAGAATTAAGCTATTGCTTTGCTTCTACCTTTTCTTTAGCTCCTGGTGGAACACTCCCAATAATTTCTGGTTTGGTGCTTCCCTACTTGAATTAATTTTGGTTTCAATAAATTAAAAAAAAAATCAATATGTCTCAGTTTATCCTTTGACAAAATGTATCATTTCCCTATGGATTCACACAGCCCTTCGAAGAATAGGGAAGTTGGGAGAAGGGAGAAAGATGTGAGATTGAAGGATGCTTGATCTTATCCAATTGCTCTGCAGAGAATGCCAATCAGAGCACACTGAAGCCTCAGCATGACATAGAAATGCTGTCTAGATTGAATGTTTATATGATAAAAATTTCTCCAGTAAGTAAGGGAATGATTCTTCCTCTCAGGCACAGTGTAGAAAGGAAGCTTAAAGGAAGATTATTCATTATAAGTGGTGCTTGTTAAATTACATTCGTACTGGCCTTTGGATTTTTCAAAGCGCCTTAATTTTTCATAATCTCTTTTGTCCTCCAAAACAACCCTGTGAAGTAGTTCAGGGAGGCATTTTTCTCAGAGGCAAATGAGAACTCTAAAACACCAAAGTAGGTCTTCTGAAGCTTGTTTACTCTACTACACTGCTTCCTTGGAGGAGCTGTGAAAAGAGAGAGAAAAAATGTCCTCATCGTGAACACAGTAGAGTCACATTATTTATTTACTCAATTCAGATACTGGCTTTGGTTTCTGACTCTTCTACCACAACTCTCCCCACCACCTCACACTTCCACTCCAACATGCACACTTAAAACAACATGGAATATGGAACACTTGGGCATCCATATGCAAAACCCAAACCAAACAAAAAACCCAAACCCCAAAACCTAGCCACACAAAATTTAAGCAAAATGAATAATAGACCTAAATATAAAATATAAAACTATAAAACTTCTAGAAGAAAATACAGGAGAAATGTCTATATGACTTTGGGTTTGCAAATGAGGTTTTTAGATATAATACTAAAAGCTTGCTCCATGAAAGAAAAAATTGATAAATTAGACATTAGTACAATTAAATCTCTGTTCTGTGAAACACACTGTTAAGAGAATCAAAAGACAAATCACCAATTAGGAGAAAATATTTACAAATCACATATCATAAAAGACTTGTATCCAAAATATACAAAACTCCTAAAATTCAATGAGAACAAAAATGCAATTAAAAAATTGGCAAAATATCTGGACACCTCACCAAAGAAGATATAAAGATGGCAAATTACATTGTGAAAAGATGTTCAACATTATTTGTGAGTTAAAAGAACAAGGAGATATGACTACACATATATTAGAATGGTTAAAGTCTAAAAAACTGACGATATCAACTGCTGGCAAAGATGCAGAGCAACAGGAACTCTCATTTATTTCTGGACTTTTGGATTATGGTTTTTTTAATCTCTTACAAAGCCAAACATAGTTTCCCATGCAATCCAGCAGTCGTGCTCCTAGGTATTTATCCAATTGACTTGAAAATTTATGTACACATAAAAACTTGCATGTAAGTGTTTCTAGCAGCTTTATTCATAATCACCCAAACCAGAACCAACCAGTATGTTTTCCAATAGAAGAATGGAGAAACAAACTGTGATACATTCATACTATGGAATAGTATTCAGCAATAAAAAGGAAAGAACTGTCAAGCTGTGCAAAAACATGGATGAATCTTAACTGTATATTGCTAGGTGAAAGATGCCAGTCTGAAAAAGCTTTGTATTATATAATTCCATTTCTGTGACATTCTGGAAAGGCAAAATTTTAGAGTGGGTAGACAGATCAATGTTTGCCAAGAATTTGGGAAAGGAAGGAGGATTAAGTGTGTGAAGTACAGGAAATTTTTTTAGGTGATAAAACTATATTCTATATAATATTGTAATGGTGGATACATTAATCTATGCATTTCTCAAGACCTGTAGAATTTTAAATCGCAAAGAGTGAACTTTACTGTATGTAAATTAAATTAGTTAAGAGGTTGGGGGATCCCATGATAGAATTCAGAGTGTGATGAAAAAATCTAACTATTAAAAGTGTATAAAATAACCTCACTGATGGAGGTAGGAGGAAAAGCTTCTGACTTAAGTAAAATGAATTTGAAAATGAATGGAGACTGTGAGACTAATGGCAAATTGAAATGTACATAAGCTCTGTACTCTAGTTGATAAAGTTGTTTCTCGTTTCTTGGTCTATTCTTTAAGATGCCTGGATGTGAGATGAAGCTTTTAAATAGCAAATATTATGTAATGCCCTCTTTACTTTCCTTATACAAAATTAGAGACTGTAAAATCTATGTACACTTAATTTTCAAGCAAAAACTAATAAGTTCTGGGAAATATAAAAGGAAAGTAAGTTATAATAAAATATACATTTCAGTATATAATACACAGAAAAATTTAAAAAGATTAAATGAAAAACAACCCACAGACTTCCAAAATATTCCTAAGGTGGAGCAGTAATGCCCAACTGTGGACACTGAAGCACCACGTGACTAAGGAGAACTGTAAATGTAGATATTTTTTAAAATATGTCTTGAAGACTTTATACCCCTTTTGCCACTTCTTAGAATAAGTATGAAATACTGTAGAAATCTTGATTGATGTCAGGTCATTCTCCTTGTTCTACCAAATTCAAGCTTGGTCTCATTTAATTTACTGTACAAACCCCCAGGTTATTACTAGGCAAAACTGGTAAGTGAAGTGTTCTTTTGTCCTTTTCTTTTATTAGCTAGTAATCCCAGACCTGTCCTATGGAGCCAAGTGGATATTTCTGCACTTTCCACAGCCTTCCTACTTCTACCGGAATTAGCTGTCTTTGCTTCATTCGTGAAGGCTGTTTTGGTATCTGACTAGCCTATTTCAATCTTATTGGATGTCAAGAGCTTGAAAGGGCACTCTTTTATTCATTCATAAACGATTATTTTTAGGTCCTATTGCCAGGTGTTGTGCTAGGTGTTGGGGCTACAAAGATGAATGAAGGATGGTTTCTTGCTTGAAAGGCATTTACAATCATGGATTGCACCTCAGCACGATATTTGCTTGGTATAGTGAGCATTAAAGGCTGCTTATAGAGGACGATGCCTGAACTAAATTCTGAAAGATAAGTCGGATTAAAAAATTTTTTTAAAAAAGAGCCCAAATGTCATTATGTGTATTCACTTTAATCTGCTACCCCTAAAGAGTATCATATTGGATGGGGGGAGTCTACGGCATGACACAAGTCACACTGTGTCTTGCACTGTTTCCTTAAGACATTTACCTGAGTATAATATTTTCAGAGAAAATTCTATGCTCAGTCAGGATTTTCCTGAAGGATTCTGACTTGTTACGTAAATGATCTTGCTCCTTTGCCCTGTAGAATGCCCTCACTTGAGTACATCAGCTGTGAGCCCAGCCAGCAGCCCTGGGCGGACTCTATCCTTCAAGCTGAAAATAGTCAAAATGATGATGCTGTTTGTTTTGCTTGCAGCATTTTCTCACAGCTGTTATTGTATACTTCTCCAAATTCAGGGATGCACTATGAAGATCAGTGATGTTTTAGGATAAGTCCTTTCAAAGCCTAGAATGCGGCAGTCATTGAAGTGAATTAAATTCCTGGTAAGCATTCGTATGGGTCTTCTGGGTGGCTGTGAGGAGCCAAAATCCTGTGTCTTCCTTCTCATCTTGAAATGGGACTGTTCTACACAGTCTAATACCAATGCTTTCACCAGGTTACCCAGGTCATACTTCTGAAAGTGTGCTTTATGATGTTTCAAAATAGTGCTGCCCATTTATTTAATATTGTGGCCAAAGACCACACATACAAAGTTGAGTAACCCAAAGGAAGTAGCAAATCTGTATTTTAAAAGCAAAGTCATCATATATGCCTATACTATATAGTCATTCTGATCTGAAATGAGAATATCACAGATAAAAGTATTGTCATGTTTTGAGTAATAAAAGTATTTGGTGGGGAGTCAGAGAAGTGGCCATTAGCTGAAAGAACTGAAAAAAGATTATAGAGTTTCTGAAATATATATGAAAATTGCATTTTTTTGATGATTTAGGATTGTTTCTGTTTCACATACATTGCAGTTTTTGAATGCTTGTGGGATAAAATGACTTGATCAATTATTATGATAATGACACATGAGTCAAATTATGAGTTTAATTATAATTACAATCTTTATACAGAGTTAATTAATCATAAAAGAGTACATTATATAATCTTTCTGTTTAATGAAATTCATTATAGAAGCTCCCAAAGGCCTAAATACAGTTTTAAACAAATTAAACTTGTGACTGAGGTTAAGGCCATTAATGCAAATGTGGTCTGGATTAGTCACTAAAAAGGACTGAATAGACATTAAGACCCCAAAGTGTTAAAGTGTAAGACCCCGGTGACATATCCTTCTCCTCTAGTAAGCAGAACACATAATTTAGTGACTTTCTGAACAGTCTTAAAATTTAGCGATAAAGCTGAGACTGTATAACTAGCATAGATGACACAAATGGCTGTATTCAACACCTTTCCACATAAAGAGCTACATTTTAGAGTTGGAGTCATTTACACGTATTGAAGAGGGATCTATTGAGAATATAAGCTTTGCTCCACTGACTATCAAACCCTCACATTCAGAGCAGCAGTAAATGAGGGTAATGTACGTAGTACTATACAGTATTGAGACAGAAAATGTTTGAAGAACAAAAGAAAGAGAAAATATAGCCTTACCGTCCTGGCAGAACTAAACCCTGCTTGGCTGTGCACATAGGAAATCCTGCATTTTTGGAAGTTCCTAATCAGGATTTGTGCCATTATATTCCTTTATGTAGCTGAAGAAATTAGCTTAGGCCCCAGGATTGAAATGAAATGAGTCACGGCTAAAAAAATCAGGCCATGGATGAGGCAGGAGCATAATGGGTAGACCCTAGAGAAACCATTGGAACCTGACTGTTGAGAAACATTCTTAAAAGTTGTGAAACCCATGCCCAGCACATCAAAGCTCTCGCTCCTGGTTTGGCTCGTGCTCTACTTCCCTGGGTAGATCCTTTTTTGGTATTGTATTTTGGGACAGTTCCATTAATAGGTTTGCTTATGTATCTTCATATATTTTTATTTTTCATTTAAAAAATATTTTATGTTTTGGATAGGAATTCTTTACATATTTTGTAGTGACTTTATGGGCTTCCTGTTTTTAAAAACTTCATAGTAACCATTATTTTGAGTATAAAAATAATAATTCACTGTAGGAAAAATAGAAGATTAACAAAATAAGTGATAGTACTAATTAACATCAATATGTTAGTGGTGCCCGGTGCTATTTCTAAGGCGATACATAAAATGATACATAATCATTTATTCTAGGAGGTTCAAAATAGTTTTTGAAGACTAATCCAGTTACTCATTTTGGGGGAGGCACAAAATTGGAGTTGAACAAATATTTAGTAAATGTTGATCAAATAAAATCAACATTTTAAGATAGTTGATATATATGCTTCCAAGCTTTTGTTACAAAAAATAATATCATTCTGGAAGAGGGAGGAATAGGCAGTTGTTGGTTGACGTGTTCACAGTTTACATTTAGGAACATACTATACGAAATATTTGGAAACATCTATTCTAAAAAACTTACTTGTTTTAAACCTATTCCATGGTCAATAAATGAATGTGATAGGTGAGCATCTATAGCAATCATTCTCATTTTTATTTACTCCAATATACTTGAGGGTTTTGAGGCACTTTTATAAGGAGTTTCCTTTAGATAGTCATTTTGAAATAAATGGTTAGGAGAAGGTGTGTGGTGTTGTTAGAGCCACATCAATGATTCTGATATAGTAAGAGAGAAGAACTTCTTAACTGAAAATCACTTATCTATGGCATTACAAGATATAGAACATACATTATTTTGATGATTGCCATGTTCAATTTTGGACTTTTCTTGGACTTTGTGGAAAACATAAGATTTTAAGAGGCAATTGAGCTATGGTTCACTGTCCCGTATAAAATATATTTAATGCTATTTGGCTGGTGCTGCATACCGTGAAATGCCAGGAAAGTGCAGGAGTAATCACCAGATAGACCTTGAAAGGCTTTCTCATGGAAAGATGTACAAAAGTCAAGGGGAAAGAACTCAGGATTCTCTTTCTATCTATTCTTATGACATCCTCCTGACTCTTATTTCATTGTATCCACTGCTATAAATTGTGTTTGTGTCCCTCCAAAGTTTATGTGTTGAAATCTTAACCCCCAAGGTGATGGTACTAGGAGGTGGAGCCTTTGGGAGGTAATTAGGTCATGAAGGTGGAACTCATGAATGGAATTAGTGCCCTTATAAATAGGCCAGACAGAGCCTCCTAGTCCCTTTCACCATGTGAGGATGTAGCAAAAAGATGAATCACCAACTGTGATCCAGGAAGTGGGCTCTCACCAGACACTGAATCTGCTAACACCATGATCTTGGACTTTCCAGACTACAGAGATGTGAGAAATAAATTGTTGTTTATAAGCCACCAGCCTGAATGGACTGAGACATCCACATACTGAGGCTCTAAGCTGCTGAGTCTCCCTGATTGTTGAAAATGCAGATTGAAGAGTCATAGGTTGTCATGGTGATAGGATGGATAGTGAAAAGGATTGGTAATTTAGGCAGAGTTTTGAGCTACATAGGTTTCTATGAAAGGTAGATATGAGACATGACTTTACTTAAATTGGTGATCCTGGTGAGAGATAGGAGTTTAAGAAAACATCCTAAGATTCAGCCAGCCAAAATTAGGAAGTAAAGGTATAAATTTTAGTAAAATTCGGCAATCCTGGTGTTTGAGAATTTACTAAGTGAGTCACCTACTGTATTTGTTTCTTAGGACTATGGTAACAAATTAGTGCAAAGTAGGTGGCTTAGAAAAACAGACATTTATTGTCTCATAGTTCTGGAAGCTAGAAGTCCAAAATCAAGATATCAGCAGGGCCAGACTCCCTCTGAAAACTGTAGGGTAGAATTCTTCACCTATTTTAATTTCTGGTGTTTGCTGGCAGTCCTTAGCATTTCTTGCCTTTGGTTCATCACTCCAATCTCTGCCTCTATCGCATGACTGTTTTCTCCTTGTGTGCTTTTGTCTCTGAGTAACTTTTAAAATAAGGACATCAGTCATATTGAGTTAAGGGCTTACCCTGTTCAGTATGACTTCATCTTAGCTAATTATTTTTGGTTACTTTCTGAGGTATTGGGGGTTAGGATTTCACATCTTTTAGGGGGGTAGAATTTAATTCATAAAACATACTAAGTTGGTTCTCAAATATAGGATTATAGGTTTTTAGTTATTTCAATTTAATAGAGGTAATGTCATTTTTGTGAAGGATGAATTGAGACAGAGAACTAAAGCAGATAGCCAAGGACCGGTAACTCCTTAGAGGGAGATTAAGATGCTCAGACATAGTAGTGTTTTTCCTTGACACACAATGTGTGTTGATATCCATTGAATTCTAGGAAATGAGAGACTAACTGTAAACTGTGTGTAAGTTTTCATGTGTAAGTATCCACGTGTGTATGTCAGTGTGAGTAAGAATGTATGATTACGACAATGTGATTCAATGGGAAGCAGTGGTTGAGAGTAAGGAATCATGAGTTTGAGACTTCTATGCTACTAATTTGATGAATGCTATAGGGAGAGTGACCATAAAATTCATCACACAAACCGGGACAGTTTTGAAAATGAAAGAGGTTACAATTAATAATTATGCCACCAGGTCAACAGGAATAAACCAGGACTGTCCAGGCAAACTAGGCTGTGTGGCCACTCTTGATATAAGTTAATTGACCTCCCTGGGCCTTAGTTTTTTCACTTATAAAATAAGACTCTCATCTTTAAAATTATTGTTAATTCTAGACTTCAATTAAGGCTTATATCTTGAACATTAAGTTTCAGTGAGCCAAAGTTTAACTGAGTTTAGGTCTTGAGAATTGAACTAAAGTAGGTTTTGTTGTCGTTGTTGTAATAATCAGCTTTTTAAAAGTTAATTTAAATATGATAAAATTAAGCAATTTTCACTTACCTTGAACAGAAGTATTCAGTTATCTAACTATGAATGATTGAGAATGTCTGTCACCCCATAGGTTTCTCTGTGCACCTTTGTAGTCAGTCTCCAACCTTATTCCTGGCTTGTGCAATCCCTGATTTACTTTCAGTAACTATAGTTTTGTCTTTTCTAGAACTTAATTTAAAAGGAATAAAAAAGAAGATAACCATTTGTGTCTGGCTTCTTTTAGCGTAATGTTTTAAAAATCCATCTATATTGTTGCATATATCAGTCATTTATTCCTTTTTATTACTGAAAGGTATTCCATCATAAGAATGTAACACAATTTGTTCATCTAGTCATCAAGCAATAGGCATTTGGATAGTTTCCAGTATTTTTACAACATGAATAAAACTTCATATATTCAAATACAAGTTTGTGTGGATAAATGTTTTCATTCTCTTGGGTAAATACCTAGAAATTGGGTGTCTGGGCTGTATATAAGTGAATGCTAAACATTATAAGACACCGCTAAACTGCTTTATGAAGTTGCTATACCATTTTGCATTTCCACCAGAAATATGTGAGCATTATAGTGGCTTCACGATTTTACCGGCACTTGATTATTGCCGATCTTTATAATTTTGTAGTGGTGTTTACTGGGTGTTTAGTGTTATCTCACTGAGGTTTTAATTTGCATTTCCCTACTGACTGTAGATATTGAGTTTCTTTTTCTATATTTATTGAACATTTGTCTATCTACCATAAAGTGTCCATCAGAATCATTTTTTAAAAACTGAGTTGTTTTTCTTATTTTCTGGTTACAAATCCTTTATCTAATATTTATTTTATAATATATTCTTACAGGCATGGCTTGCTTTTTTATAAAGCTTCTGAAGAATGTCTTTTGAAGAGCAAAAGTTTTAAATTTTGATGAAGTCCAGTATATTGATATTTTCTTTGACCCGTCATGCTTTTAGTGTCCTGAAATTTAGTTTGTCTGATATAAATATAGCTACTTGTGCTTTTTTACAATTATTGTTTGCAGGGAATGTTGTTTCCCATCCTTTTATTTTAAATTATCTGTCTTTATGTTTATATTTAAAGTGGGTTTCTTGATGACAATATATATTAGGGTCTTGCTTTTTATACAATCTTTCAATCTTTTAATAGGAGTTTGTAAATTGTTTACATTTAATACAATATGCATATTGTGCATTTACTTTACTATCTTGATATTTTTTTCACTTGCCTGAACTTTTTAAATTCTTTTTTTCTTTTCCCTGACTTTTAGTTGAATTTTATTATTCTCTTTTAATTTCAACCCTTGGCTTAAAATCTGTATCATTTTATCCTAATTATTTTTTAATATTTTACAATATATATCTTTAAGTTATTATAGTTAATTTTTGAATAATATTATGCAATTTCACCTGGAAAATAAGAACCTTAAAACTATATAGCTCCATTTCTTCTCTTGTCCTTTGTGCTGTTGTTGGTGTGCATTTTACTTCTACATATGAAATAGATGCCAATGTATATTTTTATCATTTCTGCTTTGAATAATCAATTATCATTTAAAGAGTTTTAAAATGAGAAATGTATACCTTTTATGCTTGTCGACATATTCATCATTTCTGTCACTCTTCAAATTTCCATCTGATGTCATTTTCCTTCTGCCTTAAGAACTGTTTTCAATATTTATTTCACAAGTCCGATGGCAGTTTATTCTTTTTATTAAAGTTAATCTTGTGTGTAAGTAAAAAATATAGTCTAGTTTGCGTTTATTACCGAAAGATATTTTGCTCAGTAAAAAATTCCAAGTTGACTTTTTTTTCTATGACTACTTTAGACTGTGTTTTTGTCCTTTTGCTTGGATTGCTTCTAAAAATATTCTGCTATTCTTCTTATATTTGTCTTTCTGCATGCAGTGATATGCTGGGTCCAGTTTGTACCACCTTGCGAGAGATGATTATGTGCCTCAGTTCCAAACTCAGCATTCAGGGACATCAGATCAACAGATTGAAATAGGCCAAGTGGGAGTATTTATATCACAGGAATGAGCAAATACTACAACTTGTGTTTTTCTAAGAAAGTGTGTTTTTAAACATTTGGCAACATTTCATTATCATTCATCATCTATCTCTTTATTAGGCTGCTTTTAAGATTTTTCTCTCACTGCTGGTATTTAGCAATTTTATTATGATGTGGCCTTTTTTTTTCTTTTACTTCAGGTTTGCTGATATTCTTATATTGAGGTTTTATATTTTCATCAGATTTAAAGATTTAAAGATTTTTTTCAGACTATTTTTCTGATCCTTCCTCTTCTTCTAGGACTCGAATTACAATTATGTGATATTATTTGACATTATCCCCCAAATTATTGATGCTCTGTTCATTTTTTTCTTAGTATTTTTTCTCTCCATGCTTTATTTTGAATAGTTTCTGGTGTCTTCAAGTTCACGCATCTTTATTTTTTTTGAAGTAATTATTCTGATGTCATTTCCTGAAAAGAACACTAGATGAGATTATTTTGTCTTTAGAAATTCAGTATTTTATATATCACTCATTTCTCTCCTCATGTTCAGATTTTTCTCTCCCTTATTGAACCATGGAAAGTATTTATAATAACCATTTAAATGTACTGTAATGATAATTATATTGTCTCTGTTATTTCCGTGGCCAGTTCTATTGATTAATATTTCTTTTGGTCATAAGTCATATGTTCCCTTTTCTCCACATACCTGGTAATGCTTTTATTGGATGACAGTCATTGTAAATTATATTTTCTTGGTTGTTGTATTCCATTGTATTATTTTAATTTGTATTGGACTTTATTCTAGCATAAAGTTATGTTATTTGAAAGCAATTGGATAATTTGAAGCTTTATTTTAAACTTTATTAGGGTGAATCTAGAGCATTCATTAATCTAGGGCTAATTTAGTCCTACTGCTAAGGAGATATCTTTCTCAGAACTTTATCTAATACCATTTGTATTATGAGGTATTTCACTCTGGTAAAAATATGAACAATTTCTAGCCCTATTTCAACTCTGCCTACCACTTTTCAGTGGTTATTTCCCTGGTCTTGTATCATTTCCTCTCATATGTGAACATATCAATAGTTATCCAAAGATTTTCGAGTTCTTTCTGTGTAGTTTCCTTCTTTCCAGTATCATAGTCAGTAAATTCTAGGTGCCTTGATCTCCTCACACTCTAGTTTCTCTTTCTTAAACTTAGTGGAATTCTAGACTCTGACTGGGTTCTCTTTCCTTGCATTGGGTCCTAGAAACTGACTCCAGGCATTAGGCTGGTAGTCACAGGGCTCCTCTTGCTTTTCTCCTTTTTTCTTTCTTCTAGGTATTGGAGCCTTGAACTGCCTGTTGTCAGGTTTTGTGGTTATAAATCCCATCCCTTTTATATCATCACAAATAGAATCAGAAGCTAAAAATAGTTTTTAATTTAGGTATAAATACTATGAAGTAAATGATTTTTATTTATGTTTATCCTTAATTGTAGACTATAAACAGTCTCTTAATTGTTGGTCCCTGTTGAACACACTAATACAGTGTTTAGTTCTTATCTACTTGTTCTTCAGGGCCTACCTTCATCCATTAATCATTTAATAAACACTTACATACTGAAGTATGCCCAGTGTAGTTTCCAGTGTGTTTGAGCAGCATAGTATTTATTCATAATATGTTTTCTAAGAGATAGTATAAAAACTTTTTATAGAGCAAATCTGATTCTGAGATTTATTTTTCTGTAAAAATTCTAAACTTTCCTATTGCCATCTTTCTCATTGTTATTTCATACACAAGAACCATCACTTCTGACCTTTGAAGGGGAAAAAGCAGAAGTGATCACTGAGTGTGAATTTCTACTGTTTTTGGAATAGGAAATATAAACCAAAGAAATCTATTTCCACTTATGATTGTAAAATTTAGAAGGCAATGGAAAAGATACATTGTCAAACAGACACATTCTGATATCTTACCTTGGAAAAAGACAGAAAGCATCTTGAGTCATACAAAGGAAGGAAAGAGCCCTAGTGTGACTGGCCATGGTAGAAAAATCTATCAAATCTTTGAAAATAATATTTTTGTAGGTAGTAAGTCACACTCTCTGTCCTTGGGCACTATGCAGTAAGTGGAAGTAGGTGTCGTAAAATACAACTTTTCTTATATAATATACCTTCACACTTCTCTTTATTAGCCTAACATATCTTCTGTCTCTTGGCATTTTTGGTTTTTAGTCATCTCATTATTTTTCATCTTTTGGAAATTTTTTTTTCTGCTTCTCTGACAAAATTTGTCTTCCTTACTTCAAACAGCATTAAGACCATATCTCTTATGAAAGCCTTTCTAGGGCATGTCCACTTGGATCTGCTTCCCTTGACTTAAGGTCTCTGGGAAAGAATAATTGATAAAAACGATTGTGCATGTAGTTGAAAGGACTGAAGTAATCATAGTTGACTATACACATAGGCATGGAATCTCAAAAAGTGTGCTTATGGTAGGCAATATTTACTTTTTAAAATAAATAACAATGAAGACAATGTAAATTTTGAGTTGTTCCTAGGATTGGAAAATAAATATAAATCACTAAATCACTTAACCTGACTTCAAGTTTCCCTAAGATTTGATGTCAACACTTTCCATGCTTCTCTTTAACTGCCTCCTTTACCAACACTATAAAGTTTACTTTGTGTTTTCCCATCTTTTGCTCCTTTTCCTTTGAAGATCATTTTCACTTACTTTTATTTTTCAAGGAGCAGCTCCAAAATAGTCTTATTCTGAAAGCCTCCCTATTATCTCTCCCATTAGTTGAAATTTCTCAAAATTATGGTGGCAAATTCAAATTATAACTGTGATGTTTTTCCATATCTTGGTATAGAATTTTTATAAGCCTTGGAAATTATTTTTATTTACATCATGTAGGTTTCCATTGTCTTTCATTTTTTTTTTTAATTTTATCTATTGGAGATTATTTTCCTTGGAGAAGAGAGGAGCAAAATAATGTTCTTTTTGTTTGTTTTAAGCCTACAGTCTAGGCTTACAAATATCAACTCCTACTATAAACTTCAACCATAAACTCCTATAGCAGTAATTTTTTTTTTGTTAAAATTATGTTTGTAGATCCTGTTTTTTATTTCTGCAAGATAAAATTGTAGTAAGGCAAGGCAAGACTATATCAGACACTTATTTTTTGCAGAGCTTTATTACCAACTCTGTGGATAGTTAGGTCTGGTAGGTCTGTTGTCATTTTCTATATTTTACCTGTGACAATTAAAAATAACATGCGTTTATTTTATACAACAGATTTTTATTGAGTGAGATCTCATTAAACAATAGAAATAGTGTACAAAAATATTTAATAATTTTTCTCATTTTTTGTGTGTACATTAACGCCATAGTCTACCTGAAGCATTCATCTGCCCCTGAAAGAAAGGAATGAAAAGAATAAAAAAGTGTTAATTACCAACTTCTGACGGTCAAAAAGGATTTTACAATGGAAACTGGCTGAAATTCAAACATTTTTGAGACAGAGGGTTTTCTAATTTTTTTTTTCTCTATCTTTAATGGTCGTATATGGTTTGGATACTGGGATGTCTGCCATGGGGTCTGTTCTGTTGTGGGGTCTGTTCTGTCATGGGAAATAAGAGGCATGTAGGGAGGAAAATACATACTAGTACTTAGCTCAATGTGGCAGAGTTTCAGAGGGACCAGTTGGGGTACCCAGAGATGAAAAAAGACAGCACTACAGGATCCTGACTAAGATCAGAGAGATCTTGTTATGAGATCTACCAGCTTCTGACTTTAGGACCAGCATGCTAAGCTGCAAACCATGAGGTAGGAACCATCACCCCAGGTATCCGAGGAGCCAGAGTAATGTCCCACATCTCTTTTGCTTCTGGATCACATATGCCATACCTATACCCTGAAGTTATATTAAAAACTACTATGAGATAAGGACAGAAATGTAAAAATAAGCAGTTTTGCCTAAAAAGTCAGAGCATTACCTAAAGAGGGATATTTGAGCATCACATCAGATTGAGTTCATCAAACTGGACATTTAGGGTATTTTGTTTCTTAGCTTTTCTATTTTGTTTGTTTTATTCTTGGTATACGCTGCTGTAGGGAATAGTGAGGACAAAAATTAGAGTGAAATTAAGGATCTGGATTTTTTCCTACATTGAAGAAAAGTATGGACAATTTTGTGACTGTGTCATGGTTACTGTGTACAGGCCTTCTGCTAAACTCAGACTACAGTAGGAAAGAGGCATAATGAGTGCCCTCATGGAATTTACAAGCTAGTGAGTTAGGAGGACAACAAGCAAAATAATTATGTGATTGCAAATCATGATGAATTTGGTATAGAGATAATGATGTGGATGAGAGATGGAGTTGGAAAGAACTATTCTGAAAGGTAAGACTAGCTGATGCCTGAAGTGTGAGTAGGTACCAGGCAGAATAATGAGATTTTCATGCCAGGGATTTTCACAGCATGTGCCAAGACCTGTAGCCTTCTGTTCAAGACTAGGAGAGCTAACATGTCTTAAGAAAGGTGTGAGATGTGATCGGAGAAGTAAACAGGTATTAAATCAGGGCAAGCAGTGGAGGTCGGGGGGAAGGATTTTGGATTTCAGTCTGAGTGCAATGGGAAGATTTTGTGCAGATGAATAAAGAGAGGAGAAGGTCAACATTTTAAGAAGATGAGTGGGTGGATTGAGGATTGGAGCCAAGGAGGCATCAGTGTCAAATTATTTGGGAGGCTTTATCAGTAGTTTAGCCCAAGGATGACATTGCTTGGACCAAGATGATGACAGTGGGAAAGAGGAGTAGAAGACACATTCAGAAAATTCTTTATTTTGCTCTATTCTTGAAACCTAATTACTGTTTTACCTTCTTGTTAATTCCCTACAGTTCATTCTATAAATAGATGCTACTTTCTTTTTTGTTTTCTAGGACATAATAGAGGCTGGAAGGTAAGAATTACTGTAATTTTAAGGAAACTGCCTATAATTGAATATTAGACATCACAGTTCTTAGAGGCCTTTGGTTATTTGGTCACAAGTGCTCCTTTGCTGGTGCCCTCCCTCTGAAGCTTCACTCTGCTGACATTTCCAGGGGCTCTTTTTTGTTTTAACAGCTCCCATCCCAGCCTAGACTCTGATGGTTACCTCTGATGAATACTAAAATGACCCATTACTGAACTTTCTTAAACCAAATATCTATCCCAAAGATGAATGTCAGGGATCACCTAAAACAAAGAAACAGCTGTTGCAGTAATTTAAAAGCATTTCCCCACTAATGTTACATCAGTTGGGAGCAGATAATACCTATCTAGCAGAATTGTTAGGATTAAAGATTATGTTAGTAACAGTAGCTTGAGGAAGAGGATGGAAATGAAAGTAGTTCTGCTGCTCTGCCATGCTAATGAATCACCACATCCTGTGATTGTAGACGGGGGCAGGCTCAGAGGTGTCTTGCACAGTTCTCTTCATTGGGTGAGATGTTTTTGTAATTGCAAGAACTCCATAAGTGACCATGCAGATTTGTGATCTTCAACCGAAATGAAAGAATTTGTCGGTGGCTAGTGGTACCATTTCTCTTATTAAGGACTCCCAACCAATTTACCCATCTAGACAGGACACTGCAACAGGACACACAGTTCATTCTACTCTGATACTTACAAGATAATACATTCTCTTGCTGTGAAGCTACAGAACTATTTGTAATACCCAGAAAACATTATGCTTTTTTATTACTTTCTGACTTTGCTCATCTCTTTCTTTTGTCTAGAATGCCCCTTCCATTAATAAGACACCAAAATTTCTGCTCAGCTGATCTCAGCTCAAGTGCTGCTTACTCTTTCCAGACTCACCACTTCCCATCTTATCTGCTGTAATCCCTATTGAGCCATTTCTCCTACAGTCTGAATGTGTCTTATAAATATTCTCATTATAGAACTTTCCATTTTTTACTGTAATTCCTGCTAAATTATAAACTCTCCAAAGGCAGTTTTTTCATTTTTGAATTTCCATCTGTTCACATAATGTTTGATGCTTATTGAGCACTCAAAAATTGTTGAATGAAAAAGGGAATAAAATATATAGTCGGAACTGGAATTCCTACAATATGTTCGACAATGACAGGCTAAGTTAATAAGGTTTTTATTAACGAGGCCCTAGATAATCTTGGTGTTTCTTCTCTCCTTCCTCTTCTACCTTTTCTTTCTGATCTTCTCTCTTATGACTCACCTTTTGGCTCACTCCGCTCAGCCACACAGTCTTCTTGTCTGTTCTTCTAGCACACCAGACATGCTCCTGCCTTAGGGACTTGGCAGTGGCTGTTCCCTCTGCCAGGAATGCAACTTTCCTCATATATCTTAATGACTTATTCCTCACCTCCTTCCAGTCTTTGGTCATACATCACCTTCCTATTGATTGCGATCATTTCCCCCTTCCTGCACTACTGATTCCTTACTGTTTTATTTTCTTTCTTTTTCCATAGCACTAATTGCCTTTTAATATTTGAATATACCTATTTCTGTGATTTATTATCTCTCTGCTAGAATGTAAACTTTTATGAGAGCTGTGATCATTGTTTGTTTTCTGCACTGAAATGTTTTGCTGATGTACCCCTAATAGTATAGAACAGAACACTGTTTAGGGCATTGGAGACATTCAATGAATATTTGTTGAATAATAAATATACTAATATTCAAATATGTTTCTTAGGGAATTCCTTATTAAGCCGTTATCTTATATTAATAGTGTCTTAGTCCACTTGGGCTGCTATAACAAATGTCATTAGACTGAATGGCTTATACACAACAGAAATTTATTTCTGACAATTCAGGAGGCTGAGAAGTTTAAGATCATGGCTCTGGCAGATGTTCGGTGAGGGTTCATTTCCTAGATGCCGCCTTTTTGCTCTATCCTAACATTTCACTTGTGAGGATCCGTAAGTGGTATAAAGTATAGCAAGGGGGAAGTGGAAGAGAAGAGGTAGTGCTAAGAGCAAGAGTTCTAACATTTATAAAACAAATCTAGGCTTTTTTCATAAGTTTGCTTAGGGTAAATCCTACCTAAAATACTTGCTGTCATAATTTGTCTCTGAATAGATTAGCTGCATTTTTGGTATTGGTATGTTAGACAGCACACTAATGACAGCACACAATTAAAAAACCCTATTTACCAACTTGATAAACTTAGAGCACTATAAAAATTTTATTCTAGAGTAAATGGACTCCACATAGTAAAGGAGATCTCAGGTAACATAAAAGTAGAACTCAGTGTTTTTGAGCAAACTATTTAAATTATAGAAAGTTGAGATGAAGTAATTAATTTATAATATTCCTATTTTATAAAAGAAGAAACATGATTATCTGTTATGTTTATGCATGTGTCTATGTACTGTTCCCTGTTACACTGACACGAAGATTTAAATGTACTTCAATATATCAATATTTTCCCTTGTTTTGAGTCCATTTTTTTTTGTCATTTTTACCTTTATAAGAATTGAGCAAAGATTTAGTATTTAACATTCAGGAGTCTCTCCTTGTCACCGATGGTATTTCAAGCTTGTATTGCAGAAAACCATATTTGAGGTATGAAATTGAATACCATTCATATCTCAGATAAATGGAAGGAAAATATATCAAAATGGATTTCAATAAGTTGCACCATGTGTTGATCTATGATGTTTTGACTGTCCAAAGAAAATTATATCTTTATCCTACAGGTTTGAGAACTGTATTAATACTGCATGTTTCAGATGCATGATACAGTACATCTCTCCTGGATTAACTTTGCTAATATGTCTTATTCAAGACTAAACAATAATGCCACATGTTTTTCATCACCATTGCAGAGGTAAAGATTAATATGATGATATTAAGGAAGATAGCATTATATCTTGGAGTGCTGAAAGTTCCTATTTATTTTCTCTTGTTAATAAAAAGTAGCACTTTGGAGAAATTTATCTTTATACCTCAGGTCATAAGCTGACGACATAATAAAAACATGAAGAAACATTTTCCTCTGAGGTGTAGTGCCAAACATTTGGACAGGTACATCAAATATATTTTCTTTCCTCTCTTCTTAAATATTGATTGTAGAGACCACATTTGTAAGATGCATACAGAATCAGTTTTTAAATATATTTAGGGCCGCAATTTTCTCATTTCACGAAGAGCTAAACCAGAGTCTGGAAGTTCTTTTATTCATAGTCAGAGTTTGTATTCATGTTAGATGGTGGCTGTTATGATGACTATAATCTATTTATAATACTTCAGTAAGTAGTTTGATCTAAATGTGCATTAGTTAGCTTTAATCACCACTGGAGGGGCAGTCAGTTGCCCTAATCCAGTATTCACACTCCAGGGGTGGTCAACTAGCCTTTAATTAGCAAGGCACACTCCAGAGGCACTATTACAAATGATTTAGCTTTCCATATCCCTAGCACCAAAGATTAGCTAATCAGCACATTAGCAATAGGTTTTCATTGGCAGAAGTAATGGCTTGTTAATTAGCATAACGGATGATATAAATGAGCTATAGGGGTGAAAGTAGTGGTTTAAAAATATTAGATTGGCTAGAATACTTTAGAATCATCCTTACCTTCCCTAAACAGGATACAAAATTATAGTGAACATTTCGCCCTTTGTCTTTAGGAATGGCTCTTGAGGCTTACTGATGAAATGATCTGGTGTGCTGTCGTGATTTCGGAGGATTCTGATCACCTGAAGTTCACTACTAGGTTAACTGAATTCTGCCTCTAGAATATGTTCACATACGCCCGCCCTCATCTAAGTGAAGTTTTTGTACTACATATGGTATAGATTTTAAGATCATTTTATGCCTGCTTACTAATGTGTATATGTCTATGTATGGAAGTATTTGCTTTCTTTATTATCTTGTTGTAGGTGTAAAAAATATGTGAGTTACTCATTCTTCCATTTACAAATTTACCATTTACAAAATATACTGTGAGCATATTTATTCATTTAATGAATACTTAAAGAAACAATTATTAAACAGCTATTATGTACCAGGCATTGTACTTTCCTGGGGATATAAAAATGGAAAAGATGGAAAAGATGAAGCCCTCATAAGGACATGAGGTTTAGTAGGAAATATACAAACATGGATACTTATGGATAGGTGCAGAGTGTCACCTGTGGAGCATAGAGGCCACTTTACCCAGTTAAAAAGACAGAGATTTCTGGGGAAAGTGACAATTAAGCCAATCATACTGGCCAGGTCAAATTTGTTTTTTTGAGGGAATAGGAATAAAATACGTAGAAAAAAAACATGAGCCAAGGATTGGATATGAGAGACAGCATGGCAAAATTTCGAGAGATGAGGCTGTAGAAATGGGCTGGGGCCTGGTCATGGAGGCCTGTGTACTGTCCTTGTTAGGGAGCCTGCACTTTATCTTTGAATTCTACGGAGCATCTGAAGAGTTTTAAGCTGAAATCATATGTTGTTAGATTTATGCCTTAGTTATTTATTTGACAGCTGTGTGAAGGGAGACTCAAAGAGGGGCACTGATTTAAGAAGTTGAAATGACTGAGGCAAGAAATTACAGTAGGGATTAATAGGAAGGGATGAGTTTGAGAAATATTTAAAAGATAAAATTTGTGATTTGGGGTAGTGATGGAATGAAAAGAGTTGTTGAGAATGTTTAGCAGGTAGTAACTGTAACCATGAGATGGTTAAGATTTTCCAGATGGAAGTGTTGAGTAAAATGAGCAGTTGGATAATTATCAAGGACCTTTACATTGAAGATGCGACAGAAGAGCAAGGGAAGAGGGAAAAGCACAGTAGAGAGTGACTAATAAGGCCTTAACATTTCCCCTAGCTTGGCTAAAGTTTATATAAGTTTCTTCCTGACTATAGGCTCATGACCTTTCTTTTTTTCCACTTAACAATACTTGCAATTGTACATTTTTTCTTTGTCCTTTTGAGATGTGAATCTTCTCTTAGCCTCTTGCTAGTTTTATAGCTCAGGAACTCTTTCTTAAGGACCTGGGAGCCATCCCTTTGAAATGTAATTATCAAAAAAGGTAATGCTTCTCTCTCCCAATCTTTCTGGGAGGATAGGAGGCTAATTTCCCTAAGCACCAATTAACAAACAGATAACCTAATCACATTGACCAACCTCCCCCACTAAGTCCTCCAGTACTTTTCCATTAGTTCATATAAGCATATAAAACTCTGCCTTCGTTTCAATGGAGTTGAGTTCAGTCTCTCTCCTCTACTGCAGTAATCTTGAATAAAGTCTTTCTTACCTGGTTAACTCCATCCAGGGCAATTTTTCTTTGAGAAGAGAACAGCAATAACCCAAACAGGATGTTCACAGAAACACAGTGGAGTGGAGATTGATGAAATGATCAACACTGTCAAAACATCAGAGAAAATCCAGAAAGAGACAGGTTGCAAAATGTTAATGAATTTGACAGTTAAGAGTTTCTGGGTAATTAGGAATAGATTAACTGCCAGGCATTTAGGGAGCATGGGATGCATTTTGTTGAGTGAATGCAATATTAGTGACTAGGAAGTAAGGAAGTTGAAACATAATTTGCAGATTTGGTTTTTTGAGAAGGTTAGATAAGACATGGAAAAATTATCTGAATAGTATCTAGAGATAGATAAAAGGTTCCAGGAAGAGGTTCTTTTTTTTTTTTTTTTTTTCCTCTGACAAAAACATGAGTTTCTTTTTAGATGAGGAGAAAGACAGAAAAAAAAGTTTTGTATAAAAGATTCTGAATGATGATAAACGGAGCAAAATACTGAAGAAGGAGGAGAAAGGGACAAGGTTTTGGTAGGAAATTTGGCCTTGAGCAGAAAGGGGACTAGTTAATGTGAAAAAAGAATAAAAGAAGCAAGAATGGCTATGGGTATAAATAAGGAGGATTTCAACTGAAAGTGATCTTGTGTGGTACCCTTAATTTTCTTGACTAAATAAGAAGGTTGACAGTGTGAGAGATGTGGTCTTAGAAGCTGATGGTTTCTTAGGTAGCATATTTTTTGGTGATCACAAGATCTTTGGTGTAACCTTGAGAAGAAGTGACCGATGTGAATCAAACTGAGAATCAATGGAGTAAGGTAGCTCAGAAAATTTTGAGGTTGTTGGAGGTTTCATAGAAGTTAAATTTTTCTAGAATTATAATAAATATAGGGTGGAAAATTAGATTGTTGGAAGTTAAATTTGGTTTAATCTTAATAATGAGTTTCATAGAAGTTAAGTTTCCTTGGGATTATAGTGAATATTGAGTGGGAAAGGAAACCATGAAAGAAGCAAAAGAAGTCAATGAATGAGGAGGAAAAAGCTGTATATAACAGATGAATAAGTCTCAGAGTAGAATAAACTTTCTCATAATATTAATAGCTAACATTAGAGTGTGCCAGAAAGTACTCTAATTGTTTGATATCTGTTGACTTTTTAATCATTTACAGCTCTATGAAGGAGGTTATTGTTATTTCCATTTATTCAGATAAGGAAATTGAGTCCTAGAGAGTCCTAGAGTAGACAGGTAGTATATGGTGGAGCTGAGATTTGAACCCAGGTATGCAATCTTGTTCCAAAGCCTGGTCTCTTATCATTTTGCCACTTTGCCTTTAGAGAATGGAAGAGTTATGGTCTGGAAGTGGCAATGGGAGACTCTACCATCAGCACTCTGGAATTTATACAGTTCTCTGGATACTTAAACACAGCCATGGAGAATATTCTTTGTAAAGGCTGACAACCTAAGGGGGGTTATTTATAACAGAGGTAGGACTTGGGTTATAATTTAAATGTCTTTCAGCAAGACATTGAGTATATGACCTATGGTATAATCCCACAGTAGAAAATTCTGCAGTCAAGAAAATATAGAATATTTAATGATATAGAAATGCTCAGGATGTATTCACTAAAAGAGTTGATCACAAAGCAAAATTCTACAGCACAATTTTATAACAAAGAAGTTATATGCATAACTCTGGTTATACATATAACATTATAACAATGACAGAAGAAATAAAAGCTCACTTGATAAAGCGGGGGTGGGGAATTATTGTAAAGACTTTCCATTCAGGGACTAAATTATTGTCATACCTCCTGGAGATCAGCATCGAGGAGCTGCTAGGAATTCATGTCCTAATCTCTCTGCCTCTCAAGGACTCTATGGCCTTTCTTATTGCTGGCTTCTATGTTCCTGTCTTCTCTACCTCTCTTTACCTGCTTATATAACACATAAATATCAGTGATAAGTGTCATCATCATCAGTCTCCCTGAGTCTTAAATTTTTGAGACAGTGTGGGGAGAGAATGAAACTTTAGCCAGTCAAGAGCTGGCTTTCTGATCTAGTCAGCTGTGACAAGGAATATGAGGTCATGTTTTAAAGCAATGCCTCTGATTCTTTCCCAAGGCCTGGGGCTGTGGGTAGGGGAAGTTTCTAGAGGACATAATTCTGGGTAAGGCAGGCAGTGAATGCCTCATATATGTAATCTGCATATACTTGGATGTTAGTATTGTTATGGATGACTTTTATTTTATTCTTTCTGATTTTAAAATATTTTCTAAGTTGTCTATATTAAATATAATTTTTATAATAAAATTTTATAAAAAGGGAAAAAGTGAAAGAGTATAGGAAAAAGTACAGAGCAGCAAGGAAATGTGACCAAGAATGTTGGGGGTGTAGATAGAGCGGATATAATTGACTTCAAGTACGTTTGACAAAATTTGTGACTAAGACTGAGGATCCCGGATGATGACTGATTGAATCTCAGGGGACTGATGAAACTGTCTTAAGAATTCTAGAAAGTGACTAGAGCCCTACATAGGGTGAGAGTCTGCAGGATTTTAATAGTAAAGATTGTTTCATGAAGATTGCTAAAGTTCTGAAATTCATAATACAAAGGCATGCCCATGTATTTATTCTCATTTTAAAACATTGTGCTTTATATCATTCTAAATAAAATGTTTTAAAAATTATATATATGCTTTTGCAAAATAATAGATTTGAGTATTTTTCATCAGGATCCCTGGCAATTAACCATTTGAGAGCATAGATGTTTCCATTTGAGTTACACCTGTTTGTTCACTTACTTCTGCTGTGATGATTACACAGAATCAGCTGTGACATTCAGTGAGGAAAACTTTGCACAGGAGAGCAATGTTTGTAAGAAGCAAGGTGGGAACTGTCTTTAATCAATTGAGCAGAATAACTGTGGAACCATGCCTCAGTAAGAATTTGAGAAGGAATGCTAGAGTCCTGGTGTGACTGGTCACAAATACTACTTAATGTGTTACAAAGCATTTTTAAACCTGGGTTTTTTTAAGTTTGTTTTTTGTCTTTTGCTTTTGTACATTGTCATTTAAAGGAAGAATGAAAAGTTATTCTTTCATCTCCAAGAATCAGTACAAAGATCAAATCCTATGTAGTATTTTTGGATGACAGTGTTGATCATTTATATATGGTATTCCTCTCCTTTGAGATAAATACTCATATAGAATTCCTATGCAACATGGTTTTATAGAGTCACCTGGGTGGTCAGATCGCTATCTGATCTTTGTCCCATTTCTTGGATATTTACTTCTTCCACTTAGGTCTGTCAGTCCTCTGCTTCAATATTAATTTACGATCAAGAAACATTTGCTAAACACTTTTTAAGGATATAGTTTGTACTTAGTACTCAGGATGCAAAGATGCATCTTTGACTTCTTGGGTATGTGAACCTAGAGGAGGAAATATATATGATAAGGATACCCAAAATTCTCAAGAAATTTCTAAATGAAGGGACATTCAAAGTGCTATGGGAGCACAGAGGAGAGAGTAACTGATTTATCCTAGAAAAGTAAAAGAATTGTTAAAGAATCTTCTGTGTTGGCTCTTAAATAAGGTAATTGTATTTCCAGATTTGTCATGATGGTCTCTTGATGCTTGTTGTCCCAGGGTAATTATTAAGCTCTGTCTTTTACACAGAAAAAGTATCCTGGAATGTACCTCACACTCATTAGGTCATCCTACTCTTAAAGGATAAAACTAAAAATGTTGTTTGAATCCAGGTTACCAAAACATATGTATACTCATAAGCAGTTTGATTTATATCCAATGGGGTTTGGGAATCCTGGGTTTTAGAAAGATGGCTCAAATGGCAGTGTGAAGAGTGGACTGGAGGAGAACACTTGAAGAAAATAGTTTAGGTGCTTATTACAATTGTCCATGTGTCAGCAAATGAGATCTTGAATTCAGCAGTGATCCTGAGACTAGAAAAAAGAAATCAAGAAAATAACAAATTTGAGATAAACATTCTCTTGTTAGTTATAAGATTACATTAATATTTGTTTATTGTGGTTTAGAATGAATACTTTAGCTTTTCTAAAGTATAATTAATATTATATACAATTACTATGAATTCTTGTAGTTATTTGAGACAATTTTTGGAGTGTGGCTAGCTGACAATAAACTTGCAGGTTTCTTTTGTGGAAGATCAATTTCAAATGAATACAATTTATTTTAACATATATAGGAGCTTTGTGATGTTTAACTCTCAGGATAAACCAGTGATTTATTAAAAAATAACCTCAAAAAAACTAAAAAATATTTACTCTTTATCCTAAACTTAAAGTCTTATCAATTTATTCATTTTTCTTCTCACATATTTGTGTGTAAAAGTCACCATTTACTACTCTTAATAGGCTTCATTGGCAGTAAGTAGGCGGCTGTTTAACACATGTTTGGGAGTCATAAATCCAGCTGTTTTCATTTTCCACTACACAAGTTCCTACAGTAACCAGTGATGTTCATTGCTGACTTAATGATTCACTAAAACTGCTTTAGCTTTTACACAGATGAATCCAATTGCTTAATACCCTCTAATTTCCTACCTTTTACATCTTTTCATTCCACATCCACCCTGTTCCAATCCATCCCCCAACATGTTTCTTAGTTTGAAAATATAGCAATCACGCTTTTTCTTAATGTAATCACCTAATTCAGATATAGCATCGAAATTCACCAAGCAGATAAGTGCATTTTAGAGACTCCAGATTCCAACAGGTTAAGCAGAAAAAATTCTCATAACATGAGTGATACCTTAGGGTTTTAACATATCTTTTTAAACTTGAACTAAAGAAAATTTAATTGAGTTGTGCTGTGAGCTAGATGATCGTATGTTTCATTTGAAAACTTCCATATTTATTCTGGAATATAATTTGAACTTCCTTAGGCATTATCTCTCACTATTTCATAAAAATAGTGAAATAGCTCTTGCATTTGCAGAATTTGAGTGTTAACAAAGTACAACAGTTATGTATGTCAATACAAAAATCACTGGCCTATGTGGTCTTTTACTTTTACTGTCTTCTTTAAAGAATGTCAGCCTACTCTTCCTAACCTACTTTGTGGAATGAAACTCAATAAAATGACAATTTTTTTTCTTGATCTAGTAAAATAGGTTGAGTTAGACAGGCATGGTTTGTATGTGGACTCTATCATTTACTACCTGTGTGAATAGAGCAAGTGACTACTTTAAAAGAGATAAAACTAAATCTTGGCCATAAAGGCTGGCTTTTATGTCCTGGCTTTTGCTGACCTCTCAGACCTCATCTGATGGCACCCCCACTCCCTGGGACTCCCATGAGCCATTACTGAAGCTTACTGCCTATTTCTTGATCATGCCAAACTTGTTTTACAGTCTTTGTCTCTGGTTTTGACTTTCCTTCTGCCTGAAATGCTCTCTCCTGGTCTTGTAAGCCAGGCTGTTTCTCACCACTAATGTCTTCTCCAAAATAGCTCTCCCACCACACCTTTATCCAGCCACTTTGATTACTATAAGCCTGTTATTTTTCTTTATCATACCCATAACTAGCTAGAATTATCATATTTATTTATTGTTTGCCTTCTCCCATGAAATTGCTTGAAGAAAAGGACCTTGGCTGTTTTCTTCACAGCTGTATCTCCAGCACTCAAACTATGCCTGACAAATGGAAGGGGTTTATTGAATACTTATTCAATGGATAAATGAATGAATGAATAAATGCTCATTTTTATTGGGATGTTGTAAGTGAAGCACTTGATACAGGGTAGATGTTTAAATGATGGTATTTATTCTTATTAGAGTATTTGCCCTTATAAGTTGTCAAGTGTATTCCAGTGCAGAAATTAACTAACTTATTTAGAAATAAATGATCTTTGTGAATAAACTCTCCACACATTAGCTTATTTGGAACATGCCATCTGTTTCTTTTTGGAATCCTGACTTATATATCCTCTTTGTTCATCAGACAAAAGATTGCTTATTATTTATAACATTCGGCATTGTTTTTTCTGGTATAACTTTTTAGGAACCCCTCTTTCCTCATCCAGGCAGGCTTAACTACTCTTTCCTTTGTTGTTTCCATGTTTTTTAAATATATCCATCACAGCTCTTTTAATACTTTATTTCATCTTGGTGCTAAAGTATCAATAATTTTTAGTAGACTATGTCCTTGAGGAGAGGGCTTGTGTCTTGTCTTGGTATTTAGAATACCAAATACAATGCTGACTCTTAGAGGCTGCTTATTAATGGTCGAATGAAAAATATCAAGTACCACATACATTCCAGATGTTTTTATTTTTATCATGATTGCCAAAACCCCAAATTCAGGCTCACAATACTGATGTTAGGAATTTTAGTGGATTAGCACTTATTCTGAGAAGGTGATAACCGATATGACTCAGTGCTACAGTATAGCGAAGGAGAACAAAGAAAATAGGCCAGGTTAACTCTCTGGTTTCAGACTGTGGGACTAATATACAGTGGGACAGTTAACAGCAAAAAGAAAAGAGGAGAAAAACAATACAGTAAAGAGTTTGAGTAGGCAATATTAAAATTTTCCATCCCAAGTGAATTTTAATAAATAACTGATACAGTTCTTTTAAAATAATGAACAAAACTAACTTATTATTAGCAAGATTTTGTGCTAAAATATTGGTCTTCCAGTTCTAGTGCTGTTCAGAAAGGTGTAAGCTTTGCCTTCTTCCTGAAATTGGTTCCTACCTTTTTTTTTTTTTTTCCCCCAATGGAAACTTCAAGGGGCAAACAACCATGACTGACTGTGTTTTATAAAGGTAAAATGTTAAGGGCAATTACAAATTATGCTCCAGTTTCATATTAAGTACTGTTACATGTTATATATAGAATTATATCTTTATCATACATAAGCAAGCTAGCAACAATTTAAATATACTCCAGATATGTAATTAATAACTTCATAGGTCTAACATTAGCAGAAATATGTATTGTTCTTTTTCTTTTGTAATGATATTAAAGTAGTAAATTAAAATTCACCTACATTGCAGAAGAATAGAAGAAAGCAGTTCTATTACTTATATAAACGTCTCTTAAGACAAATTTACATAACATATAATTCAAATAAACCCACTTAGTCATACCAATTCTTCAATGAAAGTCTTGTTACTGGCTTCAAATCTTCCAGGCCTGGTGCACATTAATCTGTATAAATTGTTTTATTCTTCAGGGAATGAAGACCACACAAAAATCTAGTACGCATGTAATGTCTTTTTTTAGTTACTCTATTAAGACTGTTTAGACCATATCTTGCAGAACTCTGAACGTCAGATTTGTGTCTTTAATATCTCAGAATGCTAATATATGACAATAAAACTGGCTTTAGGCATAAGAGAATAGGAAGTCACCTATGGGGTATAATTTGAGGAAAGAAAATAAAGATCTATATGCCAACACGTGTCTTCTCCGTTAACCTAAGCTGATGTCTAAAAATTCTCATTATTACTTATTTTGAATTAAAATAACCCTTCTAATAGACTCAGTTTTAATACAAATATTTAACCCCTGATAGTCAAATCCTATTAATCAACAAGCATAATTAATTCGTAAGCACAGATTAGTTTATAAGTTTATAGAATTCCTAACATCAGCATTGTGAGCCTCTCTCCTAGAATTCCATCCTTGGTCCTTCCCTCTTTCCAAACTATTTCTTATGCTTAAGCATTCTTTTTCACTCCTGCAAAATATTAGTACTTTCTAATGTGCCCTGTAGATCACATACATCAGGATCACTTCTGGTGCTTGCAAACTGCTAGGGTCCCTGCCAGGCCTGTTGTATCAGAGTCTCTAGGGGCAATAGTGTGGAACAGGAACTGAAATATTTTTAGGTTTCCTAAAAAGTTACAGACCTATTTGTTGATCTATATCTTGAGGTCCTACCTCTTTCTCTTTTTAAAAATTAAGATAGAATTTGTATATCATAAAATTCACAGTTTTAAAGTGGGTATAAGTCAATGGTTTTCAGTGTATTTACAAGGTTATATAACCATCACTGTTAGCCAGAAAAGGTTTGAGGCAAGTCCTATGGAGAATTCAGTTATGTGGGAGAGTCAACAAAAGATAAATTAAAATGATTAGACTAACTGCTAAATGTTATAAATATCGTATGTTTCATAATTTTCAATAGTTAACATTTACAGTCCTTCTAGGGGAAAATACATGTTGGGGGGTGGGGCTGGGAGTGGGAGCAAAAGATTTGAATTGTTCCTAATTTACAAGATGAGCCCTCCCTCAATGTGGTATCTTTGTTGTGCATGCATGTGGTGTGTATATTAAAGAACATATTAGAAAAGAATGATTCATTCAAAACAATATATTTCTAATGGCAGTCCCTGTGGCTCTCAGGTGAAAGAATTGCTTTGGATACTTTCCTTCTTGCAATCTCTAAGATAAGCTGTGTAGAAGACTGCTTTCTATATTGTCAAAAGTAAAGATGGACCTTATTAGGCTCAGTCTCTCAAGTGCTGACCACGTTCTCTGTAGACAGGTGTAAGACATTAGCTAATATATCCTCTTCACTTAATGGAACTGAACAACTTTCATCAATAAGAACTCTGAAAGCACAGCATAATGCTGCTTTAAGTCACAGGCATTAAAAATGAAATTCTCACCCTCAGCTCTCAATGATACTAGTTTATATATTTTTGGTAGAACTTAATGAATATTGTTTTCATATATATTTGAGGCATTAGTTGCTTCGTAGTTTCTGCCAAATTTATGTGGGTTTTAGTTATTTCCTTTCATGGAATTTCTCATTTTAAAAGTTGGAACAACAAATAGGCCAAGCCAGTATAGTGGGAAAGTCACAGAATGATGTCCTTAAACCACTAAAAATTTGAGATTTGGAAAAATACAATTGAAATTTGAATGGTTGTTTTTATGGCACAAATTCAAGTGAAGATTTTGGTATGGTCTGAATTAGATTAACTTATGACTAGATAACTTGTGTTTAATAAAAATTGCTAGTTAAGAGCACAGATGCTATTTTTGTGCCATGTGTTGACAAACAAGTTAGAGATTTGTCAAATCTCTATTTCATAATTGAAAGCTGAATGATGGTCTATAAAAGTGCTCAGTTTGAAAAATAAGACAAATTTATTTAAACCAAATTCCTAATATATAAGTGATTTTTCAACTTATTGACTAAATTAAACCTTTTTTTTTTTCTTTTTAGCAAACCAGTTTGGGTATAGACAGAACTTGAATATCAAAGACATCCCCATCTCACTGTTGAATAATAGATTTACCCTGGGGTATCTTAATGAAGGCCTATAGAACTTTCCTTTTCCCTCAACGAGCATATCATGTGTCTAGACTAAGACTGCAAATTCTAGGCTGAAGTGTTTTTTTTTTTTTTTTTTTCCTTTACCTTCCCTGAAACTTAGAAGTGTCTCAAGAGGGAGGATTTTAACAAAAGCACCTTCTCAACCTTAGCTATTGCATCCAGCCCACCACTGGAATACTTGTTATTGGCAAGTTGAAAACTTTTTAAATCATGAAGGATTTACATAAATAATGTAAGTTTTGAAATGTGTTTTGGCATGTTCATTCACACTAAATCAGTCTTTGCCTTTTACACTTTTCTTTCAAGACACTTATGCAAATCCAAAATGACAAGAATGGATTTAAAATGATTTTCAGCATCTGAAGATTAGCAAAAAATGACAGACTCATAAAGTACTGCACTGTTTCCAAGGGTGAACACTCCCTGGCATGGAAAGCTGGAGCCGACTGGAATGAGAATAGATACACAGGCTGAAACTGTTAATTGCATCTTTGTTATGAAAGCAGCTCAGAATGCCTTCATGTTCCTTCCATGGGCGCTGGGAAGCAAAAGCAGCTTTGGCACACATACTGCTCTGCTCAAAGGTTTATCTTCTGTGTTCTCCTCATTGTGCTGTGTTGAACTAAGCATAGAAGAGTTTTACATATTATGCAAAAGCTTTATGGCAAAGGGCTGAATAGTTATTTGATGCATTTGATAAACACTCCACAGAAGTTGGCTTTTCTCATAAGAGAATGAAAAACAATTTTGCTATGTACTTTTTAATCATTTAATAAATACACGATTAACTGTCTCTCAATCAGCAGAATTTGTTTATTGTTTCTTCTTAGTTTTCAGACATTAGTTTTTATTTTCTGACATTAGTAGCCTCTATCAATGGGATCAGGGGAGTGAAGGAGACAAGTGTTAGTGTTTAGTCATTCAATTATTTAATAGTCTGGTGGAGAATATAGAAAAGTGAATAGGTAAGTACAGTAAAACACTGTAAGTACTACAGAGAAGAATTAGTTATGGTGGTCGTGGCAGACCATATTTTCCAAAGATGGCAGCAGCAATATATTCCATCCTACGTGCTTTTCTTTTCTGCAGTGGCGTTGACCCCTCCCCCATTAAGAGGTAGAGTCTAATTCTCTTTCCTTTGATTATGGTCTGGCAACAGTGACACTCCTGTATCCAACAAAATAAGACAGAAGTAATACTGTAGGATTTCTGAGGCGAAGGCAGAAGTGTGATAGCTTCTGCCTTGGATTCTTGGAACCCTCGTTTTCTGGCTGCACTCTCTTAGAATGTTCCCTCTTTGAATTCAGCACCCTGTGACCTGGGCAAGTGAGGCTGCTCCGAGCCCTGTGTCTCAGGGTGTTGCTGCACTTTCGAATGCCTTCCTTAGAATGTTCTAAGACCCCCCTCTGGTACCTGGGACTGGTTGGGACTGGCATCACTACCTGGACAGGATCTTTTGGGCTGGACTAAATCCTGTGTGGACCCCATACTTGTTTCTCCAACCTTCTATGCTACACATGAGGTTGACCAGAAAATCGGAGTTGTGCCTGTGGAGGAGATGTGACTGTCTAGAAGTTTTGTGTCCGGGCACTGTTTCTAAGGGGACAGCTTGATAAGCAATTCACTCCTGCTGGCCTGTGCTGTATTTTTTATTTTATTTTATTTTTTTAAGGATCATGTGAGATTGGACTGTCAGATTAAGGTTGACTTTGGGTGACTCAATATTACGTTGGACAAAAAATGGGCCTAAGGCTCAGGGTTAGTGACAGTGCATCACTGACTCCTGCGCATGAGTTGTCATCCATGTTGCAACCACAGTGCAGCCTTCAGTCTACAGCATTATGACTCTTAAGCTGGGCTGGATGAATGATGGACATTTCTTGTGCCAATGGAAATGTTCTTTCTACTCTGTGCACATCACTTAATAAAAAATTTTGAGAGAGAGCCATACTCCATGTGCATACATGTACACACATAAACACACACACACACACACACACACAGGGAAATGAAAATAAACAACCCAAACCACTGTTAAGTTATAAAGCCATCAGCAGAACAAGACTGAGGGTGTCTACGAGGTTGAATATTGAGTGAAATATAAGTAACTGAGTGAAAGAGCTGAAAGAAGACATTGAACTTAGAAAAATGTTTGCATTTATTATTTCAGTGTCCAGGGCCACCAAAGTTTAGACTGTGGACATAGACATGATGGCTGAAGCAGAGCGGAGTAGAAGTCATTGGTTTTTAAGGAAGTGGAATGACTCACAGTAGAGGCTTTATGTATAAGAAAAAACATTTAAAATAGAAATCAAAATTAATTATATGTAACTAGATATTTATATACAGTTTGTTCTTAAACTCAGATGAAGGATGTTTCTCACGTATCAATCTTAAAAAAATTTTAAGGGAAATGCCACTAATAGCCAGAATACTAAAATTCAGTAGGAAACAAAAAGCCTTAAAAGTTTTATTTGAGGGTCAAGAGATGTAGATATGTTTTAATTAATAATTAAAATAATAGTTCTACTTAGAAATAAATATAACATTAGTATATTCCGGATGTGATTCATACAATTTAAACCCTATTTACTTTTTTGCAACAACAAAGCTCCTTTCTGCTGATCTAACTTCCACTTCAAGGTCAATGTAACATTTTAATTCATAAGAAAATCACTATTTGTCCTTAGAAATTTTTGATAACTTAAAGAAACCTTAGAATTTTAAATCAGTTTTTGCAATGAATGTCTTATTTTTTTGTTATAATACTATTTTTATGAAGAAAAAATAATCGTTTCCAAACAGCAACTTCATTTGGTAGCTGATAATAAGAACATTTTGGGAATAAATAAAAATTCCAGTCCTTCTATCAGCATTCAATTCTTCATTTTCCTCTTGGTTAATGTGGTGATAACAGTACTTATATATGTTACAGAATCGAGAGAAACAATAAAAATAACATAATTTGGTTCTTCTGTCTAGAAAGTACTCAGAAATGTACCTTATTCCATCTAGGGAGGCATAGTTCTTGTGTTTTATGACCTAATGGCTGATAATTCTGTGACTGACAGCTCAAAGATGGGAATAATTGAAAATGATCTCTATACATTAGAGAAATGATCCATTGAAACCAAGATACATTATAGCAGGAAAATCCTGAGACAGAACAACTACAAAGTAAGTAAAGAGTTTCTAAGTCCAAGTATAATATAAAAACACTTAGAAATTATAATGAGACACAAATTACAAATGAGTCAGCAACAGGAGGTTGTATCTAGAAAAGCAAAGAGGATTTGATTAATTATGAAGAAAATGGTAATTCTTTAGCCTTACAAATGAACACCATCTTGCTGACTATTAAAAAGTCTGGATTTGATATCTGCATTTTAAATAGGATTTTTTTTTTTTTTTTAAATTGATGGGCTGGACAAAAGGGTAGAAGAGAAGAACTTACTAAATTTGTGAAGAGATTTAAAATTAAGGTAACCGTACATCCCAGTTTATATTTGTTCCAGTATAACTATTTGTGAACAATTATATGGTCTCTCTACTTTATAATCACTTTCCAGAAGACATTCGGTAGCTTTTTTTCATCTACCCTAGTATCTTACAGAAGCTAAGAAAGGGATAAAATGTTCTTTCCTAGTTTTAGTTTTACTGTATAGTTTTATTTTAGTAAAACCCCTCAAAGGCTTCATATTTACCCTTAGAATAAAGTTCAAATGTGTAATATGGATTACAAGGCAATTCAGGACATTCATGATCCTTCATCTACTTATCTCTTCAAGCTCATCTTGTTATACTTCTCCCTCAATCCTAACTCCCCTTGTCATAGTAAACTTAAAATTTTCTTCAAACTGCACTCTCTTCTACAGGCTTGGGTCAACAAACATGTCCTGCTGGAATATTCTCTTATCCTGTGCCTCCCACTCCACCCTTCACTTAATTAAGTGCTAGTTACCCTAGCTGCAGAAAGCAGCTCCTGGACCATTGACAACTAGGTTGTGCATCATGCATTCTAGCTACTTCTATAGCACTTTGTGCTTACTGCAGTTATTACATCATCTCATAATGTTTTACTTCTCTGTTTACTTTACTGTATGCCTAATTCGACTGAACATTCCATAAGGACAGAGGCTACTCTATATACTCTATATAGTGTATAACAAGGCTTTAGTGAGTATATGATAAATTGGTTTATCAAATTATAAACAGTCTCTAGGATTATGATTTTCTATGTGTACAAAAACAACTGGTCAGGTCAGAAATAAAATAAATTTGAGCTATAATATGTAATTCTGGGTTGATCAATCATAGACACTTCTAGGACTTGTCAAGGCTATCTGTGTGTTTCCAGTCTGAACTTTAACTGCATCAGAAAACATTTGTCTTGCTTGTCTTTAAACCTCTGGAGATGGCCATACCACACTCCTTTAGCAATGTTATCACGTTGTTATAAGAATACGTGATAGCAAGGCATTTGTAAGAAATTAAGTATTTAAAAAGGTAAGGTCTTAGTTAATTCTTCATGTATTTCAGGTAACTTTTTTTTCCCCCTCAAGAAAGGCAGATCGTTTTCAGCACAGCAATGCATTTATTATTATTAGAAAAGACCTATTCTTGTATAGAAAATGGATGTCACATTACTGAAGCATATGAATTGGCATATACACCCAACAATGTATTATTCTATGAGGAACTAACTCTAAAAAGCATTACTAAGTTTCTTATATAGACATTTTAAAAAAAGAATTGGACTTTAAACTTTTAAAGTCTTAATTATGTTTTCTTTTTTAAACATTTATCAATTGTACTCTTACGAATTGGGTTAGTATTTTCTAAGTTATTTGGATAAAGAGAGGTAATTCAGATATTTAGGACTATTTTCATACAGTAAGTTTATTCTCATTACAGTTATTTTCTTTAATTACAAAGAATTGCAAATCTTATAATGCCTTACTGTGTGCTGTAAGATGCTAACTTGAACGTTTTATGAATTAACTCATATAATTCTCACAAAACCCCTATGAAGTTTATTGTTATACTATTTTACAAACAAGGAAAATAAATCTCAGGGGGCTTAGAGAACTTATAATAAGTTAACATAGCTAGTAAGTAATGGATCTTGAATTTGTGCCCAGGTAAACTGGCTTCAGAGTCTGAGCACTTAACCACTTATTGTTATGAGATTAAATATAAATATTCCTATTAATAGGCTAATAAGAGGAATTTTTCACTTTGAAGTGGAACAAATCATCTGAACGTGGCAAACAGCATAAACGATCAGAGATTCCTTGGGATGGCAAACAGGTTTACACTTTCAAGGGGGAAACCTACACGTGAGGCACTATAGTAGGCATTATAGTTGGAATCAAATGGGGCTTCTCCAAACACATGTCCATTTGTCCATTATCCTATTAATTTTATAAATATTCCTTAAACTCCAACACTAAGTTCCAATACTAAACATAGTGAAATATACAAAATATAAAATATGACCCATTTCCCATGGTCCCTATTAAAAATGGCATTTTAAGTTTGAACATAAGTGCTTTAGGGTATTCCTGGAATATTGCCTTACAATTGGTCTTGCTAACATAGACAACAAGACTGAATAGTTCCCAAAGGTACAGCACAGAGTTAGTCATGCCTCCCATGAAGTACTTATTAGAGTTAAGTACAGCTTCCTAAGTGATTTTTAGGCTCACTTAATTTTGAGAACTATGAAGACATTAATCTTGAATATTTTTTGTTATGTGTCACATTATACAGTAGTGTTCTTAATTTTTTTGTATAGGGGCATCCATCCCTTTGGCAGTCTACTGAGGCCTATTAGTAGATATATGTTCCAAAAATACTCAGCAGAGATGAGACATAGTATGGTGAATGATGTTCCCCCAAAATTCATATTTTCAGGTCCTAACTTCCAGTACCCCAGAACGTGACCTTATTTGGAAATAAGGTTGCTTTAGATGTCATTAATTTAGATGAGGACATCCTGAAGTAGAGTAGATTTCTGCCCAGCATTACTGGAGTCCCTATAAAAAGGAACACATGCATAAGGAGAACACTATGTGAAGATCGAAGCTATGTTGCCACAAACTAAGGAACTACCTAGAAAGGCCTGGAACCGATTCTTCCCTAGTACTTTTAGAGACAACATAGCTCTGCTGACACCTTGATCTCAGACTTCTAGTTTCAAAAACTGTGAGACAATACATTTCTGTTATTTAAGCCACTCAGTTTATGGTACTTTGTTATGGCATGCTTAGCAAACTAATAACTAATAAGTAGGGAAGGAAGATAATAATCTTTTCTAAAATCTTTGATTAGGCTTCTATATTATTATCACACAGAATTAACAGATATACTAAGGTTTGGTTGCCCAGAAATATTCTGGAAGTGGAGGAATAATTGTGAAGTAAGTTAATGGTTAGAGAAACAATATTGTTTATGAAAAATGGGCTTTAGCAATAGAAAGACCTGGGTCCAAAATCCAGCTCTGCTGTGTCATCTACAACATATTAACCTCCCTGAGTCTTGGTGTTCTTATCTGTTGAGCAGTAATGAGAGTAAATGTCTACCTCATATAGTTTAGGAGATGAAAAGAGAAAATATCTGAAAACAAAATACTTTAGACTGTGCTATGTACTATGGAAGTATTCAACAAATGAAAACTCTTGTTTATATCTATTATAATTTTTATCTCTCAATTAGTGTTAAGCCTAATTCTCCTACAGAAAGAGAGGAACACTAGTTTTATTATCTCCATTTTTTCCCTTTTACTAGGTATGAGAATCTTGCAAAACTACTTGGTTTGATTGCTAGAAGAGAATAATAGATGTATCATTCGGTGCCTCTCCAGGCAATTTATTGGTAGGTAGACTTTGTAACTTTGTAAATAAAGTGACTTAACTTTTAAATACTTTAGTTTATCTACAATTCAGTGCAGCATTGACTCATCCCAGAAAGCAGGTTCACCAAATCAAACATTTCTAGCCTATAATGTTCTACTCATAAAATCTTTTTCTTCATGTCTCGGGACATTTTACTTCATATTTGTAAATTATTACAGTGACATAACAGTTAACCTAAGCACATCATTTTTTCAATAATGAAAGTCATGCTTTCTTATTTTAGAAATTTAGAAAATATAAAAAAGAAAATAAAAATCACTCTTTACCACAATAGTGATAGGTTAAAAAAATCTCTTCTTGATGTGTATCCTTATATGTGTATGTATGTTAAATATAGTATATATAACATATATACATATATGTGTACAAATAAAAAATGAATACATAAATATGACTCAATCTGTCCAAATTTTTAAAATATTTTTCTTTAAAAACTTTTATATTTTTAATGTGAGTATAACCATTATTTATCAAGAATATGAGACTTAATAACTTCAAATATTGTCTACATATTTATATATCCATAATATAGTAACCAATCTCATATTTTTATACATTTACCTTGTTAAAGCATTAAAAAGCATGGTGCGAATATTCTTGAATATTATTCTTTGCGAGTCTGATTATTTTCGTAAATTCATGAAAGTTTGAGTTATTTATAGACCACATGAAACTTACTTTTGGATAACTGATATATAAAAAATAAAATCCAAGAAATTTGACTTGGGATGCATTTTCCCATAGAAACTCTTTTTACTAAATTCAGTGAAAAATGAAGTTGTGATTAAATAGCCAATAGATTTATGATATTTGAAAGCCAAATATCAGGCTTCTTGTTTTAGTGTTTGGCTGCTTTGACCCCAACCTGGGCAGAAAGCACCATTTTCTCATTATTGTCATCATCATTATTATAATAGCTAACATTTGTGAAATACCGCAAACGGTGCTTTTCGTATTGTTTTAATGAGTCCTTTCAGTAGCACTATGTAGAAATTATTACCATGTCCATTTTGGATAGGAAAAAGCAGTCTAAAAAATATTAAATAAGTAAGTTTCTAACATCTCACAGTAAGTGGCAGAACAAGCTGAAAGTCAAGCCCAGGACTGTCAGACTTTAGAGCAAGGCTCTTCTCCATTACGCCCTGAGACCTCGCCAAGCTTTCAGGGGTCTTCAGGATTCTCAAACTTGGATCAGCTGTAATCTCTCTTAATTAGGCACCTCTTACATCTTCTTTCATGTTTTTCCCCCCTCAAAATTGCGTTTTGACTTTCAAGATGATGCTGGCTTCCTGCTAAATACCTGAGCCCTGATAATATGTTTCAGGGCGTTGGGAAGTCTAAACATTTGAGAAGGGTAGACTGTGCCCATTCGTCATGCTCCGGATGCTTCCTGGCAAAGACACTATGGTCTGCATTCTTCCGCTCTTTAGGACTTATTCAGAAAGTATGTAGTTAAAATTTATTTTAAAACATCATTCTCCTGGGGTGAAGCATATAGGCTTTTATTTTTGCTCTAGCATGAGCAGTATTTGTGGTTGTTAAAATCTTGTAAATTTGATATCCAACCTTGGTATAATTTCCAGGGAGCAATGTCAAAAAGAAATATTCAAAATATCAGACATATTGTACAAAAATAATCCCTTTACATTGACTAGAGGTAGACAAAGGAAAAAGACATATATATATTTGAAGAAAAAGATTTACAAAATATTTTGAATATTTAATAAGTACTATGAGAGATGGATGTCTAAACAATGCTAAAACCTCAAAGTTGTTCAATTGGATTTTAAAAAGTTAGGTAGAGAGTTTAGATAACTAGTTTTCCTTATAAATATTTATTTTAGTATTGTTAGACAGATTTATCTAAGTTCAGTTATTGAAAAATATATTCTATCCTAGACTTGGAAAATAGGCCAAAAGGAATAGAATGCTAAAGTTTGCAATAGTCTTAAACAATTAGAAGCTACCCTTATTTATAAAGTTTATGTTCTTGTCAATCCATTAGGCTGCTCATCTAAAATTTATTTGATTTAAAATATAAGATTTAAGATGTCTTTATAGAAGTTGTTTGTATCTGTTATTTCAAGAAAATAAATATAGATGGATTTTAAAGGTTCCCATTGATGTATTTATCACAATATAAAGAGGGAGGGAAGGAGAGAGGGGAGAGAGAAAATGAATATAAATTACTTCCATCTTTCTTTTTCTTTTTGAATCTCATTTGTGAGAATGTTTGCCAACCAGAAAGATAATGCTTGGCTAAACTTTCATTGTTCTCATTGTCTAATCAATAAAATTCAAAGCTGCTTGAGTCAGAGGTTTTGTGTTATGGGATAGAGGAGTGATATTTGTCTTGCTATATCTAAGATTCTGTATAATATCCAGGTTTATATGTTAAATATGGGATTTGGAGCTGGAGAGAGTGATTAGACCATTAAGAAAAAAAAGAAGAAAGATCACCCATCGCAATGCTTGGCACAGAAGTTGGCACCAAGTACGTGCTTTCTTTTTCTTTCTTAAGCAGTAGGAGAAGAGGGAGAAAGTTCTGGAGAAGTTAGGATAAAGAGTAGAATTAAAGCTGACAAAAAGACTGAAATATGCTTTGTCTCGTCTCTCTTCATTTCGCAAACCAACCATCAAGAATTTATATCAAAAAGGGACTGATATTTGACATTCTTTGGTTAAGTAAGGAAATTATCCCTATGCATAAGTGTCTCACAGGCTTTGCAAAAATCATATATGGAAAGGCACATTTTAATAAATTATCCGATTCTCACATGCTTAACAGGATTCCTGTAATGGTAGGCTCATGATGGTACTGGGAGTCACTTCTCCAAGTATCTGTTACATTTTTAAACATTTTGTGAGTGAAGCACTAGGGAATCTTTATTCTAGGCTGTCTCTTCAAAAATGTCTGAATAGTGAAGGTCTTTAAAAAACAGAGATAGTCTCCCTCCAGATGAAAGATCAGGCATGCTTACTGCACACCGTAAGAGATTCAGTTCCCTATGCTCGGCTTTCTTTCTTGTAATGCAACTCACTGTGTGTGTAGGCATTTATCTGAATCTATGTGTATCACCTTCATTGGGACTTGGGGAAAAAGGGAACTGTGTAAATATAATGATGGCTATACTGCTTGTTGTGCCATTAATAAAAGTCCTTTGTTTCTGACCCAGGGGTCTTACATCTTCTGGCAGCATCCATAAAAGTGGCAGGCTAACTTGTTAGTTTGCTAGTATGGTGAATTCAGACCTTTCACAGTTATTATAGATAGGTTTTCAGTAAACACCTGTTGAGTAACTGAATGGTTTTTTTGGTAAAATAAAAATAGAACTTGACTTATATTAGGTTGAACTGCAATTTTAAAAATGTGTATACTGAATAGAACAAGGTGTATCTATACTAATGGAATTCAGAATTGTCCCTCAGAATTGAAAAGGAGAAATAATTCTGACACTTGTTAAAATGGTAAGAAAGATTTTATTTAAGACTCTTGTAATAGTGTACTGCAATAGGGAAAAAAAGATTGGGCTCAACTTCAAATACATCAAAGACAGCTGGTCATTTATAGTCAATGAGCAGAGTAAGGGGTCAGTAGATGAAAAATTACTAAGATGAGACATCAAAGATAGGGGAATACTTGCTAAATTGACCTAACAGGATTCTTGCTGGAGACAGGCCAAGACTAAGAGATGAGAAATTTGATCAGATATCAAGGATGATGAAATATCAAAGTTGGGGGAATTCTCACTAAAGTAACATAGCAGAATTCTTACTATGACTGAGGTAGGCAGGTCAAAGACAGGACTTGGGCCAAGGATGAGGCCCAGTTGAAAAGAGAGTTTAGAGGAGCCTAACTAAAGTTTGGCCAAGGAGAGTCTTTGTTAGAGTTCAAAGGTCATGAGGAAAACTGTTATTTGTATGAGTGGGAGGCAGGCATAGGGGAGTGGGCACTCTATGGTTCTTCTATAGGAAAATATATCTATATTATTTAAAATTCCTTTGTTATGTACAGTTTCTGCTGACTTTATATGGAGTAAATGTTCATCACATTTGCAGCTCAGAAGACACTTCAACCAGGAAATCTTTCTGTATCAACAAAGTCAGAAATATTGCTTCCAGGAATACCCTCAGCATCCTATCTGTGAATCTAAAGTTTGGAAACTTACAACTTATTGTTTTGTACTATAGCTTTCAGTATGTGACTTCTAATTTGTATTATGTAAAACTTTATCATCCTCCCAAGATTCCAAAGTTATTGGAGTTTAGTCATTGTTTCACTCATATTTGTTATCTGAGCTCAGCCAGCAACAGTGCACATAATTCCTTAGTCAAAGCAAGTATCAAAACTCTCATTCTCTCTCTCTCTGCAAATATATGCATATTTATATGTGTATATATATGCAAATATACATACACACACTGTTTATAAATATATATACATAAACACATGTCTAAATTTTTCCTTTTCAATGCTCCGCATATGGGAAAACCTGAATAGATAATGACTATTGCAGTAATCATGCGTAACGCAACACTTGGCAAAAACTAGAAAGAGATTACAAAATTCTAAAAGGCGTAATTTGAGTTACAGGTTTGCTTTTTTGAATTAGCAGCTACAGGGTGAATATCTTTGATATTTCCAAAGCAGCTGGGTGCAATATTATGTGAATTAGCCAAAAAGAGAGTTTGATTTCAGTTTTTATGATTTTAGCTTTGTTTAAAACATGTGTTTGTTTTTCCTGAACCATAGTGTGCTGGGATTGATTTTTATTAAGTAGCTTGAAGGTAGGGGCCATATATATTTTTTTTACACTGGTATAACTCATGACGCACATCAAGTCATTTCCCAATAAATGTTTCATCAACAAAAATGAAAGTCTTGTATTTCTTTTATGAATTGTAAATGATATATATTTTTATCTTGTTATAAAAGAAATACATATTCATTGTCCCAAATTTTGAGAGTAAGATATAGTATATATACACAAAGGAATAAAAAACATTCACAATTTCAATATCAAGATAACCACTTTTAACATGTTAATATGCCTATTTCACTTATTTTGTTATATGTATTTCAGAATTCTCATTACTATTTTAAAAATTAAATCATTATATAGGCAGTTTTATAATACAATTTGCATTTAGTTAAGAGTATGTTGTAAATACTTTTCCATAACATTAAGTATTTATTAGTTTATCAGCTATGTAGTGGTATTCTAACTTATGGATGTAATACTTTCTTTCATCAATTATCTATCCTGTAAGTTTAATCTATTTCTAATATATTTGTTGTTGAAATGCGGTTTTAAAGAATATTATCCCTGAAAAAAATCATGTATATCCATTGTCATTATCTTAAATAAAACCCTAGTAATATATTTTTTGTATTAAATATATGCATATCCAGGGAAAAAGGTACTAATTTAAACTACTATAAACAATGATAACTTCTGATAATTGATAAATTATCAAAATTTTAAATATATCTGTACAGGCAATGTTGAAAAACAACATATACTATCAAATTATGATATTAGATTCACCTGCCTACTCCTTGTCCAACTTTCCAATATATCTATTTAACTGTCTTATATTGTCCACAAAAGATAGAAACTGCCAAATCTCACTAAAAAAGAAATAGATAATCTGCGTAGCCTTATTATAGTTAAAAAACAAAACAAAACAAACAAACAAAAAAACAGCTCACAAAGGAAACTCTAGGACCAGATGTTTTCATTGGTGAATTCTACCAAACATTTAAGAAAGAAATAATACCAATATTATTTGAACTCTTCCAGAAAACTAAGAGAAGTGAAATAATGAAGATAAAATTGATTTTTAACAAAAGTGCAAAGGTAATTCAGTGGATAAAGATTAGTATTTTCAACAAATAATGCTGGAAAATTGTAATTCTGAATGAAAAAAATCAAAGTTAAACATAAACCTAAAACTATAAAACTATTGAAAGAAATCATAAGAATAAACTTTTCTCATCTTGGATTAGGCAAACATTTTATATATAAGACACAGAAATCATGATCCATAAAAGAACAAATTGATGTTATGCTTCATAAAATTTGAAACTTCTCTTTGAACTGAATTAAAGAAATTAAAAAGCAAGATTGGGAGAAAATATTTGTAAAATTCCATAAATTAGATAAAGAATTTGTATGCAGAGTATATAGAAAACTCTCAAAATTCAGTAATAAAACAAAAACTCAATTTAAATGGGCTAAGATGAACATGCATTTTATATAATAAGTAATACAGTGGCTATTGGCATATGAAAAAATGCTCAACATCATTAGTACTAGGTAAATGAAAATCGAACCGCATTGAGATATCATTAACACTTATTAAATGGCTAAAATTAAAAAGACTGATCATACAAAGTATTGGTGAGGATGTAGAGGAATGTTCATAGACAGTTTGTGGGAATGTAAAATGATGTAACCAATTTGGAAAAGTTTGGCAGTTAATCCTAAGAGATTAAAAATATACCTACATATGATGCAATCATTCTACTCTAGCTTTTACCTCCCTAAAACAGAAACCATACATCCATACACGAATATATTTTTACACGAATATTCATAGCAGCTTTTTTCATAATAGCCCCAAACTGGAAACAATTCAAATATCCACCAAAATGAAAGAGTACACACTGTGTAATTTCATTTATATAAAATTCTAAAAAATGCAAACTAATCTTTTGTAGTGAAAAGCAAATCAATGTTTGCCAGGTGAAGGGAGGAGGCAGGAAGGAGGAAAGAGTTACAAAGGAGTATGAAGAAACTTCGCAGGGGCATGAAGGATATGTTCATTATCTTGATTATGGTAATGGTTTTATGGATATATAAATAAGTCAAAACCCTTCAGATGGTATGCTTGAAGTACATGCCAATTTTCATCAACAGGTAAATCATACTTTAATACAAAATGCTAACAAAGAATCATGTTCCTTAACTTTTATTTGAGTATTTCCTCTGAGGATTTATTTTAATTACTAGTCAGTAGTTGTCATTTGTATGTGATCTTGTGCTAAGTCAACTGTATAAGGTACTATCTATATTATTTTAGCTTACATCCTTTTCTAACAAGTAACACTAAACCCAAATACCTCTAAAACAAACAAAATTGAAGACGGCTGGAAATCTGACATAATAAATAAAATGATTTGAGGACACGCCTGTGTCACATTGCTATTTGTTCTTTAAATTGACATTTCTTTCTTTTGGAGTTCAAAAGTGTTTTACATGTGGACACATCCTGGATGTTGCATTGCTATTTGTACTTTAAATTGACATTTTTTTTTTTTTGGAGTTCAAAAGTGTTTTACATATGAACATATCCTAGATGAGTGTTTGCAAATCATTAAGATTACATGTATTATACAGTTATCCCTGTAGTAATCCTGTGTTTGGTGAAATGTGTACTACGTAGAGGGGGCAAAATGTCCCAAGGTCTCTGCTTGGCAAATAAGAAGAACATTTGTTGTCTTCACAATATCCAGAGATAGTATTTCTCATGAGGGGTGATTTACAAATTGACAAATCTAGGACGATCCCTTCATTTCTGCACAAAACCAGGATGACACACTGGCCAGCCTGCTGCTGTCCCTCATTTCTGACATGAATAGGGTCAAAAGTCTAAGTCCTCTGTGCCAGGTCACACAGCTAGGTTTTTATGATGTACATCTCTTGACTTGTCTTGAGACTTCAACTTAGTTTCTTCTATTCCACTCTACCCTGATGGTTGAGTAAAATATTAATTTTTTTGTCATACTAATTTTCTTTGAGTCACATGCTGACATAAATTTACATAGAGTGTGAATCTTCTTTTCAGAAACTGGGTTAATCAGCTTCTGTGAGATTGAGTGAATGTCTGTGATTTGTTAGGCATTTGTAGAAATAAAAATCTTTAAAATTTATACGTTGTGGAAATGTCTGAGGAATATTTTTCTGAGCATGTTATTATTCTTGTCCAGACAAGCTACTAATGGTGACAATAGTATTTCTGTATGAGGATGAGGCTGAAAAGACAATATAGCACACTACCTGTCACCTCTACAGTGTGTACACATGACATTTTTCATTTGCTTCGTTCTGGTAGCTGCAATTTCAGTATCTTGTTACAGTTTATTCTGAGCTGTGGCTAAGGAATTTCCTTTAGAAGTGGATGTCATCTTGATTTGTCTATCACTGTTCCCTATGATTGTGCCAAGTTGCTTGAAAATGTAATCAATGGCTTATAGAAAGCCTTTCTTCAAACTCTCTTGTTTGTGATGACCTCACTTTGATTCACTTACACAATAGGTCTTAGACAATCTGGCTGTTGTTTTTCTTCTAAATTCTCAATTACATCTTAAGGTAGTTGTATGGTATAATCTGCAGCCTTCACTGCTGAAATGGGCTGTTTTCCAGAAACTCATTACAGCTTATCTTGTCTTTCCATAGAAAGATAGAGAATGCTCAAGATGCTTAAAATATTGTCTGTGGTAGGTTCAGGGCTCACAGCTGGATAAGAAGGTGAGGGATGCTGGTTATTTGCAACTAGATTAGTTCTGAAGCTTACTGTTGGGGCTATGGCATTAGACTTCCAAAGGATGTGCTAGCTTTATGATTTCCACCTGAGCCTGCACACCATATTTAATTATTTATTTGACAAATATTTCTTAATTACTTTTTTTGGGTCAGGTTCTAGGGCTTCAGTGGAGAAAAAGACAAAAATATCATTTATCATAAAGCTATCATCTAGTAATTTTAGCCTGGACAGTATCTTGTACATGTAAGTTATGAATTGAATTATATTCCCTCAAAGATATATATTGGAGTGTTAACCCTCGGAACCTCAGAATGTGACCTTATTTGGAAATAGAATCATTGCAAATGTAACAATTTAAGAGGAGGTCATATTGGATTAGGGTGGGCCTCTAATTCAATATGATTGTTGTTCTTATTAAAAAGACCATGTGAAGACAAAGAGACATAGGGAGGACATCTGTGATGACAAAGGCAGAGATTAGAGTTAGGCAGCTGCAAGCCCAGGACCATCAAAGATTACCAGCAAAGCACCAGAAACTGTAAAGAGGTAAGGAAGGATGGCCTACAGGTTTCAAAGGGACCATGACCACTGACACCTTGATTTCAAACTTGTAGCTTCTGGAACTGTGAGACAATAAATTTCTATTAAGCCACCCAGTTAATGGTACTTTGTTATGGCACCCATAGGAAACTGATACAACAGGGTTTCTTTGTTTTTATTGACATATTATTGCCGCTTGTTTCCTTGAAGTTGTCAATTTCATTTGGTCAGTTACTACTATGAGAATTTGGTCACTTAAGTCCATGTAAACTCTCCTGAAGAAAAATTCAATGATGAAATCCTGAACTGTCGAATTTGAAAAGGATCTTCTAAGGTCTCTGGTTCAACTTTCCTTATAATGCAATGCTTTCTGCCATAACTAAAAACTTATAATATGTTCCCTAACAGAGAACTAAAAAAATTAGTGGCCCCTACTTTACTGGGTGATACATTCTACTTAAAATTTTTAAAATTTCTATCTTAAAATTATGATTAATGGATATAACATTAAATTTACTATTTTAACCATTTTAAGTGTAGTTAAGTAGCATTAAGTATATTCACATTGTTGCGAAACCAATTTCAAAAAAAGTTTGAAAGAACTTTTTTTCATTTTGCAAAATTGCAACTCTATACCTATTAAACTCCCCATTTCCCATTTGAAAGCTTCGCTAGAAAGTTTTTTCCCTACTGATTCTAGGAGATAGTATTATCTTTTTAGCTACTGACCTGAGCTCATTATAATTCTTCCCTTCAGAGCTGACTCTATTGGAATAATGCCTTTTCTTTGTGAAAACCTTTTGAGTTATTATTGTGGTTGTTACTTGCCTTCCAGGAACTTGCAGTCTATAAAATTCCCACATTTAACCAGGCAGCAAAGTCTTCTGACCTTTGATTAATAGTCCTTGGGGGGGGGGTCTTGTGTCTATTTTCACAAAGATTACTCTGGTCTAATATACTCACTATTCTTCTTGTCCTTTGATTTCCATAAATCTCTTTCAACCTTTAAAATTTATCATCTAGTTTAATATAGTTGCCGGGATAGTATTTTAAACACATTTTTATATCACATTTCTTCTCTAGGACTTACATGGTAGTCTTCCATTTCCTATGTTAGTCAATCTAATTTCTCAGGCCAGTATTCAAAGTCTTTTATTAATACTCCCTCCTTACCTACCTAATTTTGTATTGACTCACCTCAGTGTGCCCATCCCAATGCCTGCTTTAATCCACAAATTCTTAGAAGGGATAATATTTCCCAGCACCATCTTTCAAAGACAGAACTGTGATTGAATTTTGTCACTTTCAGGTATATGACCTTGGATAATATTTTTAGTTTCCCGGAACTAGTTTCCTGATCCATAAAGTAGAGATAATAATAGAATTTACCTTACTATGTTTTTAGGAGAATTAAATGAGAAAAGGCAAGAAAAATGCTTAGAGAAGCACTTCATAGTAAAAAATCAGTACATTGTGTTTTTATTCATGTTATTATTTTTGTGCATTTGACAAGATGACCATTTTATGAATATAAACCTTATTTCTCTGGTTAGAATTTAAAATTTTTAGAGGCAAAAACCAAGCTTTAAACTTCTTTTGAACTCTTCATAGCCATGGGTACAATGCTGTCCACATAGTCTTAAATTAAATCTTGTGTTGAATGAACACATGAAGACAGTTTTTCTTAAAATAAGAATTAGACCAAGAAATTAAGTGGAAGACTGGCAGATACCATATTTCAAATATCATTCTCTTTTATCCTTATTAAGATGTATACAGATCTATATTATAAAGAGGAACATTTTATGCCTCATTAGGGAACTGTAGCAACACTGAAGCTGATTTGTCAATATGGTTAGGTCATCTGTGCAGCAGCTACAGGATGGCTAATGGTGGATATGTGTATTAGCTTCCATGTTTTTCTTTGGTCAGAAGTGTAAATAAAACTCTTCATTAAGGTGTGGTTTTGAAAAAGTGTACTCTCTGGAATCACTGCGATGTACCCTATAGAAAATGGCATTGAATTTTTCCTTTGGAGCAAGAGATTGTGATGTTCTCCCAGGTACATGTTCTGCAATGTGTTGATCATTGCATCTTACTATGTTATCACAAAGAGTTCTACATTAGCCACAATCTGTACCATAATTTAATGTTTATGCAATATAATTTCAAATGTAATTATAATTCAAAACAAATTTTGCTTTGATACAGAAACCCATGTAGCATCATAAATATTCAGATATGGAGCATATAAGTTCATTATTAATGACTATGAAGGCTCCTTTTGAATTTTCTTAATATTTAGCATGCTATAGGTTTAGTATGCTAAATAGTAAAGAAAAGTTAAATTTTCTTAATTAAATATGTGACTTTAACTTCACAGCTAGCATAGTGAGGTTTGTTTTATATTATCTAGATTCCGTTTCTTTTTCCTGCTGTACATAGTTACTTTCATTGCTTATTATGTACTTTCTTACCGCGATCCAACTTTTAAATAAATTCATTAATCTAGCAAATATTTACTGTCTGTACATACCAGACACTATGTGAGAAGCAGGGGAGATGATATTAAATAAAAAAGACACAATTACTGCCCTTTTAAAGAGCTTACATAATTAATTAATTAATTGCAGATAAAATTAAAGATAATTAATTTTATCAAAGAATCAGTGTGAGCTCTGTATAAGTGATGCTAAAAACAGCTAAGTTTAAAAATAGTTAATGTAATTGGCATCATCTAACAGCATGTCTTTTAGACATTTTTATTCAGATTTATAAGACAGTGAATTACAATGCCTGTTTATGGCAAAAGAGAGTAATTACTTTCCTTATTTATCACGCAAAATAAGGTATATTCCTACAAAAACCTTCTATATTTTCAGAATGCTTTAGTTTATTTTTATTGAATTATGCTTCAATGTCTGTGGTTTTATGAATTAAAATAAAAGTTCGGAATGCTGATTTAAAATGATTTTGTAGATATAAAAACATTTTTTAATGCCTCATCTCGTTTCCTTGCATTATTCCACTTCTCTTCTAAAGCTTGAAAAATGCCTGTACAGTTAATATTACTTTATAAAGCCAGGTTTTCATGTGTTCATTAAATGTTATGTAGAACATAAGGGCTTTTTTTTTTGGTAGTGATTGACAATGTCAATATTTTTTCCCCCATAAATAAAGAGCACATTATATAATTTATAGAAATAATCTTCATTAAATGTAAACCAACTACAAAATAGTCATATCTCTTAATGGCTGTATAAGAATTAGTTGAGAATTGATCTACGTTTGTTATTCTCTACCAGATAAATAATAAATGAGATTTTCTATGTATTTTTGGTTTACTCAGCATTTCAAAAAGAATTCTCTATCATATATCTAGTTTTCTAAACCTAGTGGGGGTTATTATTGAGGCTTGACCTCAATATACCCTTGGAATGAAAATAAAGTGATGATTATAATTTACTTTTCTATTTTGAGGGTCTTTACATGTTAAATGATGTTGTACTTAGGTTAAGGTATTTCCAAGTAAATTTTGTGTAAACTTGAGGGTGAGGAACACTATGAAAATCGTGGCTTTTCTAATTCTGCTTATTCTAGGTTGCATATAATCCGTGGTGATAGTTCTTGGAAATACAAATTAGTATTTGTTGTGGTGTTGCAGAGAATTACAAATAACTGTGTCTTTTTTGTTTCAATTTATTTGTTTAGAAGTTCTTATACCTCTTGAAGATTTTTGAAAAGAATAAAATTCTCGCCCGTAGCCCAGATTGTTGATATTGTCAAATCTCTTGCTAAATTATGGAATTGAACAATGTCTAGTTCAGTCTAATACTACATAACTATGTTAAATGCTATCCCAGTTTTTTAAAAAGAGGTTGATCTTCACACCATACTTTAGCAGCAGATTGAGAATATGATTTTGCAACTTTATACTTTAATAGATGCTTTAGACGTTAGGACTCCTAGAATTTCCAATCTTCCAGCATATTGTACCATGCTGTGTAATCTAAAATTACTGGGTCAAGGATTATCTCAAATATAATTACGATTTTGTCCAGTGGAGTGGGCTGTCTTCTAACATTGTTTTCCTTCATACTTCTAATAAGCTTAGTCACTTCGATAATGTAATGTGGGGGTTTTTATTGGGTCTTATGCCCAGAAGATGGTCAGAAGGTTTATGTGCAAATATGAGGTAAAGTTGTCTTGGAATGAATATTTATTGTACATCTGGCAACAGGATATTATTATGTGACAAAAGACAGTATAAAATATTAACCAATTTACTGGATAAATGGGCTATAAATGGGTAGCGGTTTAAGAAGAAATATATGATTAAATTCATAAGAATGACAATACAAAAACACTTTAATTCAGAGAAGACTGCAGGCCTTTGCTTATGCTATTTTTTTCTGCCTGAATATTCTTCAATTTGTGCTTTTTAACCATTCAAATTCTTCATATTTTCTAAAGAATCAGATAACCATCCTATAAAAGTCTTTTCCTGCTCTTCCAGCACTCAGCATACATTATACTGTCTTTTTGCTTATGGTTGTTAAAAAAATATTGCTGAGAAGAATATTGGGAAAAACCTGTCACACTATTTTTTTTTCTCAGTGCACTGTGATAAAAGCAACACAGATGGTTTTCTGTTTTTTATTAACTGTGTGCTTATCACTGATTATTTTGAATTTGGAGAAGTCTAATAATTCTCTCCTTTTGGCAACTTATTTTGTCTTGAAAGCTTTTGTAAATTCTCAAGTTCCAGAATTATTCTAATGAAGAATGCCTGTGGAGTGGGGCAAGACATCATTTTCTACTCTGTGTTGCCTGGGTTGTTGAAGATAATAAAATTCAGACCTGTTGGTCAGTTATACAGTAGACCACATTCCGAAGAGCTTCAGCCTCAGAATGTTCCTGTAATATTCTACTTTAGGATTGAAAGAAAGAGAACATTTACTGCTTATGTCCTTATATCTTTGGAAGTTAAAATATACAGAATGCTTCTATGCAATAAAGTCCTTTAAGAAATAACCACAAAGCTTAAAAAGAGCACTAAACTAAAATAGTTAAAATGTTCTCAACCTAAAATATTCAAGTACATAAAGATGCATTCTTAAATAGTTACTAGCTGGACTTGATTTGAGGCAAAATTGGTATTGAATTATCAGAAACAATAATCAGCAAAAGATAAAAGTCTTCATATATAGAGAAAAAAGTCAATTGTTTAACATTACATATTTTAGCTACATTCAGAGAGTCAGTTAAA
>NW_006442512.1:6822737-6830455 GCF_000325575.1 Pteropus alecto
TTTCCCTCTTTAAGTTAGGAGGCTTAAAAATAATAGCTCCAAACATATCATTCACTCTAAAATGATCAGATACCTGCATTCTTTTGAATGGTATATATATTTCTGTTAATAAAGTAGAAAGTAATGAATTGAGTACATAACTTAAATATTTACCTTTACTAAGCGAAGCCAGTTAAACTAAACTTCTGTAAATCTTCTAATAAGCTAATGGATCACAATTTCGAATGTTATTTTCTCATAAATTCAGTGAGGCATAAGATACAATGTATATAGGATAGAGAATGAGATTTCTGTCTTTTCATCTTAACCTTGTATAGATTTTGTAAGTGTCACTTACGTAGAACCATCTAGGTCATGCCTTTAAGAGGCTAATATTCTTTTACATTGGACTTAACTGAGAATCATATCAAAGACTCCAGTACAGCTGTTCTTCAAACAATCACCTTCCTTCTCCAACTTCCCACTTTACTTTGCGCTTTTATAGAATTTACCACTTTTGTCTTGTATCATGCATATTTTTTGTATGTGACAAACACTTATTAGATTGAAGTTTTCTTGGGGATACAAACTATTTTTTAATTATATTATCCAGTCTTAAAATTGACTTAGCATATAGTCCTTTAGTAAATAGCTGTTGAATTAAACTCATCTGCTTCTGTCCCACAAAGATTAGATTGATGATTTTTGGACATTCAGAAGATTACCTGAACTGTGAGATCAAACCAGATTCAGAATGGCATTTCCAGTAGAACATGTGGGAAGGCATGGGGTCACTGGGATAACTAGAATAAACTAACACTGCTCTTCAATTCAGGGTTTCAGTTGAGAGGTGAACATAGCCTGTGGCCTTGAGGCTTGCCAGCAACAAGAATTTTCAAAGCTCATCTTATCCACTGTATTTTCCATATTATAAGATACTATCCAGAACTTTTTATTTTGTTTTACTAAGTCATCAAGTTTTGGCACTTTAGTTATAGGCTGAGTTTAATTTAAGAATTTAGGCACCTCAGTAGGGAAGTTGAGGAAGGTATAAAAGCAATATTACTCAATAGTTCATGTCAGAAAATGAATGAAAATATGTCACTAAAATTATAGTTCAATCCAGGAAATCACCCTAGTAGATATCTGGCCCAGATCCTAAATTCAAATAAGATTGACAGATCTATTAGTTCTTGGTTTTATGGTTTGCCCCTAAAATAAGATAATTTACATGTGCTATTAAACTTAAAGAATGGTTAGACAATTAGAATAAAGAATTAGAATGTTAGAGAGCAGTTGCTGCTCCTTCTTAGAATGCTCATACGCTAAGTACCAAGCCAAGTGCCTGCAAATTATTCGTACTGCAATTGTAAGCACAATTAAATTGCCTTTGAATACTAAAGAAACTTTGAACTGTTCTGTGTTCTCCAGATCATTTAATGGCAGATATCTTCGTGACTATTTTGTCTGCCTAGAATAAAGGAATGAATCAGAGCTGCAATATTGTGATGAAAGGTAACTCAACAGCTAAAATGAGTTAAAGAAAAGCACAAAGAAATCAAAGGTGCAAATTAAATTTCCATAATAATAAAAATTTCATGATATCAAACAGTGAGACACCCTATTAGTTGATAAATAGCCTCATTGCTATGTACCTTAGTGTATCTTTCTCACATTTTATGATAATTTTTTCTTGCCTGGGAACATTTGTTAAGAAAAACATTCAACACTCACCAACACAAAGGTTATAAGATACACTTTTCTAATTAAATTTTAGGAGGAATTAAATACATTCTTTGATTTGTACTGTGTCTAAAGAATTTTGCTGATATGATTGCCGTTGATTTGTGGCAATCACAGAATGCTAAAACAAGTCAGACTGGGATAATAATAGTGTAATTAGTATATTTTAATATAAACTTTAAGGGTATGTGTTATTAATAAAAAACATCCATAAGTAGTTTTTTAGGAACCTTTGATATATGTAAATATTAAATATTAATAGTTCTTGGACCAAATGACCAAGGTGTTCATTAAGCAATCTTCCTAATTACTCTTTTCTATATTTTTGTGCCTGTTTATTTCTTAGAAAGGATAGATGCTCAATACTGAGAATATTTTTCAAAGCAAAGATGAGAATTCAATTTCTATTGCTCAATTTATTCATAAAAATTTTTTAAAAAGGTCAATTTTATATTTGGTTTAAGATGGCTAATAGGGGGTTCTTAACAGAAGAAGGCAAATTTACAATATAATGCCCCAAACTACGTTCTAGTTTAGAAAACTAATAGCCATAATAAATTGTTCAAAGAACAGTGATCAATATTTAAAAATATAATTAATTAAAATAATATACTTAAATAATTGATATAAAATAGTCAATATTATTAAAATAATAGTTAAAGTTTACATTTGTGAGACACTCTGCTGAGATTGAAATATTCTTTTATCCTCATAACAGCTCCATGACCTGTGAAGTAGTTCCTATTATTATCCCCAACTCACAGATGATCAGACTAGGATAGTGGTGTGTGTGTGTGTGTGTGTGTGTGTGTATGTGCATATGTTTGTGTTTATGAATTTATGCATATAGGTGTATACATATATACACACACCCGATGAAATAATCACACTTACATATTTTAAAATATGAATTATTCACATAGCAGTATGTTAAACAAATCTTTCCAAATCGGTGGACATAAATCAACACCCTTTCAGCTGCCTAACATTCTAATTCTATTTGCAGATATTTAGATTGCTAAAAATTTTTTCTATCATTAATGATGCTGTAATAAAAATACACATTTATATTTATTCAGTTGTCTGTTTTATTATTATTTTAAATGGAATTGCTTGGTCAGAATTGCATTCATTTAAATTTTCATACATATTGTAAAATTGCTGTCCAGAAAGATTTTCACTAACATAAATGCAAATTAATACTGTATATGAATCCTCATTTTACCTACTTATCATCACTTGCTATACCAATCTTACTGTTTAGAGCTGATTGATACAAGTTGGTAGGGTAGTATGTTATTACTTTTTTTCATTATATTCATTCAAGATTTTTAATATTCATTTTGTAAAATGCCTAGGAAATTGCTTCCTATTCTAAGGAAGAGTTTTGTCTGTCTCCGTCTCTCTGTCTCTCTGTCTCTATGTCTCTATCTGTTTGTCTGTCTATCTGTCTGTCTGTCTCTCTCTCATAAGTTTAGTCTCAGGGAGTTTTTTTCCCCTGCTATGGGTTATAGTCATTTGTTGTTATTAAATTGTCCTGGATTGCCAATGAAAGCCCTTTTACACTGGCTCTTGTGTTCTCTTGATATTTGCCACCATTTTTAAAGCACATTTTTCTGTTTTGATACAGCAAGATTTGGAGGAATGGAAGAATAAGAAAAAACACCATTTGGCAATTGTCAGTAATGAGAATTTTAGGCAAAGTCATTAATGGTTGCTAAAACTAGCAGGTAAAAGTGTGATAAGAAACAGGATGCTTACATTGTCTCACAGAAACTTATAATTACAAAGAGAAAATGAATAATTTTAAAGTGGAGAAACCTGATGACTCTATCTTAACTAAATAATTAAAGTTAATATCACCAGCAATAGGGCAAATATACATATTCATATATCTTCTGATATGATGCACTGAGAAGCGTGTACACACACTCTCTCTCTCTCTCTCTCTCACTCTCTCACTCTCTCACTCTCTCACTCTCTCACTCTCTCTCTCTCTCTTTCTCCAAAGGCATAAATTGCATCTCATCATGAAGAAACATCGCACAAATCCAAACCGAGAATTATACTGACCTGTACTCTTGAAAAATGTCAAGGTCCTGAAAGACATATAAAGAATGAGGAACCTTCTAGACTTCACCTAAGAAACATGACAACTAAATGGCATGTTTGATCCTGAATTAGATCCTGGATCAGCAAAAAAAAAAAGAAAGTTTATTTTTCTATGAAGATCTAAGTGGGATATGGACAACATTTGGATATAGTTTCTAGATTGGATTGCAGTTCATTTTCTGATTGATAATTGTAACTGTGATTATGTAACAGATTGTCTTTGTTGTTAGGAAATACATACTGAATTATTTAAGGATAAAGCACATTGGGTCTTCAACTTATTCTCCAATCATTCAGAAAAAAGTAAATAATATGTATTATGTTTACATACATATTTTACATATATGTGTTATATAGAGAGAGAAAGAGACAGATAGAAGGATGAAGGGAAATAAGAAGAGAGAAAGTAACTTAAAATATTAACATTTGCTAATTCAGTAAGATGTAAGAGAATTCTTTGTACTATTTTTGTAAATTTTCTATGACATATGTCCACACAGAAAGTTTAAAAGTTAATTACCTTTGACTCTATAAATCCTTATTGATGTATGTTCTGCTTTATAAACAGTGTCATAATATTCTTTAATGGAATGAAGACATTTCAGTTTATCCTTTTACTAAAATTTCTAATATGAGCTGCATTTTCTCTACAGGTTAGGACATGCAAAAATTAAACTGGCAGTTTGATCCCCTGGTAACTCTTGATGATAAATATAAACATGGCTGGCTAAGAGATCTATGGCCTAATATGGATTTACTTATCATATGGTGAAGTAAATAAAATGTATTTTGTGTGTTTTGACTTCTTTATGTGAATTATATTATATTATTTAATCTCATTCAGGTAATTAAAAAAATCTTAAAACATACTTTTGACATTCATGTTTAACACCAGATACTAATTTTTACTTGTATGGCATTCAGATAAAATTTAATGTCTTCTGGTGCTAACAGTGTCAATGAAGCTTTGATTCATGCAATGAAGCTTTTAAGATGAAGCCGCTATCATGGGTTTCTTCTAGCTCTTTTAATAATTAACTTTTTAGATGGGGTTCAGGATAAACCTGCCTTATACTCAATTTCACACAAAAGGGAGCTTTATTAAAGTAAGACCATAGAGGATTTTAAGCTATAGTAATATATTTTTCAAAGATGAGCACTTATTTTAAAAGTCTATGGGATATGCTGACTATCCCACAAACAAACTTAGGTTTGGAAGTGAGACAGACACATTACTTGCATGATTATGCTAAGTGAAATAAGTCAGAAAAATTTGAGAACCATATGATTTCACTCATTTATGGGATATAAAACTGAAATCAACAAACAAGACAAACCAAACTCATAGATACAGATAACAGTATCTGTGGAGCAGGTAGATAAGGGTCAAATATATGGTGACGGGAGATGTGATTTTGGGTGGTGAACATACAATGCAATATACAGATGACGTGTTGTAAAATGGTACACTTGAAACCTATATAATTTTATTAACCAATGGCATCTCAATAAATTTAATTAAAAAAAGAAGTGAGACAGGTACAAGTTGAAGTTCATTCTTAGTGAAGACTATAGAATACTGGAAGTAAAAATAAAATCCAAACTACTTAATATGGGACAACACTAGAAAAAGAAAACAAAAAACAAAAAAACAGGCCTACAGTGCTAATGGAAGGAAGTAGGACAGAGGAAAACATCATCTAAAAAATAGCTACATTAGAAATTTTAAGACAAGGATGCAGGAAATTATGCAACAGCAACTTCAATTAAATGTAATTTATAGTGACATTAAAAGAGCTCCCCATTTAGCAAAGATCAGCTGTAAAAAATGTCTTATAAAGTCCAAGGTAGTGCTGATGCTCTGCGGTGAATTCTAATTGTCTTCTAAATCATTCTGTGGGTGCTTTAGCTAACCTTTGTAACCCAACCTCAGCCTTATCCTCAACTATAGCTGAGCTGCTACAGAATTAAGTTCCCGTTCAGCAGAGGGTCACTGAATTGAACAATGCAAGTTTACTAATTCCAGGCTTTTTCTTGGGGCAAAATGAACCATAAAGAAATTTGATGAACCTTAGAGTGTTGTACATTTTAACTTTTACTTCTCTCCCTGAATACTTTTCTTTCCCTTGATAAAATAATGCAGATTATTTGTAACTATATACCATAAAACTCAATATGAGTAAATTTATCATTATTTTGATGAAAATTTTTTAGAAAGGATTACATGCAATATTTGGGAGGCATTTTAAGATCATGTAAATGACTGTTGTATGAAAGCTCAACATTATTGTTGAAACCTGTTAAACCTTCTGAGCATTGTGCCGGCTTCACAGGGTGCATAGTGTATGAGGAAGCATTCAGAGCTAATCAGAGAAAGTGGCTAGTTTCTGAGTGGCATGGGCATTTCGGAGAGCCAAACTGGCAAACATTTGGAATTATATTTTAGATTACTTTTAGAGAGTAAAATTATGCATATTATAAAAACAGGTAAGATAACTAGCATATTTACAAATTTCCATTTTATTTTTCCTTCTGCATGTACTCCCCCGCCACCACCACCGCACCGCCCTAGAAAACATGACACTCTTGAAATACAGAATTTTATTTAGAAACTGTTTAAAGCAGAAAATACTCTGTCAAGAAAGACCAGGTGGAAGAGGATTTCCAATAAGATGGAATTTTAGGCAAGGAAAGTCTAAAAGGCCACAAAAGAGAAATAGCACCACTCTTATTTGAATGATGGCTAGTTACTTGCATTTTTGGTATTGTTAATCACTGAATCTGGGTTTACCTCTGAATTTTACACAGAATATGCACTACAATTCAATTTATCATAAAATATCTGATTTCTACACACATTTTAGGACAAGCTACCACTGGAAACAAATCACTACAAATATATCAAGGGCTTAACAATCTCAGTAGTTGGTGACACACATTTTGCAGACTTCTGCCAAGCAAAGGAACTGACTGGGCTCTGGGCAAAACAAATAAGGGAGTGTTAAGGAATTGTCACCGTTGGGGGCAATCTAAGTCTGTAGTTGCCCAGTGGTATGGGGGATGGGTAGAAGCTTGGTCCTTTCCTCTGATGCAGAAAATAATTAGAGATCAGCAAAGATTAGGAAAAGTAAGAGAAATGGGCTACACCAGAGAGGGCTGTAGCCTTGTGTAAGTGGAAATGTCTGTATTATAACTGGGTTGTGGTGGGTGGTTGGTTACAAGGATGGCGCTAGCTGATTAATGTGTGAGTTAATTGACAGTTGGCTATTATATAATCTACTATCAACTGTGCATGCACCTTCCCAGAACTCAGTCTGTTATAATTAGATTGATGAACTTCTGGGCATATTCATGACATTATAATGATGGTATAATGAGGCCAAGGTGAAAAGAAGGTCAGAGTACTCCTTACTTTGCAAGTGTTTGTGGCTGTCCTAAACTGGTTTCTATGCCATAGTTATTTATTTCCTTGTAGTCTAGGATGTAGGGGTATTGTTATTTAAAAAATGAGTTTTATTTTTTTTTCTGGGAGGTCTTAGGGGTGGCCTTTTATGTTGGGCCATCAGTGTTGTCATTTCTATGGTTACAGAGTTGAGCCTTTGCTCCTGTCGCTCATGGCTACCTAGCTACCTAACATACATAACAGAATGAAATATTTTAAATATTAATAATTAATTCAGACATGGCACTGTATTTTCTGCAAAAGAAAATTAACATTTAGTAACACACTACCTAATTTTATCTCCAGAGAGATTAGTGTACCGGTAAAGTATTTCGATAACAGTGGAAGGCTGTGAATAGCAGGTACCAGAAACACCCAGCCTTGCAGATCCCAAGGTATTAATAGCCTTCGCTGATCACTTCTTTTGCCAGAGTTCCAGAAT
>NW_006442512.1:6830475-6888783 GCF_000325575.1 Pteropus alecto
CTCTGCCGGCTGAACTTCCACTCTAAGCAGCAAACTTTAAGGAAACAAAGAGGAAGCCCCAGTGGGCAAGGGGAGCAGAGAAGAAAAACATGTTAAATATAAACTTAAAAGAAAATAAAATGGGACACAACCCCCATTCAAATCCCAGAGATGTGAGGAAGTCCTTAAAAGTAGTTAGATTTAAAAACTGAGCACACCTCATTTCCCTAAAAACACAATACATAGAAATTTCAGGGGTAATTGGCAAAATCGTCAGAGAAATGCTCAATGAAAATCAAGCTATTCAACTCAGACATCTCGGGGGTGAAATACACCCTCTATTCATTCAGGCAACAATGCCTCTTGCTTCTTAGCAGACATGCAATTGGTCAAGGACACTAAATGTCTTTACAGAGCAACATTTTTAAACTTTCTTTCTGGGCCAAGGTTAGTCCTGTGAATATTCAAAAAGCCCTCTAAAGGCCTGTGAACAGCAGGTTCCAAAGGCTCCAAGGTCTGGCCCTTCCTTCCCAGACACAAGGTTAAACACACAAAATCTGTTAGGTTACGTTTTATATTTTGAAATATGGGAGCATATTTTAAACACTCTTCAAACATTTATTTATTAAAATGTTCTCTGCCAAGATTTCATGTTAGCTTAAAATTCAAATGTCTTTATGTTTCTCTACTGAGGTCTCCACCTCAGCATATCACATAAAAACACCTCCAGTAATCAGTGTTACCAGCATTTATTCCGTGAGCCCCATGATCAGCCTCTGGTTTCTAGGTGAACCAACTAGGCATTAATACTGCTCTGCTACAAGGTAAAAGCTCCCAACTCAAACTTATTGGAAAAGGAGTTAGACTTCTGCAAAGTGCACTTAAAGAAGAGGTACATTTTGCTTAAGAAAAGAAACCAGTGAGTCCTCTAAGAATAATAAAAGAGGGTATTTTACAGCTAAGCACATAATTTGGAGTGAAGAATTTGTTTGTTGCTCTGCTGGTCCAGGCTGTTTTCTTGTTCTTCCTGTGGGTCCTCTTGGTCAGGTATCACAATATGTAATTGATATCTTGTTGTTAATAGGAGAGCCATATGTTTCTGATTATGGGTAGTACATGGCTGGTGTGCATTTCCCAGCTTTCCTGACATATGACTGGATTGTGAGCAGAAATGTGTTGTACTGTTATTTTCCTTTTTGCTTGAATTTGACATCCAGTTAAAGGTATAGAGTTTGGTGCAGGTTTCTATCAGAAGTTCCAAAATAATTGAGTAGAACAAAACCCTACTGCCTGGAATTACACTGGAATGTTCATGTGATTTAGGGATAAATTCCTGTATATTAAGCTATTGAAATATTAAGATTTATTTACATTAGCAGCTAACATTACCTAACTAATATAGAAAATGATAATTAATAGCATGAAGAAATAGAGCTGAATTTAAAAGTGAACAGGGAAAAATATAAGAGTAGGTAAAAGAAATTAATGAAAATATTAAGAAAATATTAAGAAAGAAAATATTAAGTACATGGGGCAAGCAGTGATGTTAAATACGAAATCAGAATAAAATAGGTGAAAGAAATAAAATGAAGTATATTCCAAGTATGAATGGACTGTAACAAGTCACCCAAACTGGGGCTTAAAGCAACAGAAATATATTCTCCCTACATCCTGGAGGCCAGATGATTGAAATTATGATCAGCAGGACTGTGTTCCCATCAATAACTCTAGGGAAGAATTGATTCTTGAATTTTCTACTGACTGACAGCTATCAATGGTTTGTAGCCTCGTCATTCCAATCTTTGCCTCAGTCTTCACATTGCCTTCTCTTCTGTGTGCATGTACTTTCTCCCTTTGCTTTTCTTTTAAAAAGACACTTGTGATGGCTGGCATTCAGAGAACTCCTGGATAAACCAGGGCAATCTCCTCATCTCAGAATCCTTAACTTTATGATCTCAGCAGAGACCTTTTATCCAAATAAAGTAACATTTACAAATTTCTGGGATTAGGACCTGATATCTTTGGCCATATTCAACCTACTGCAGGGATTTATCAAGAGAGAGCTATAGGCCTTGGGAAAGCAGGAACACGTCAATCTGAATAGTGCAGATAAAAACTGCTATTAGAATTGAGCAAGGAGGGACTGATTTTGATTTAGGTTTAGGGAGAAAGCTTCATGAAAGTAGGATCTGAGGTGCACTGGGAAGGCTGTATAGGATTTTCTGGGGAAAGGATCAGCAGAGTACTGGAGCTGGGAATGTCTAAGATGAATTTTGGGACAATGAAGAGGTTTCTTAGGCAGGATCTAGTAAATATTACTCAGAACAATCTATATTCATCTATTGTGATTGAGATCAAATAATTATTTTTTGAAACTAGCTGTGCACAAATTATTAAATGTGAGGCAGCATTCTCAACACACACACACACACACACACACACACACACGAAAAAACAAATCCTCCATTCTCTGGCAGATGTCCACATAGCAGTTCAGAAATTCCAAATGTTCTTCCATATGCACACTGAGATGGCCATTTGTCTCCCTGTATCAGAGCTCATACCTACACTGTATCAGTAAGGAGTCTCTGAGATCCCCAAGAGTGAAATGTGGCCCTAACCTTTAGGAAAATTGAGGTAACGTCTAGGATTTGAGAACTAAAGCCTCTACTCTTGAAAGATTATCAGTCTTTACTGATGCTGCTTCATTATGAATATAAATCCTCATTTGCCCAAGTTCTTTGAAGAATGCTTTCAGTTCAGTTCTGTGTCTCACAGCAGCCGATCACTTGGGGCTTAGAGTGACTCTGGTAACTTTCTTTTTGCAAAAGATGCATTTATTCTGCTGGGGAATATCATCATTTTTCTTTATTCTCTCTGACATTTTGTCCATTATATTCTGAGTTTGCCCATAGGATAAAAATAAATAGCTCAGTCTTCTTAAAAATAAAGTGAGAATTGAATAAATTTAGAAGCTGTTTGGTGAGCCTTCTGCTGATCGAAGAGTGTCTTTTTTCAAATTATTCAGTCCCCCTTTGTTCCCAAAGGAGACTGGTTATTTGTTTCGGTTCATGGAACTAGCTCTTGGCATCATGCACAGAACCAGAATGATTACAAGTAATAGTTAACTATCCCCGAGTAGAGACGTTAATGAAGATTTGATTTATTCTGTTTTGTAAGGTAAAAGCAACAGCTCTAAACCAGACAAATTATATTTGTAATTTAGCACTTTAACGTTTAAAAATCCTACTCTAGTATAAATTAATTGTGTGTTTGTATTTCTAAGGCAAGTAGTCTCAGTGTAGAGGTCTTCGACACTTTTCTGTTTTATTTTTTCAGGGTGTGGGAAAATGGTAATTCTCAGAACACTGGCTCTCAGCTGTCTGTCAAAATGGAGGGTTCTTGCAAGCAGCAATTTCACAGTGAATCCCTTTTGGTCTGTAAAGATCAGAGTACTCTTACAAGAAGTGGAATCTAGAGTCCTCTTCAAAGCACCTTCTAGTCTTCTCATCCCTTCTTAGTTTTTGAGGAATGTTAAGGACGCTGCTGCTTCTTCGAATTTTCCTCATGTGCACTTCTGACCATATGGTAAAGAAACTGGTCAGAGAGAAAAAACTAATATTCCAGACCCCCTCTGACTGTAATTTATGTACAAGGACATTTGATGTCCCAGACTGTTAATCAACAGTCTTAGGCATGAATTAAAGAAAATAGATAAAATTGGATAGTTCCAGATTTAGGTAAAAGAAATTTTAGGATGTAAGTAATGCCAGAAATGGTTAGGAATAGAATTAGCTTAAGACAGAAAAAGCTGGAAGACTGATGGCCAAGTATTATAATTTCAAGTACCTATGTTTGCCCTGCTAACGTGAGGATAGTGTAAAATTTTCAAGGCGTTTTGACACATGGTTTCCCGTTGTGATGTCAAATTTACATATGAGCTTAAGTATTACTTGATAGTGATACCATAATCTACTTGAATCAACATGAGTAGGCTTTCCTTTTTAATTCTTTCCAGGAAAATTCTATATCCCCTTGAATGGAAAAAGCCTGTCAGCAAATAGTCTTCCAGTTTTATTTGCGTCATACCTGGGTTTTGGTATATTAATTTGAAGACCAAAAATTTGTTCTATGTTTTTGTTGTGACAACTCCATCCTAAGACAATGAGTGCTACATAAGGGTGATGGGATTCAAAGGGACTATAGGGTAGAAAGAAACAGATGAACTAATACTTTAAATATTTCTTCACCATACACAATTTTTTAGAGTAAATTAAGGAAGAGCTATTTAAAGAGAACATAAATATCTAGTTCTCAATTAAAATTAGTACTCAAGAATAATGACGGAAGAACAAAAGTATTCTCTCTAGGAGAGAGCATTTAAAACAAAGTTTTTTAGAAAGATAAATAATTAGTTTAATTAGCATGCTATTACATAATATTTTTCAAATATTAAGATAAATATTTTATTCATTTTATTCAAATCTTATGCAGTTTTTTGAAAGGATAATAATAAAGATAAAGCTGTGGAACGTTCTTCTGGGGAAATTGGCCTAAGCGTTCTAATTTTTGAACATGTTACTCTAACACATTGGGTTCTATATTTTTCCTCACCCAAAAGAACATTTTTATTAAATAGTGAATATAATTAAACAAAATAATTCAAGGATTTGTAGAACAATAAAATACTAGGACTGTAAGGGGACTTAGTGATAGTTTGTTTTAAATTTTAGCCATTAACGCCACACTGTGTATACCTTTGTTTATAAAGGACATTTATTAAATTCTAGACTGCACTGTAAATCAGCAGGTTTTTATTTTTTTTCCCCTCTTTAATTCCCTCCTCCCCACTTCTACCCCTGAACTACGGATGTTGTGGTTTCCCCTTAAGAACTGTATCTCTGAAGGCGGCCATCTCCTCCACATACTCTCTGGGTGGAGGGGCCTGGTGCCACTTTGGGGTATCATCCATGGCTCCACCTGGGGCACAAACCCAGGACCTTCTACGTGTAAAGCAGATGTGCTAACCACTACACTATAGAGCCACTCCCAGGAGTTTAAACTATATTTAGGTCAAAGATTTAAAAATGATCTATTACCAGGTGGTAAAGAAGTTGGTTGGGGAGAGAATGTTTTAGATTTTGGTTTTTAAAAATTTGTCTTTAAGAAAGTAAACTAGAGTAATGAAGAATTTTAGATTTTATATTTTTACCTAGTCTCCATGACTTTTTATTTTACATAAAGAAAAACTGAAATTCAGAATGCTCTGACTTGTCTGTTGTAATATCTATGAGTAGGCTTTTCAGTTCAATACCTTTTTCATAGAAAGCGCCTTGCCTTGTGTTAATCAATAAACAGGCTGGTTTATGTGTCTTGCAGTCATTGTCTCCATGAGAAAAGACGATATGAGCTAAAGTTCATGGGTAGCTGTGCTCGTCATAAGGCTGTCATTGCATCAGACTGACTCACTTATATATGCTCTGTGGACTATGATCAATTGAATGAACAAATGAACTAACTGAATATTAGCAATGTTGTTAACTTATTTTTGACTCATTTTGTCTGGGATTTAATTCTGTTTTAATGTCAAATGTTTATTCATTTGAAAATACTCCCCTAGTACTTATGGTGGTGTCTCAGTCATTACAATAATTTCTTTGAGTGAATCACATAAAAATTGTACTTGAGTTATTACAGGTTTTCTTGAGATGATGTTAACCCTCTGGCCTACTGCTAAGAATGCCTTGCCACTTTAAATAGATTACACAATGTCTTGATACATTTAATAAAAGGTCCTACAGGATCCCAAAATTATATGGAGGTAAAATCTTATATGCTTTAGAAAATTAAAAGCACAACACAAATCTTTTCTATTTTTATCCATTTTTTCATGATCTAAGGTATAAATTCTACTGGTATTTTTATTTTAAATGGAAGTTTAGTTACATTAAGATAAGCAAACTCATTAAACTTTCTTTCTTTATCCTTTTCCTTGACTCTCATTTTTGGATACAGAAGCTGGGTGACGATACTGGCATTAGAAATGTCTTGCAAGTCATGCTGGGTAAATACATTTAGAGTTTAAATGCCATATTTGGCATGTAGAATGGTTCAATCTCAATCATCTTGAAATAAAGCATGTGTTATCTCTCATATATATATTCTTTCAATAATCCTTTTTATACAAGGACACTTAAAGCCAATTCCCACCTGGTTTGACTCCCAATTTCACTGCATAATTTGTTGCTTGGTGTTGTTAGATTTACAAATGTGTCCATGATTTACATACAATTGTATTTGATCTGTAATTCCCTGGTGCTCAGTAGACACTACTCTTTCTTGTGGTTGGCTGAAGGAGAGTTTTCAGTACACAATTATGCTGTTTCTTCTTTGCTGGTGCAAGAGTTCAGATAAGGTATTGAATTTGAAGTATACAGTCTTTATTTGATATTGTAAAATGTCCTTGCTGACACGAGGGAAGTTTACACATTTAATAACAAAATTCTCTTAATTCTCCAAATAGTCTATGAAAGACTAATCTTTAAAATGTAGTATTGATAAGAAAAAGCCTGAATATGCGGAAATTATTTCTACTTAAGAGCATGTTGGGTAAAATTGAGAGGAGAAAATGAGTTAAGGAAAACTGTTCTGGAACTTGTTTAAAAACTGGGTCTAATTATTGCACTTTCCTAGGTTAATACTCATTTGAGGATAAGTGCTCCTCAGAAGAGACTCATGAAAAGGCAACACACATTTTCATTCCTGTTTGCAAAAGTTTCTCAGACTCCAGAAGACTTCCTGAAACCTGTTTGCAATGAATTTTGCAAGCTGCTTTCCATTTTATTCTAGGCAAGAATGGGAACAGTTTGTATTAGAAAAGCAGAAGGTAATGTTATAGAATAAAGTTTACCTAATGAAGTAGAAATATTTCAGTAAAGGTTTAAAACAGCTTTATTGAGGTATAACTGACATGCAGCAGGCTGTGCATGTTTGAAGAGTATAATTTTTAAGATATTATATATCATCTGTATGATTTGCAAATGTTTCTCACACTAGTGGCTTGTCTTCTCATTTTTTAAACAGTATTTTTCAGAGAGCACACATTTAATTTTTACAAAGTCCAATTTATCTATTATTCTTCTATGGATTGCACTTTTGGTGCTGTACCTAGAAACCTTTGCCTATTCCAAGATTATAAAGATTTTTCTCTTGTATTTTCTTCTAATTATTTTTATAGTGGTAGTCTTTACATTTTTGTTCATGATCCATTTTGAGTTAATTTTTGTACAAGCCGTGAGGTATAAATTAGAGTTTATTATTATTTTTTTTTGTACATGGACATCCAATTTTCCCAGCACTGTTTGTTGAAAAGGCTATCTCTTCTTTACTGAATTGTCTTTGTAACTTTATTGAAAATCAGTTGTCCATATATGTGTGGGTATATTTCTAAACTCTCCATGCTGTTCCACTGAGTTTTTCTCTTTGCAATAATTCCACACTGTCTTGATTACTCTAGACTTATAAGAAGCCTTGAAATCAGATGGTGCTCTCCAACTTTGTTTTTCTCCACGTTGTTTTTGGCTATTCTAGGTTCTTTGCATTTCTATAAAGATTTTAGAACCATTTGGTCTATTTCTACCCAAGACCCACTGTGATTCAGATTGAGATTGTATTAAATCTGTAGACCAATTTGAGAGAATTGACATCTTAACAATATTGAGTCCTCTGACTCGTGCACATGATATATCTCTCCATTTATTTAGTGTTAAATCTGTCTCAGCAGTATTTTTTTAGTGTTTAGACCTAGCAATATTTTATTGGATATATACCTGAGTATGTCATATATTGTAAGTGGTGTTATCTTATAAAATTTGAGTTTCTAATTCCTTGCTGATATTTTATGAAAATGAAATTGATTTTTGCATATAGATTTGTATCTTGCAAACTTGCTATCAATTTTTTTTGATGTTACATTGAGTTTTCTATACATATGAATAATTTTATACTAATAGCTTCATCTATCACTATGCTTGATGTTTAGGGGCCAAGAGCACTTAGCAGTTGCTTTGACTCAGGTCACCTGTGAAGAATTTAACAAGTCTATAACAATTAACATTTAGGTCCCTAACAGAGAATGTACAGTGTTATAAGAGGTATGGCTGGGACACATTTGTAGTTAGGAATAAATAACTATCTTTTGCCGGAGACCATGACTAACTTGAAATTTTAAACAGTTTCCTATATATTGTTAATACTCAATAAATATTAAATGGTAGTACAGGTAAGTCGGCTAAAACTTTTCTTCCCAGTGTTAATTTACCTTCATATAACATTTATCTTCAAAAGAAACAAAATAAATGCATTCAGGCTATCACAATGTCTTTCTTTTAGATTATTGTTTTCTGTTCTTTGTCCTGTAGAACTTTATAAACTGCTTTAATTAGGATTAGCAACAGTATTCGGCCTTTATCAAGATGCATTTAAGAAAGGTGTTTGCATTATTTTCTCCTGAATAATTTTAACCATTAAAACTTTGTTCTTTTTAGATGTTTACAGAGAACTAATCAGCCAATAAATCACTTTCAGAAGAAATCTGTTCAAAGACAGATTTATATTGAAAGCATTCTCTCTCTGCCTATTTAAAGATGTGAAAGTGCAAGATAACTAATTCTAACTTACATAGAATTTTTCAGGTAAATAGTTTCTTTTGATGTCTTTTAGAGAAACAGCTTTGTAATAGAAAAATCTTTTTATTTTAATTATTAGGCAATTATATAAGGGTTTCTTTTGAGAAATCATTTTTATCTCTTAAATCTGGATTAGAGAACAGTCCTGGGTGCTCCCACAGCTCTGTTTTTCTCTCTTCTTGGTGTTGCTCATTCTGTGTTGAGATTGCCTGTTTACGTGTTGGTAACCTCTCTGGAGTGTCGGCTCTCTGTGGTCAAAGGTCTCAACTCTCTTTCCTGCTTTCTAGCACAGTGTGGAAGAGAGAAAGCGTTCCAAAATGCTATTACTTAATGAATGAATGAATGAATGAATGAATGAATGATTTTAAAATATGCTAGTTTTAATCTAGTTTTAAGTAACCAGATTATAGTGTCAAATTAGTAAGTCATTCAGAATCGTAGTGACTTAACTCTTATACATTTAAACATTACGTAAGTAAATTTTAGATTTAGTGGGTAAACCAAGTGGAATTATTATTATTTTTTAAATTAAGATCTTTTTCATGGCCAGTAAATTAAATATTTTCAACATCATGTGATGCTAATACTCAAAACAGAATATTAAAACTTTTGCTGTCATAAATTACTACCTATAGTTATCATATTGAAAAATTATTGTAGCATTTTTCTATTCTAACAAAGTATGAAAATATCAATAGCAAATGCATTTTCAAAGGAAAGGAAAGTATAGTTGACCTTTGAACAACATGGGAGTTAGGGGTGCCAACACTTGCGGAGTAAAAAATCTGAGTATAACTTTTGCTTCCCCCAAAACTTTACTAATAGCCTACTGTTGACCAGAAGCCTTACCAATAACATAAACAGTTGATTAACACATATTTTGTATGTTATATGTATTATATACTGTATTCATATAATAAACTAAGCTAGAGGAAAAATGTTATTCAGAAAATCATGAGAAAACACATTTACAATATTTATTGAAAAAAATCCACATATAAGCAGACTCCTGCAGTTCAAAAACATGTTATTCAAGGGTCAATTGTAGATAAATTTGCAGCTAGCTATACTTATTTGTTTATAATTCTAGTTAAAATTAAATGAAAATAAAGTTTGAAACTAATTAGTAAAGTCTGGTTTACATTTTTGTGTTTGTTGCTGCTCATATAACCCTTCTCCTTGATTGTAGTGTTTAAGGTAATGAGAAACAAAAGATAAATTTCCTTTTCCTTTGATTGCTTAGTATTTAGACGATCTACTTTTGCTTTAATTATGAAGGGTTTCTAAACTTTCCAGACAAGGAAGCTTTTTGCTTTTTCTAATTCGTATATTACACTTTAATATCAAACACAACATTACAAATTTCAAAGAGAATTTAGTGTAAACTCCAACCTTTTTATTTTGCAGAAGGAAACTTAGAGCCGTAATGACATCATGTTTGGAAGTTCTATAATAATCGATAAAATAATTTTTTGTCTGTAGGGATTTAAAATATACTTAAATCTACTCATCAAAATTATCTTAGATGAATGAAAACAATAAAAAAGGAGGAAATCTGTTTGCTAGAGGTAAGCTCATATATAACTCTAAATCTCAATCAGATACATATTTATTTGAATATTTAAATTTATTTGATCCTGAGATGCCAAAGGAGCAATACTTTAGTCTAAATCATAAGAACTTGGGATAGTAATAAGCTATCAGAAAGTTTGGGGCTATTACTTGAGGTTAGGTTTCATATTGCAGAGAAATGGCAGAAAGGGGCTTAGAGATTGTAGGTATGCATGTTTTAGCTTGGGTTTCTTCAGAGCAGAACCTGAGACAAGAATTTTGGTGCAGAGATTATTTAGACAGTGATTCTAGAAACAAGATTTAGGGGTCAGGGAGGGAGAGACAAGAAAGCCAATGTGCAGGTATGTTATCAAAGTTGCTGTGGTGAATAATGAGCATTAGGTTCCACTGGGACCTCTGAGAAATGTACAGAATGCTTCTCAAAATTTTCCACTTGAAGAACAGGAGGTAGAATATTTATTTACAAGGTCCAATATCTTACTGAAGATTGCCTCTGAGGTCCTAATTACCACATGCTTCCAAGCAGCACTTGTGAGAGATGGGCAGGCTCCCAAAGCACCTGGAAAGGAGAAAGCAGAAAGATACACAGTTCTCACTTGAGATTGGATGCTAGTGATATGAGATGAGACCGAGCTCATACAGAAATGTCCACTAGAGCCACAGCTGAAATCAGAAGTGGAGGGATGTGAGGCACTAGCAGTATCTGGTCTAAAATGAGATTACTGTTTTATGTAACCTAGAGTTCTAACACAAAAAGGTCAGTAGAGATGAAGTAGGAGAGAGCAAAGATGGGAAGCAGAAACTAGATTTGTTGTTTTTGAACAATCAATTCTAAATTACTTGGTGGCTGTCTTACTTTGTGTTTTGAAATTTCTCTTTTCAGAGTGAGCAGATCACCAAAATGGAAGTTGGAATGGTTTATAGTGATGCCTGTGGGAAAACTTAGTTCACATAATAGAACTTAAGTCTAAAAAGTGTATAGAAATAAAAGAGAATGTGGATTCTGGGGGAAAAAAAGACAAAATACCAGAGAAGTTAAAAAAAAAGTTCAAAGAGAACAGAAAGGTAAACAAAATTGAAAAATGAGGTAGGTGAGCTAAGGAAAGAAATTAACAATAAAGCCATTACTAAAATTAAAACCATATTGAAAGCAGTAAGAAAACCTGATGTAAAAAGAGCCAGTGATAATTTATAATGCTAATAAAAGCTAATGTTTACTAACTACATACCAGGAACTCTTCTGAGGGTCTTGCTCTTATAGGCTCATTAAATACTTAGAACATTTTCATTGGTTAGTAGTACCATTATCTATGTTCTATAGATGAGGAAACAAACTCAGACATCGTGCTCTAACTATATTTATTTATTAGGAGTCCAGACTGTACAAAATCATATATATAAAATCTTTTCAGCTTTGTACCTTGCTGCTAGACAATGTGGAAGCAAGAACATGTTTGAGGAAATTACATAGACAAAACCATGAAAGCAATTAGCCATAAAGATTAGAAAATGAAGATACACTAGTTGTAGAATTGTTGTCTCAATTAGAGATGGAAATAAATACAAAAAAAGCAATAAAACTCTTAATAACTAGCTAACTTTTTATCCATAAATGAAAGCAACAAGAAATCATTCTTAAATAAATAAGAACTCAAAAGAGACTGTAGAAGGAAAACATCTTAGTTATGAATTCTGTGAACCAACCTGTATCAGTTAGCTTTTGCTATGAAGCAAATCACTCCAAAATTTAGAGACTTAAAACCTTAACACTTTATTAAGCTCATGATTCTAAGTGTAAGCTGAGCAGTTTTTCTAATCTGGGCAACTTGATCTATCTCTCTGGGCTCTCAAGCATCTGCTTTAAGCTGTATGTCCTCTGGAAGATGAATGGTACAGGATGGCCTCACTCAAATGTCTAGTGGTTGGTAGGCTGTTTGCTAGGGCAAAAAGGGTAACTGGGTCACATGGCTCTCATAACCCACAAGACTACACCAGACTTGTTTTTGCAGGTGCAGGTGTCAGGGGTCTCAAAAGCAAAAGTATCACAGGAGCAGAAATTACAAGGCCCCCTGAGGTCTTGGCTCAGAATCCACATGGCATCACTCTGCAGCATTCCACTGGTCAAAGCAGCTCCCAAGGGATAAGGACTTACCTCTTACAGGAGAAGTTGAAAAGTACTGGGGACAGTTTTGCCATATATCATACAACTGAAAAGTTAAAATTAAAACAAAGCTAAACAACAACACTAGAAAACAGGGAAGCTCTAGTATCAAGAACTGCCTGTACACTTTGAATTCATATCACTATAGAAATAAGGGTTAAAAACTTGCAAGCATACTATATTTGGAAATCAGAATATAAATACATAAAGATTAAAATGTAAAATTAATAAAATGAACTAGGGAGAAGAGTTGCTAAGAGTAGTCGAAAGTGTTTATCTAATCTTTTACACTGGAAGTAATAGATACATACTAAACTTTATAATTTAGAACAATTTTAAACTTTTATTATTTAAAATTATGAAAGTAAACCAGTTGAAAATTAAGAATAGATTTTAAATGGTCACAATTACTAGGAAAAAAAAGGTACAGACCACATTGTAAGAGATCAATAACAAGAAATGAATGATTAAAAGCTGAAAATGAAATATAGTATGTAGACTGAACATCAAATATATTCATTATCATATACATATAAATGGGATCAACATACCAATTAAAAGGTATAAGGCTATGAGATTTAATAAAAATGAAAACAATTACATCCTACATGTAAGCAAACATTTATATAACATTCTCAAAATAGATAAATAGGAGAGCAGATTAATGACTATAAATTTTTAATTGAGATACTTGAGATATAACATTATATTAGTTTCAGGTATACAACACAGTAATTTGATATTTGTATATATTATGAAATGACCACCATAGTAAGTATAGTTAACATCTATCACTGCACAGTTATAATTTTTTTCTCTCATGATGAGAACTTTTAAGATTTACTCTGAACAACTTTCAAATATACAACATAGTATTATTAACCACAGTCACCATGCTGTACATTACATGCCCATGACTTAATTTTTTTTTTTTCATAAAGGAAATATTGTACCTTTTGACCTCCTTTCCTCATTTTGCCCATCTCTCCCACGTATACCCTACCTGCCTCTGGCAACTACTAATCTGTTCTCTATGAGTTTGGTGTTTTGTTTTGTTTTAGATTCCAGATATAACTGAGATTATACAATCTTTCTCTTTCTCCGTCTGACATATTTCACTTAGCATAATTCCTTCAAGCTCTATCCATGTTGTCTCAAGTGGCCAGATTTCTTGCTTATTTATGGCTGAATAACATTCCATCATATATATGTATCACACTTTCTTTAGCCATTTATTTATCAGTAAACACAGGTTGCTTCCACATCTTGATTATTGTAATAATGCTGCAATGAACATGAGCTTGCCCATATCATTCTGAGTTAAGATTTTTGGTATTTTTGGATAAATACTCAGAAGTGGAATTGATGGATTTCATAAAAGTTCTATTATAAATTTTTTGAGGGACTTTCATATTGTTTTGCATAGTGGCTGCACCAGTTTACAGTCCCACCAATAGTGCACGAAGGTTCCCTTTTCTCCACATCCTTGCCAATACCTGTTTGTACATTAATTGATGGATAGCCATTCTAACAGTTATGAGGGTATATCTCTGTGATTTTGATTTGCAATTCCCTGATGATTAGAAATGTTGAACACCTTTTCTTGTACTTGCTGGCCATTTGTACACACTGTTTGGAAAAATATCTATTCAGATCCTCTGCTCATTTTTAAATTGAGTGGTTTGTTTCTATTTAGTTGAATTCTTTATATATTTTGGATATTAACCCTTATCATAAATAATTTGAAAATAAAATATTTTCTCCTCAGTAGGTTTACTTTTCATTTGCTGATGATTTTTTCTTTTTTGTTTTTGCTATACAGAAGCTTTTAAGTTTGACATCCTTGTCTATTTTTGCTTTTGTCATCTTTGTTTTTAGTGTCAAAATCAAAATATCATCACCAACCAAAGTCAAGGAAAGTACTGCCTATGTAGTCTTCTAGGTGTTTTATGGCATAAAGTCTTACATTCAAGTCTGTAATCCATTCTGAGTTAATTTTTGTGTGTGGTGTAAGATAGCTGTCCAGTTTTATTCTTTTGCACGTTGCTGTCCAGTTTTCCCAATGCCATTTATTGAAGAGACTGTCCTTTCCCCATGTATATTCTCTGATCCTTTGTCATAAATTAATTGACCCTATATACCTGGGTTTATTTTTGGGCTTGCTATTCTGTTCCATTGATCTATGTGTCTGTTTTTACACAATGCTATACTGTTTTGGTTACTATAGCTTTGTAATATAGTTTAAATCAAAAAGCATGATGCCTTCATCTTTGTTCTTTTTTTCAAGATTGCTTTGTCTATTTAGGGTCTTTTGTGGTTCCACATAAATTTTAGAATTGTTTCTATTGAAAAATGCCATTAGAATTTTGATAAGGATTCCATTGAAAATAGTGATGAAAATTTCAGAACAGGAAAGGTTTAGCATCAGAAAACAGGCATCAAACTTTTAATTCCAGAAATACCTCTTGCCCATTATAACAAATATACTGGAGGTTGAGGTATATATACTGGAAGTTATGGTATATATAGTTGAAATGGAAGGTTATAAAATTTTGGCTAAGAATTCTTTTTGTCCTTTTGCACTTTGATCATGGTAAGAGAAATGATGTTTCTATCTTGCCCTTGAAGTAGAAAAAGTCTACAGGAATAGCAATCTATCACCTGAGTGGTCTTAATGGTTTTCTCTGGATGTTGGTTTTGTTCTAATTGGCCATGAAAATTCTGGAAAGAAGTACATTAACTGGTCCCCCAGCATCCGATTTTCTAAACTGTCAACATGTAAGTCAATACATACTAGTCTGTAGCTAGCTGCACCCACTGTGATTGCTGTATTACTAAATCCACTTACAGTGAATAACTGAGAATAAAAAAATCATTCTCTTTTACAGTTGGGCTTTGATAATAGGCATTTAAAGACATTCCTTTAATTACTGAGGTGGTGGATCAAGTCCATTTTACTCTGACCCCTGCAAGTGTAACATCTGTTAAATTTATCACTTCTTTCCCAATAAGACTGTGCAATGTTGATTAACTAAGCATGTGGCCCTTTCAATTTGGTGACTCAAGAGAGCCCATATATCACTTAGCACATCAGAAAGCATGTTCAATTGCTTTTGCCTTCATTTATTACCCCATAGGACAGAAATGGCTCTTAGCTTTCCTGATTAAAATACTATGCCTGTGCTTTAAGTTTAATTGTATACATTGCTAGTTAATAGCAAACACTCCCCTTGGGCATAAACTTTTAAATCTCATTTAGATTGGCTCTGTGTTATGAAAGAAGCTTCAGCTTGGAAAGAAGGAGAGAGTGCTCACCACCTCTTTAGTCTCTAATATATAATGCATCCCAGAAATTTGCAGAAAACACAAATTAAATTTTAGAGATACAACTACAAATAAATAATCCTCAGAAAATATTTAATTGAATAAAAAATGTAGTTCTGATAATTTGTGCATAAAGAAAACAGCTTTATCTATCTGGAACATTTGGGTAACTTAAAACTGGAATAAAGAAAATTCTGGAAAATATATGAATAATTGCAAATATTATGATCTTTGACATTGGTGACTTTTATGGACAGTAAAAAAGACAACTAATACATATCAGTCTGGAGGGAAAATTTTTTAAATGTTAAATGAATTTAAACCATTTAAATTATTTTTAAAGTCATAACAAAAGCATAATTAAAATAACATTTTTATTTGTTATCAGTAAGTATGGAGAGTTTAAATGGAATTTTAGACATTACTTTTTTAGACATCTAAAGCATTTATTATTGAGGTAACATTGGTTAATGACATATTTCAGGTGTAAAATATTATAATTAAATATCTGTATACACTGTAGTGTGCTCACCACCAATAATCTAGTTTCCTTCTGCTATCACGTATTTGACACCCTTTACTCATTTTGCCCTTTCCCAACACCCTTCCCTTCTGGTAACCATTAATCTGTTCTCTGTAGCTGTGAGTTTGTTTTTGTTTTGTTTTGCTTGTTCATTTGTTACTTTTTTAAAAATTCCACATATGTGTGAAATCATATGGTTTTGTCCTTTTCTGTCTGACTTATTTCACTTAGCATGATACCCTCAAGATCCATCCTGTTGTCGCAAATGGCGATGTATCATCTTTTTTATGGCTGAGTAGTATTCCATTGTATATGTATGTGTGTGTGTATATGTATCCATTCATCTGTCAATGTGTCAATAGACACTTAGGTTGTTTCCACATTTTGCCTATTGTAAATGATATTGTGATGAACATAGGAGTAGATATATCTTTGTGAATTAGTGTTTCAGATTTCTTTGGATAAATACTCAGAAGAGGAATTGCTGGATCATATTGTTGTTCTTGATTTTTTGAGGAACCTTTGTACTGTTTTCCAAAGTGGCTGTACCAATTTACATTCCCACCACCAGCAAGGTTTCGCTTTTCTCCACATCCTCAGCAACACTTGTTATTTCTTGTCTTTTGATAGCCATTCTCTAACAGGTGTGAGCTGATATTGTAGTTTTGATTTATATTTCCCTATTAGTGATGTTGAACATATTTTGTGTGCCTATTGGCCATCTGTATATGTTCCCTGGAAAAATGTTTATTCAAATCCTATGCCCTGTTTTGATTTTTTTTGTATGAGTTTTTATATATTTTTGGATATTAACCACTTATTGGAAATATCTTTTAGAAATATATTCTCCCACTCGGTTGCTTTTCAGTTGGTTGTTTTATTGATGGTTTCCATTGCTGTGTAGAATCCTTTTAGTTTGATGTAGTCTATTTGTTTATTTTTGTTTTTTTTTTCCCCCTTGCCTTTGGAGTCAAATTCACATAAACATCACTAAGACCAATGTCCAATGTTTTCTTCTATATATTTTATTGTTTCAGGTCTTACATTCAAAAATTTAATCCGTTTAACTTTTGTGTACAATGTAAGACAGTGGTCTAGTTTCATTCTTTTGCTCGTGGCTGTCCAGTTTTCCCAAAACCATTTACTGAAGAGGTTTTCCCTTCTTCATTGCATAGTCTTGGCTCCTTTGACATAAATTAGCTGTCCATATATGTGTGGGTTTACTTATGAGCTCTCAGTTTAGTTCCATTGGTCTGTGTGTCTGTTTTTCTGCCAGTAGTATACTGTTTGTTTTTTTAATTTTATTAGTTTCATGTATACGGTACATTTGTTAGACATTTATATAGTTTATAAAACGATCTCCCCAATTGCTCTTTCTCTCCTACGGCTCTCCATTTAGCCAGCACATTAGTGCTAACTGCATTCCCTGTGCTGTGCTCCTCATCCCAGTAACCAGCTACCAACTACTAATTTGTACTTCTTTAACCCATCTCATTCTCCCAGCCTCCCAATCCCCCTTCCTTATGGCTGACACCAGATTGTCCTCTATATTTGAGTCTGTTTTGATTAGTTTGTTCTTTTTGTTCCTTAGATTTGCATATACTTGAAATAATTTGGTATTTATCTTTCTCTATCTGACTTATTTCACTCAGCATAATAACCTCTAGGCCCATCCATGTCGTTGCAAATGGTAGGTTTTAATTTTTTTAATGGCTGAGTAATATTCCATTATATATATATATATCTATATCTCATAACTTCTTTATCCAATTGTCTGTTGATGGCCATGTAGGTTGCTTCCATATCTTGACTATTGTAAATTGTGCTGCCCTGAACATAGGGGTGCTTTGATTACTATAGCTTTGTAGTACAGTTTGAAAATAAGTAGTGTGATACCTCTGACTTTGTTCTTTTTTCTCAAGATTGCTTTAGCTATCAGTAGTCTTTTGTGTTTCCATACAAAGTTTAGAATGTCTTTTCTATTTCTGTGAAAAATGTCATAGAGATTTCGATAGGAATTGCATTGAGTCTGTAGCTTGCTTTAGGTAATTTGGATATTTTAGCAATGCTAATGCTTCTAGTCCATGAGCACAAAATGTCTTTTTGTATCTTTATGTTGTCTTCAATTTCTTTGAATGTCTTATAGTTTTCAGTGTGGTCTGTCACTTCCTTTGTTAAGTTTATTCATAGGTATTTTGTAAATGAGATTGTTTCTTTATTTCTCTTTTTCATAGTTTATTATTAGTATATGAAACAACAGATTTTTGTACATTGATTTTGTATCTTGCAGCTTTACCGTATTTATTTTATTCAAATTTTTTGGTGGCATATTTAGGGTTTTCTACATATAAAATCATGTCATCCACAAAAATGACAATTTTATTCCTTCCTTTTCAGTTTGGATGCCTATTATTATTATTATTATTATTATTATTATATTTTCATGCCTAATTGCTCTGGCTAAGACTTCCAGTACTATGTTGAATAAAAGTGTAAAAGTGGCATCCTTGTCTTTTTCCTATCTTAAAGGAAAATCTTTTCAGTTTTTCACTATTGAGTATGATGTTAACTGTGGGTTTGTTATCTATAGTCTTTATTATTTTGAAGTACATTTACTATATGCCTAGATTTTTAAATTTTTATCATGAAAGAATATTGAATTTTGTCAAACGCTTTTTCTGCATCTATTAAGATAATCATATAATTTTTAACCTTCATTTTGTTAATGTGGTATAGCACATTGATTAATAAATGTTGAACCATCCTTGTATCCCTGGAATAAAATTCACTTGATCATGGTACATGATCCTTTTAATGTATTATATTTCATTTGCTGATTTTTTGTGTGTGTGTGTGTGGATTTTTGCATCAAAGTTCATCAAGGATGTTGGCCTGTAATTTTTTTGTATGTGTGTTGTCCTCGCCTCATTTTGGTATCAGGGTAACGTTAGCCTCATAAAATGAGTTAGGAAGTATTCCCTCCTTTTCAATTTTTTGGAAAAGTTTGAGAACAGGTGTTAAATCTCTGAATATTTGTGAAAATTAACCAGTGACGGCATCTGGTTCTGGACTTTTGCTTTTTGGGGAGGTTTCTGATTACTATTTCAGTTTCCTTTCTGGTGATCAGTCTATTCAGACTTTTTATTTCTTCATGATTCAGTCTTGGAAGGTTGTATGATTCTAAGAATTTATCCATTTCTTCTGGATTGTCCAATTTGGTGGTGTATAGGCTTTCATTGTATTCTTTTATAATCCATTGTATTTCTGTGGCATCCATTGTAACTATTCCTCTTTCATTTCTGACTTTTTTATTTGTTTCTTTTCTCCTTAGTGAGTTTAGGTAAATGTTGCAATTCTGTTCCTATTTTCAAAGAACCAACTCTGTTTCATTGATCTTTTCTATATTTTTAGTTTCTAGGTCATTTATTTCCACTTATTTTTATCATTTCTTTCATTTTACTGACTTTGGGCTTTGTTTGTTCTTCTTTTTCTAGTTACATAGGTGTAAGGTTAAATTGTTTATTTGAGATTTTTCTTGTTTTTTGGAGGTAGGTTTGTATGGCTATATACTTCCCTCTTGGTACCGCTTTTACTAGTATGACATATTTTCATTTTCATTCGACTCTATCTTCTGATGTTGTCTTTTATTTCTTTATTGACCCAATAGTTCAGAAGTATGTTGTTTAATCTCCACATATTTGTAAACTTTCCTCTCATAGCTGATTTGTAGTTTTGTACTGCTGTGTTCAGAAAAGATGCTTGATATGAATCCAGTCTTCTAAAGTTTATTGAGATTTGTTTTGGTTCTCAACATATTGTATATCCTTAATAATGTTCCATATATACTTAAAAATAATGTGTATTCTGTTGCTTTTGGATAGAATGTTCTAGAAATATCTAATAATTTCTTCTGGTCTAATGTGTCATTTAAGGCTGATATTTCCTTGTTAGTATTCTGTCTGGATGACTATCCATTGGTCCATATATGACATTAAATTCTATTACTGTGTTGCTGTCTATTTCTTTAAGTCTGTTAATAATTGCTTTATATATTTTGGTGCTCCTCAGTTGGTACATATATGTTATGTCTTCATAGCTTTCCACATTTATCATCATATAATGTCCATCTTTGTCTCTCGTTACCTTTTATTTTTGGCTTGAAGACTATTTTGTCTAAGTATGGTTGGGTCTCTTGAAGGCAGAATATTGTTGGGTATTGTTTTTAATTCATTGAGCTACTCTGTGCCTATTTATTAATGAGTTCAGTCCATTTAAATTTGGGGTGATTATTATATGAGGAATTACTACTGTCCTTTTGTCTTGTTGTCTTATTGCTCTGTATCTTTGTTTCTTTTTCCTTGTATTTCTGTATGCTGTTTTAGCTTAGTAGTGTTCTATGATGTTTTTCTCTGTTTCCTCTTTTTTTATGTTTTGTGTCTCAGCTCTGGAGTTTTGTTTTGTAGTTACCACTAGGTCTATATAAAATGTCTAATAGATAAAATAGTCCTTTTTTCCTTTGATAGCATCTTATGTTCATTTTAACTATACAAATTCTGTTATGTTCCTCTCCTTCTTTTATGTTTTTATTGTCACAAATTATCCCTTTTTATGTTATGTTTGTTACCAAATTGAAGTAGCTATAGTTATTTTTAATGCTTTCCCCATTTAACCTTTACATGGGGAAAAATTTTTTATTTTTCCTTCATTTCTAAAGGGTAACTTTGCAGAGTATTTAATCTTTCAGTATTTTGAATATATTATTCCACTCTCTCTAGGTCTATAGAGTTTCTGCTAAGAAATTTATGATAGCCTAATGGAGTTTCCATTGTATATTACTGTCTTTTCCTCCCTGGCTGCCTTAAGAATTCATCATTTGACTTTTGACAGTTTTAATATAATGTGTTTTGTAGAAGGTCTTTTTGCATTTAGATAATTATATATTCTGTTAGCTTCTAGTATTTGTATGTTCCGTTCTTTCCCAGGTTTGGGAAGTTCTCACATACTACTTCTTTGAATAGGCTCTCTGTTACCCTCTCCCTCTTTCCTTCTTCTGGGGTACATCTAATCCTTATTTTGCCCTTTCTTATGAAGTCAAGCAGTTCTCACAGAATTTTTTCATTTTTAAAAATTTAGTTCTTAATTTTTTTTTACCTGAATCATTTCTAGATTTCTGTCTTCAAGTTTGCTAATATTCTCTTCTATGTGGTCTGGTCTATTTCCAATGTTTTTAAATGCATTCTTCAATTCATCTGTTGAGTTATTCAGCTCCAGAATTTCTGTTTAGTTTATCAATCTCTTTGATAAAGTACTTCTTATGTTCATTTATTTTATTCCTGAGTTCATTAAACTATCTTTTTTTTTTTTTTTTTTGGTATCTCATTGAGTTTCTTCATGACTGTTCTTATGAATTCTCTATCATTGAGATTACCATCTTCCATGACTTTGAGTTTGGTTTTTGGAGAATTATAATTTTCTATTTGTAATACCATATTATCTTGGTTATTATTTATGCTTGATGGGTTGTTTCTTTGCTGGTGTATTTGAAGTAGTGAACACTTTTCTTATTTAGGTATCATTTTGATTTTAACAATTCAGAGGATGATAATTCGAGGTCTTTCATATGTTTTCCAGTAGATGGTGCTATAGTACAAGTTTTTGTTTTCTCTTCCCTGTGCTATTAGCCTTCAGGGTGGTGAGGGGGCATTGCTCAGGTCCTGGGAATAACAGCTTAGCTGTGGTTGTAGAAGTTGCTGTTTGGGTGACAGGGGCAGTGGGTGCCCCACTGTGTCTAAGTCACCTGGGTACTGAGGCATCACTACTGTGACGGGAAATGGAGCAGGTGGAAGGCTAGATTCTTGAGCCTGCCACTGTAATCTGGTTCCCTATGTCTGCTGGCTGTGCTGTGTCCATGAGGCCAGAAATGCATGTCCGCTGCTGCTAATGGGCTCTCCAGTTTTACAAGTACTGCCTGACTAGAAGAAGGAGCTGGATTGTCGAGTTCTGATGCTGTTACTGCTTTTTCTACCTTTTACTGGGCTGTGGTGTGGGGGCAGCACTCCAATTTCCCTGTTGCTATTGTGTTTGTTGGCTGCTGGCACCATCCCAGTCCTTCTCCCCATTCTGCTCCCTTAGGCATTCCAGTATGCCCACCTTCATATGCACCAATGTGTAGATCTTTCAAGTAACCCAGTGAGGTGGGCTGTTGGGTATTAGATGTTCCAATAGTTGTAGATTGAAGGGAGAGACCAAGGGATCATCTCACTCTGTGATGATGCTGATGTTGCTTCAAAACATTTTTTTAGCTATCAAGAATTATTTGTACTAAGGAAATATCTTTCATTTTATATATTTTTTTAAAAAATTTCTTTTTATAAAGAGAATCATCCAATGGAGAGCGATTTCTCACAATGAAATCTGTACCATAAGCTATATAGATCTAGAGATTTCCAGGCATATGCCCAAGGTATACATTTGGCATTAATCAATACAGTGTACTCTACAGTAAATGGGGGAGACAAAATAAATACAGAAAAAATAAAATTTAAAATATAATTTAAACAATCACACATTGGTAGTAAATAGTATGTATTCATATTTGCAGGTAAAATGAACATGATGGTAATCTATAACAGAAATTATTTCTTTAATGGACAAAAATATTTTTGGTGGAGTGGTGGTACTGGTGTAACAAATTGTATTATATATTTAAAATTTTGGTTTAGTAACTTCCCTTTTTTCAGCTAATTTATTTAAGGAAAATATAGCTATATAATCTTTTTATATCTAACAATTTCTTTTTAAAGAGTCACTTTGATAATTTTTGGACTAGCATTGGCATATATTTTAATCAGTCCCATAGCCATTGTAAAGCAAGGCTATGCTAGATGACAATTTTGAATGCTAGTTAATATGTTAATTCATCTAAAGTACTTATAGAACACCACTATGTGCTGGGTACCATTCTTGACACTGGGGATATGGTGGTGAAGTAAAGCAACGACATCCCTGACCTCATGGAGTTAGTTTACATTCTAGTGTAGAAGACAGACAATATGCAAATGAACACATACATATATAATAAACTAGGAAGATAAATAGCATAAGAGCATCTAGAATAATGGGAGATGGTTGTGAACTGTGGTGTAGACAGTGTTGTGAACAGTGAAGACCTCTCAGAGGGCGATGGTTAAGTAGAGCCTGCATGTACTCAGAGTAGGTCACATGAAAGTTTGTGTATGAGTAGGAAGGTGGTGGGAGTTGTGGATGAGCCTCTTAGTCATGGTGACAAAAGGGCAAAGGCTATGAGTTGAGAATGTTTCTGGCTTGTTGGAGAAACCACAAAGCAGAAAGTAAGACAAGAGCAGAACAAGTGAAGAGAAGAGTGGGAAGATTAAGATCAGAGATCAGAGCATGGGCCAGGGCATGAAGAAAATAGTAAAACTGACTTTCTTCTAAATGCAGTTGTGGTCACTTTGAGCAGGAGAGTGAAATGATCAGATTTGCATTTTAAACACAACACTCTAGGTACACTGTGAAAAACAGAGTGTAGATGGAACAAGGGTAGAAAAGGCAAAACCAGTCAGGAAATTGTTGCAGTAATCCAAGAAAGAGGAGCTGGTATTTGGACCAGTGTGGTAGCTGTAGTAAAAAGTAATTGGGTTCTGAATTATATTTTGTTATATTTTGATTGTGGAGATGATAGAATTTACCAGTAGATATGGTGGTGGATGAGTAGATGAGGGAAAGGCAAGAGTTAAGAATGACTCCACAGTTTTAAAGCAGTACGACAGAGTGAATTTCGCTCCCCAGTTTCTGAAATGGGTACACTTCAGAGACAGAGGGGAGATTTCAGAGTTCTGTCTCAGACTTATGTTTGAGTTGTCCATTTGACATTCAAAAAGAGTTGTGAACATGGCTGCATTTTTGAAATGATCACTCAAGGAAGAGACCAATGCCAGAAATATATTTTCAGTTCATCAGCGTTCAAATGCTATATAAAGCCATGGGGCTGGGTGAGTTCGGATATGATGTAATTTCAGAATAGAAGAGTAGAGAATGGTGGACAGAACTACTCCAAAATTGGGAGGAGGAGGAGTAGAAATGATCTATGAAATCTAAAACTGGCCAGTGAGATAATAAAAATAAAGTTTAATAGTTATAACCTGAAATCAAATGATTGATACTGGTTGGAGTAATAATCTTTTCTTTGAGTAATCTCTTCTTAAGACATAGAAAAAGAATGCTTTGCTCACAGAAGCAAAGGGTTAATTTTGTATACCTGGATCTTGTGTCCTGGGTTCATGGACAGACATGGAGATGGATGGTGTTTGTTTCTCCACTTTGTTAGAAAAATAATAAATTTTCCTGAAGATGCCTGAGTCATTCATTAAAAAGGCATGGCTATAAATAGTAGCATCACACTTTTTGATAAAAGGAAGCCCTACTTTGGCTGCTATGTGGAGAGTAAAGTAGAGAGGGCACTAAATGGACTCAGGGAAGCCCATTAGGAAGCCATTACAGGGTCCCAGGTCAGAGATGATGGTGGCTTGGGCTAGGATAATAGTGACATTCTAAAGAGCTAAAACCCAGCTGTACTAGCCAACTTGGAATAAATGCAATTTATCCTAATGCCAATTGGGTTTGGTAGTTTCAGCACCAAAAGGAGTTCTTTTAACATAATACTTAATAAAATATTATTTATTGATAAGAGTTAAATTGTTCTTTGGAACATGTTGCCCGTATTATACCAAAAAAGTTATTTTAAAACTACTTAGTCACAGTACAGTATAATTGCATATTTTCCATAGTTATCATCTAATTTGCCTCTTCCTCTTTTCTTTAGGAAACTGGAGATACCCTTTTTCAGGACAGGCTCTCAGAAGATTCTGTCTTTGATCTGATCTATGCATACTCTTCTTTTGTCTTCTGTTTCTGTGTTTTTCTCTAGGCTGCTTCAGTGACCCATGACAGTCAGTGTTGTATTGATTCATGCCTTGCTGACTTCTTTATATCACTGTGGATGCAAAAAGTTCTGCATCTCTTACAGTTGTTCAATGTTCAGTCTTCAGAAGATTTTAATTGAATTTTTGCTCCTAAGTTTTCTTGGTTACTATTGGGTACTGATAAAATGCACTAAAAAAAGTTTGTGCATTCCTTTAACTAAATGTCTACCTGAGGTAGGAGAGGTTATATAGAAAACCTCCATAAAATTAGATGAGAAAGAATAGCTTTGTGATTGGCTGATTTATCTAGCTATCTATCATCTATCAATACATCTGACACATATAGGTATGTATATAAATATAATATAAGTGGGATGTGTGATGTGTGTATCTGTAAATTGCTTAGCATAGTTCCTGGTACAAGTTAACTGAGTTCATCATCTCACTGCAAAAAGCAAATAAAAAAAGGCTTTTCCTTTGTGAAGTGGCACAGTTTTGCAATAAATTACTCAGTAGCCAGATAAGTGAAAGTAAAATGTAAAATTATAAAATGCCTCTGGCACCATTTCTTTTTTACACACATGACTTTACCTACATTTGTTTTCCATTGGTAGTCTCAGACAGAGAGAAGGCTAAGTTAATAGGTAGGTGAAATGCAGACCAAAATGTTAGCCTCTTGATTTGCTTCCTTTTGACTAATTCTTCACTTTTAGGGGAAATACCAGGTGTGACCAATGACTGGTTTAATATCAAAGATAAACATTTGTCAAAATGCAGTACTTACAAACCTGGTTTCAGTTCCAGAGTAAAAGCATGTGAATAAAACCAAGGACCTTGAAGTGGCTTGAAATATGGTATCCATTAGGGTATTTGTTTAGTAATATATAAAATGAGTTGGCAACAGAATAAAAGATACACACACATATATAAATATTATATAACTAAAATTTCTTCTGGGCATAAGACAACATGAGGAAATGTTCAAGGCAATTATATATAAGAAAAATATTTCAGAATGTATTACTATTAATACATGAATCTTAAAATTCTATAAGACAAAATTTTATTCAATAAAAAATAGAAGCTCAGAAATGAATAAATTTATAAAAAATATTTAACGCCACTAGAAAGCAAACATTAAATAATTAAAATTCAAATAAAAAATGTTAGCAAAACAAATTTAAAATATATATATACCTAGGCTTGTTAGAATATAAAAAATCGACATTAAGTTAATTTTTCTGGAGAAGAACTAAGCGATATAAATTAAAAATACCCTTGAGAGCATGCATTTTTTTTAACCTAATAATTTAATTTAAAAATAAACATTAATTATAACAGTACTAAGAAAAAAACATCTATAAAAGTCCATAATATGAGTATGGTTTAAAAATATCTCTGTCAAACTCAGAGTGCAATATCGTACAGGCCTAAAATGATGTTGTCAGAGGATATTTAATTATGTGAAAAGTATACCCAAAACACTGTGTTAGGTATGACTGTGTGTGCGTATTTGTACATATGAGTATGTGTGTGTGAGAGAGAAAGGAGAGTGAACTAGTGATTGAGAGTTTGTCTCTGAGGCCAGACTGCTTTTGTTTGTATGCTAGTTCCATCATTTCCTAACTCTGTCTTGGGCTAGTTATTCAAATCCCTGTGTCACAATTTCCTCATTCATAAGATGAGAAAAAAATACCTTTCTCATCTGATTGTTGGGATAATAAGTTTATATAACATGGATATTAATGAATGCGTATGCAATACAAAGTCAGATGGTGATAAGTGTTGTAGAGGTTAAGAGTGGGGCTGTGGGAAGGGTGCTGCTTTAAATGGGATTGTCACAGAGAGCCTGTTTGAGGAGTGATGTTTGAGCTAAGAAATGGACAGAGTGCAAAGCAAAGGCCGTGAGTATCTGGATGAAGAACATTCCGATCAAGTGACAGCCAGAAATATCTTGTGGTAGGAATGTGTTTGGCGTGTTTGGGAAATCCCAACTCAATGTAGTGCTGGAGCAGAATGAGCTAGTGGGAGAATGATGGGAAATCAGGGAGGAAGAAGGAGGGCTTGGGGAGGAAGAAGGAGGGTCTTGGTTTGGGCTGTGAAGGCATGGGAAGTAATTTAGATTTTATTTTAGATGAAGCAGGGAGTCATTAGAGAGCTCTGAGCAGATTAACAATTTAGAACAATCACAGTAGTTGCTGGTGCAAAGTAGTTAGTGGGATAATGGATTATTTAAATGATCCTCTTTTTGTTTTTCTATATTTTCCAAGTTGCTTACAATGGACAGGTATTCCATTATAAGAAAATTAGCTTGTTAAGTTTTTAAATTTATATTTTAGGTAACAATTAGGCACATGGCATAATCATTTTTACCATTTTCTCTGCTTTTCAAATGGGTCTGACTTTTGTACAGTCATATGAAGTCTTCGTTTTTTTTTTTTTTTTTTTTTTTAAACAATTATTAAAAGTTATTTCTAGGGATCTATTCTTTGCCAGGTCTAGAAAATAGTTCACTTTTTCTTTTATCTTTTTGGAGACATCAGTTTAACATTACATAAGGGCATCTTCACTTCCACTACTGAAAACAGAACACTTTTCATATCCTTCTCCCTTGGTTTTATTTTCAAGACCCTAATACGACAATTGCCAGTTGTCAAAAACACTTTCATTCCATTGTGTGGTTAATGTATTAGTCAATGTGAACAAGCTATTGTTGATATTCTAGACCAATAGAAACAGATAGTTTCTGCTGAAAAATGACACATTCGACCTACTATATCATTATCTACTGACTTTGGCAAAACAACAACAACAAAAACAAAAAGCAGCTCTCATGCTGGCAGTGAAACATGGTGTGTCACAAAGATGGGACTCTTCTTACTTTATTCCACATTGTCCGTGAGAAGGACTGATGGCTGTGCTTGATCACTACTTAAAGAATGTGGTCAGGAAGGATAATGTGAGCACTTAGATGTTTACAATCACAGAGAGTGTGTCTTTCTCATTGTTATTTTTCAAATAGCTTCTTCATTCTAACACTGATGGCCTTAGCCAGAATTCTAAGAAACACATAAAAATATTCAGTTAATAAAACAACTCAAGTATGATCCTCTCCAGTGTAAGTATATGTTTAAAAGTCAAAAGCATAAATTAAAAAAAGGGAAATTAAATGTTATATCTCAGACATTTTATGTAACAGCACTGAGTTTAAGTGCATTATGTTGATACATTTAAAAAATAATGATAGGAAGTAGCTAATAGTTTAAATTCAGGAGATATATAGGAACATATTAGAAAGATCTCTCTGTTTAACAACTTTTTTTCACATAAGATACTACTGTTTGCCATGGACTATGCCTCAGAAGAGGAGAGAGGAATAGAGCACTAGATGCCTCTTGGTTAGATAAACAGATGGTTCCAATTCATCCTATTCTCTTTCTTCTTTTTGAAAATCACCCAAAGGGTTTAGAACCATGGAACTGTGTGTTCTAGCCTAGAAACTAACAGTGGCCCTGTCAGATGTCACCTCAGCCACTCTACAAGTAAGTTGGTAAGTGACATTAAAGCAACAAATAATAGTTAATATTTCCTGAGCTTCTACTACATGTCAGGCAAAGTGCTAAGTGTGCTATATACACATTTCATCCTCATAATAACCTATATAATAGAGACTATTATCCTTATTATATATATAAAAAATTAAAGTCAAAGGTTAAATAAATTATTCAAGATTGCACAACTAGTAGTTGACAGAATAGGAATCGAAAACTAGGTAGATCCTAGGACTGAATCCAAATTCTACTTTCTCAGTCATTTTGGTATTTGGTCTAGCAATATCCACACATGGTATTTTTGGGAGTATAATACTTATATAATATATTCATTGCATCATACACAATAATTGTTTTATCAAAGTTAATCTTATATGATGCCATTCATGACTTTTCTAGAACTCAGATTACACAATTTATTTACATGTTTTGGAAAAACAAGGTGAGTCAGTTTGACTACATACATTTTCTCCATCTGCCAATAAGATATTTCTAAAAATGTATACCTCCTTCATTAGTTTCTTTTAAAGAAAGTTCTATCCTAAGTGCTACCCTTGTCTTCAATCAAATATTTTGTACAATATTTAGACTATATGACTCACTGTGTGAATGGAGGTGAGGCATTTTCCTTGAAGATTCATTTTTGCTTTTTCCCTTGAATAGACTGAATAAGCCTTTATTATTTTCTCTGTGGTTTAGGAACCCAGCTATGTCTACAACCACATGCTCTCTCGATATGCCCCCGATACACGAATTACCATTAGGCTCATATATTATGTTCAGATGAATAATTAGAGTAATCAATATCTACTCACGGTTTCTGTGGAATCATTTTTGACTGAAGATACTAGCAATTGAGTGTTTTTTGTTAGACCCAGAAAGAACATGAACTTAACACTAGTGTTAGCAATTGCTGCAAAGAAAGCCTTTGCTCTTGTACATGCCTATGATTTGTCACAGGTCCAGGCAAAGGTGCTGTATAAGCCATGCTAATGACTTTCTGGGAAATTTGGTTATCTATTTGAAGGGAGCAATCCTCTTATTAGTTTCTAAATTTATTTTAACTTCCATTGACACAAATTAAATGGGAATCTTGCTGTCTATTGATTGTGTCACTAGTAGACTTTTTTTCTCTCTCTCTAGAATTCATTTTTAAAGACTTTACTTTTATTAAACTAAATACTGCCAGTTAACTAAAGTCTTGGCTTTTATAGACTCGGGAGAGCAGGATCTAACATAAATTAATCATGACTTAATTGACTGAGCTAATTCAAATTCCCTCCAGTCCATTGCACAACAATATTCTTGTCTTCTCAATGAAGGCTAAATGGTAGATTGCTTCAGGAATATCAACTTTTACATCTTTAGCATTACATAAAGTTTTAAAATTCTTGGAATTGTCTACGAATGTCTTCATAGTGAGGAAGACAAAATTAATTGACCCTACACATTACAGTTGACCAACTTCTATTATTTATTCTATGCATAGACTGACATCTTTATTTGGTAACAACTGTCACATACACACACACACACACACAATTTATTTGATTGCAACTTACATTTGTTTTCTTCTACCCAAAGAGAATTTTAAAGTGCATTGAATTCCTAATGCTACCACTATATTGCTATAACAAAACAAAACAAAGTTGAGCTAAATTAGCTAAGTCATCGATGGTAATAATTTTCTCAAAACATGCTTAAACAGGAAACCAAGTACTGATAAAGCTGGAATGTAATCATCAAAAAATCATGTTTTCAGGGCTTAGTTTTTTAAGATTCACGTACAAGAATGCAATGTAATTGTATGTGAAAATACAAAATATCCAAACTCTTTATATTTTTAACTCTTTCTATATTTTTCTTAAATTACCACCAAAATTTATAACAACTTTTAAAGCTAAAGAATATTTATCCTTACACTAGTAGGAGAGAAATATGTAAAGAAAAAATTAAACTTCACGTCATTTTTTCTTCTCTAAACCAATACTCTATTGATCAAAATAGCATGAGGCACAGAGGAATGCAGAAAAGTTTTAGTATTTATTTTTTACTACAGATTAGAATAGCTATGCAAAAACTGGATTTCTTGAACCGTTTTTTTGTTATTTTCCAGTTTTAGTATTTATTTTTTACTACAGATTAGAATAGCTATGCAAAAACTGGATTTCTTGAACAGTTTTTTTGTTATTTTCCTCTGGTTATTTTGTTGTTTGTTTTATTTTTTATTTCATCTTATTTTACTTGTTATTTTATTTTTATTTTGTTTTGTTGGTAGTTAGTTGGTTTTGATTTGTTTTGTTCCATGCAAGAGTCCTCTCCAAGCTCCTCTCCTAGGACTTAATAACAACTAAGTTATTAGATGGATGTTGTGAGTTCAGTGATGTCACTGATACTTCAGTGACTATGATTGTAAGCAATAAAAGATCAAATAACAACAAATTGTGCACAAGTCTTCAAAAGTCAAGGAATAAAGGATAGCATAATGCAAATCATGTCTAAGCTTTAATGAGGATCTCTTCGTATATCCCATAATGTTTAGCATATCCTATTAAAATATTCCATAATATAAATGAAAGAGATATGCATATATCAGATAATAAGAATTTTAGTTTTATTTCTGCTACTTGCTTCGTCAACTTGGGAAAACCTAATCCATTTAGGCTTCCTTTTTTCTCTACAGTAAAGTGGACTTTTATATGCCTTAGATGTTACCAATGGTAAAATGAAATCAGATGTAAAAGCATTTTATAAACAGAAAATCATTATCTATTTGTGAACAGGCTCTGTTTTGCCTTTGAGATGATAATGAACTCTTAACATCAGGCATATATTTGTTGTAGAATTATATTCTCAGAGATTTTTCTAATTTTAATGAACCAAAACAAACAAACAAAAAACCCAATTTGTAAATTGATACGTTTCTTATGAATTTCAGGTAAAAAATATTCCACATGTATTCAATAATTAAAGGATAGATAAGACCTGCCACCTAAACTACTAAAAATAGAAAATTTGTGGAGGTAGCATCGTTAAATATGTCCCTAACTCTCTTTTTTCTACTTAGCCTTAAGTATTGAATCCATGAAGACTTGAATACTTAATGTATGCAAATCTAATAGGAGAAAGATCAGACTGATGTTGCTGAAGTTTACTGATCTTGTTAAACCACAATTGCTGGTCTCACTATACATAGATTCTTCTTATTTCCTGAGACCATAGACGGGGCACTGGGGAAGGTGGGAAGAAGTCATCAAGTGGTAGGATAGCTTACTTTACAAGTTCCTTGAGACTGAGAACATATTAGGCAGCAGCTTTAAAAATTTTATTTCCCATAAGTTAAAGTTCTTACTAATTAGACAATATCAAGCTTGTATTAAAAGCCAATATAGTAGGCAATAGATGATCTGACATTTAATGTGAAGCTTCTGAGGTAGCACATGAGTTTTGGAAAGTTCTGAAGATTTGGTTAGGTGAAAGTAGAAAAAAATACCTTTTAAAAAAGACACAATTTCTAAGTAATTATAAACTGTTGTTTCTTAGATAATAATGAGGCCAAAATTGGATGTTCAAGTCCTTTATCTTAATCTAAAAATTTCTTTATACTTAGTTTTTTCCATGATTTCCTAAAGGTGAATTAATAAAGTTAAAAGTTATGTGCATTTGGAGTTGTTAGCTGTTTAAAAGATTTTAAAAAATATTTGAATTATACTTTAAACAATTATTTTCCAATTAAAGTTGACACACAATATTATTAGTTTCAGGTGTACAACAGAGTGATTAGATATTTATATAATTTTTGAAGCAATCACCAGATAAGTCTAATATCCATCTGACACTATATGTACTCACTGCAATATAATTGAACATACTCCCTATGCTGTACTTTACATCCTCATAACTATTTTTATAATTAATAATTTGTACTTCTTAATCCCTTTCACCTTTTCACCCATGCCCCCAACCTTCTTCATTCTGGTGTTCATCAATTTATTCTCTGTGAATTTGTTTCTGTTTTGTTCATTTATTTTGTTTTTTAGATTCCACAGATGAGTGAAATCATATGATATTTATCTTTCTCTGACTTATTTCACTTAGCATAATACCCTCTAGGTCCATTCATGTTTTTGCAAATGGCAAGATTTCATTCTTTTTTATGGCTGAGTAATATTACACTGTATATTGGTACCACGTCTTTTTCACCTATTCTTTTATCAGTGGACATTAAAAGAATGGGCGAAAAAGATGTGGTACCAATATAATCTCGGCTATTATTTGCAATAGTTGAAATTTCCATATCTTGGCTACTGCAAATAATGTTGCAATGAACATGGGGTGCATATATCTTTTTGAATTAATGTTTTGAGTTTCTTCAAATAAACACTCAGAAGTTATATTTATCTTTCTCATATAGTAGTTCTATTTTAAATTTTTTGAGAAACCTCCATAATATCTTCCATAGTGGCTGTACAAATTTAAAATCCCACCAACAGTGCATGAGGATTCACTTTTCTCCACATCCTCGCCAGCAATTGTTTGTTGATTTATTGATAGGTGTGAGGAGATATCTCATTGTGGTTTTAACTTGCATTTCCCTAATGATTTGTGATGTTGAGCATCTTATCATATGTCTATTGGCTACCTGTATGTCCTCTCTGGAGAAATATAGATTCAGGTCTTCTGCCCATTTTTTAATTGAATTGTTCAAAAGGTATTTTTTTTTAATTTTTAAATTTTATTTACTTATTTTTGGATATTAAGTTGTATGAATTCTTTATATATTTTAGATATTAACCCTTTATTGGATGTGTTATTTGGGAATAACTTTTCTCATTCAATAGGTTGTCTTCACTTTGTTGGTTGTTTCCTCCCCTGTGCAAAAATTTTTTAGTTTGATGTAGTCCAATTATTAATTTTTTTCTTTTTGTTTCCCTTCCTTGAGGAGATGTATTCAAAAAGATATTGCTAAGAGCGATGACAAGGAGTTTATTGTCTATGTTTTCTTCTAGGAGTTTTATAGTTTCATGTCTAATATTTAAGTCTTTAATCCATTTTGAGTTTAACATGTAGTGTAAGAAAGTGATCCTGCTTTATTCTTTTGCATGTATTTGTCAATTTTCCCAGCACCATTTATTGAAGAGACTGTCTTTACTCCATTGTATTTTCTTACCTCCTATGTCATAGATTAATTGATCAATGGGTGTGGGTTTATTTCTAGGATCTCTATTCTCTATCAGTTTTTATGTCTGTGCCTTGCTGTTTTGATTGCTATAGCCTTGTAGTATAGTTAATTTCAGGTAGTGTGATACCGCCAACTTTGTCCTTCTTTCTCAAGATTGCATTGGCTATTTGGGGTCTCTTGTGATTCCATATAAATTTTAGTATTATTTGTTCTAATTCTGTGAAAAATGCCGCAGATATTTTGATAGGGATTACATTGAATCTATAGATTGATTGAGGTACTTTGGACATTTTAGTAGTATTAATTCTTATCCATGAGTATGGTAAATGCTTTCATTAATTTGTATCTTCTTAAATTTCTTCAGTATCTTTAGTTTTGTGAGCACAAGCTTTTATTTCCTTAGTTAAATTTATTCCTATTTTATTATTTTTGATGCAGTTGTAAATGGGATTGTCTTCTTGATTTCTAATTCTGATAGTTTGCTATTGGTGTATAAAAATTCAACTGATTTCTGAGTATTAATTTTGTATCTTGCTACTTTACTGAATTCATTTATTAATTCTAATAGTTTTTCATTGTTCTTTAGGGTTCTCTCTTTATGGTATCATGCCAACTGCAAATAATGAAAGTTTTACTTCTTTTTAATTTGGATGTCTTTTATATTTTTTTCTTGTCTAATTGCTGTTGCTAGGACTTTCAAGAATATGCTGAATAATAGTGGTAAAAGTAGATACTCTTATCTCATTCCTGATCTCAAAGAAAAAGCTCTCAGCTTTTCACCATTGAGTATGCTGTTAGCTAGGGGTTTGTCACATTATGTTGAGATATGTTTGTATTATCCTCACTTTCCTGAAAGTTTTTATCATAAATAGATGTTGGATTTTGTCAAATGCTTTTTCTACATCTATTGATATGATCATATAATTTTATCCTTTATTTATGTGATGTATCACATTAATTTATGGATATTAAACCAATCTTACATCTAGGAATAAGTGCCACTTGATCATAGTGTATGATATTTTTAATGTATTGCTGAATTTGATCTGCTAATATTTCATTGAGGATTTTTGCATCTATGTTCATCAGAAATATTGGCCTATATTTATCCTTTTTTATAATGTCTACTTTTGGTATCATGGTAATGCTGGCTTCATAAAATGAGTTTGAAATCTTCTCTCCACTTCAATTTTTTGGAATAGTTTGAGTAGAATTGGTATTAATTATTCTTTGAATGTTTGGTAACATTCAAACCTGTGAAGCCAACTGATCCAGGACTTTTGTTTGTTGGGAATATTTTGATTACTGGTTTGATTTTGTTAATATTTATCAGTCTGTTCAGATTTTCTGTTTCTACTCAATTCAGTCTTGAAAGATTGCATATTTGTAGGAATTTATTCATTTCTTCCAGGTTGTCCAATTTATTGGCTTATAATTGTGATATTTTCATAAAATTATTTGTATTTCTGTGGTGTCAGTTATTCCTTCTCTTTCATTTCTGATTTTATTTGGGCCTTCTTTTTTTTCATGAATCTGGCTAAAGGTTTATTAATCTTGTTTTTCTTTTCAAAGAAGCAGCTCTTGGTTTTATTAATCTTTTCTATTACTTATTTAGTCTCTATTTTCTTTATATCTGCTCTGATTTTTATTATTTCCTTCTTCCTACTCATTTTTGGCTTTGTTTGTTCTTTTTCTACTTTCTTTAGGTATAAGTGTAGATAGGTCAAATAAACAAACTACTTCTTAACCACAACTAGAAAATTAACTTTTTCTAGGCATCCCAAATATATAACACTCATTAATATTTCTACTACTCTCTTGCTGTCATATATTAAGTTGAATTATATAAATTATTTTTGCAATAAAAAGTAATCAAATCTTGGGAGGTTCATATGGTTCAACCTAGTATTTTTCTTTTACTCTCTAATCTTGTTTTGGGAAAGATATCATTCTTCTTGACATATAGTACAATGAGCATTAGATATTATCTCTATATGTAATCAATATACTTAGGTCTATGAGTACTTTTTAATTATTTTTACTTGGTTCCCTGAAAAGTCTGTTATGTATATAAAAGAGGGTTTATAGGAGTGATGAGGAGAGAGAATGCATTTGTGCTAACTTCTAGTGTTTTGAATATATGAAATAATCTAGATTAAATAGATCTGAAGCACTTTCTATTTCCAAGACTCAGTGTGATACTCAATGATTAAAATTAGTGAAACCTTCATTTTAGGATTTTGTGTAAAATACAGTTCAGTGTACAGAATATTTATTGAATACAAATTGCTAGATTCTATTTGGTTTTTTGACTAAAAGACTATCAAATCCTGGGAACTATTTCTCCAGCAGTTTTTTAAAAGAAATATAAAATTATGTGGCACAGTGACTACCCAATTAAATACTGACTTTAATAAGCTCTAAGTACATTTTCCTAATGTTTTCCCTAATGGATATTTAATTATAACATCGATTCTTTTATATGTTCATTTTGGTTATAGATCATTAATTTCTGATAGGGACTGTTATATTTTACAATTTTAGTGGTAAGATTTCATTTCCTAAGAATACTTACTCTTTTCACTAAAGCAGTGTGACATCCCTGACAAATTGAAGTATTTCTGTAAATATCTTGAAAACAGATATAAATGCTGAAGTGTGCTTTAATGCGGCTGCGTATAATGAAACCAGAAATTAAATTTTACCTTAATAAAGTAGATTGTTTTTATAATTGAATGTCTTTTCTCCTCAATTGAGAATATTCCCATTTTAATTATATTTTATTAAATAAAAAAACCCAAGAATCAATTTATGTTCTGACAGCTAAAAGAAACCTTAGAATATTTCCCACATAATATTTAAAGGATTTTTTGATAAAATCAATTAAAATAACTTGAAATGGACCAAGTTTGAAATTGACCAATTTTAATTTAAAGTTTATAAATTGATCTGTTCCAAACCATGAGACATAAACATAATTTTAGTATGACTGAAAGTTTACTGAGTAGCTATTAGGATGTTTGGATTGACTATGGATGGGGGAAAAAAAGGGGGGAAATCGAAATGTTTTTTGAATTGATATTCCTTTATATTTTGACAACACATTAACTTACAGTATTAAAATAGTGTCTTAAATTGTAAAACATTTTAGAAGTAATATATATTATTGCTGATGAAAGTCAGAGAAGATAAAAGAGAAAAGATGAAGGAAATAAATTCAGACAAATAAAACCTAGGATCTGGTTCAGAAAATTCTTTTATTTTTTGCTTTGTATCAGCAAGTTTAGGATATTACATATTTAGTTTTAGATCTGCTGTGCTTGAGGTGCTTAGATTTCTCTAGAAATCTAAATAGAGATCTAGAATAAGCAGTTGTATGTAGTAAGATAACAATGCCACAATAATAGGAATGACAATGGTGACATATATTTTGTATTCTCTCTCAACTGTAGATTTTAAAGCTTTATTTGAGTTACCTCAATAATACCTGAGGTAAGTACTATTATCATACCCATTTTATAGATGAGTCTGAGACATAGATAAGTAGCTCTTTCATGGTCACGCTGAGCTAAGATTTGAACTAAGTCAATAGGACTCCACAGCCAACACTTTTATACTATACTCAGCTAACTCTTGTAGAAGGAGGAGGTTGAGACAGATATTTGTGAATAGACATTGATACACTTACTATCTGTACCCATGTACCTTCCTTTTTTTTTCTGTTGAAATTAGTGAAACACTGTGCCCATGAGAAGTCAATTTTCTCTACTTGATAATTAGATCTCTTGCCCACAGCCTACTGAAGAATTTTGCTTCTGTAATTATAGCTTAGTTCTTCTCATAATCAATTTCATTTCTTCTACCTGAAAATTTCCATCATCATAAAAAATTGCATTATCTCTCTCAAAAATAAATCATAGTCCTCACATATTCCTCTAGCTCCCACCCCATTTCTCTGCTCTTTTCAAACATATATTCTATTTGATACACTGCTTTTACTTTTCTCTCCTCCCATTCTCTTTTCAATACATTGAGGTTAAACTTTTTGGTCATCAACCTACTGAAACTGTTTTGTCAAAGTCACCAAAAGCTTCCATCTTGATAAGTACAGTGGTCAATTCTTGTTTCTCAACTTAGAAATTCTCAGCAATATTTTTGTGTTCACACCCTCTCCTTATACGATCTGATGTAGACTTGTGACTTTTAACACCATTTTATGCTTATGACTATCAAGTTTATACATAGGCTCCAATCTCTGAGGTTAAGAATGTCATACCTGACTGTCTTACCTTTGCAACAACTATATATAGATGTGTAGTAGGTATTCTAAACTTCATTTGTCTGAAACAGGACTCTCAATTTTGGCTTCATCCCTCACTTTCCATCGTCCTGCTCCTATCCCAGCCTTCTACTTCTCAATAAATGATGCTACTTTTCACCCAATTACTGAATATATATATATATATATATATATATATATATATTCAGTAATTGGGTGAATATATATATATATATTCCCTTTTCTATACATCTAATCCATTAGCAATTTCTGTCAACATACAAAATACAATATATTTTCCAAATTATTTTGCTTTTCACCTTTTCCATGATTACTACCTACATGATTACTAGCTTCTAAATAATGTTTATCTTTTGCTTCTCTACCAGTTGGTTATTTTAAAGTATGTAGCTCTATTGCTTAAAATCTTCTAACTATTTAATATCATGCTAAAAGAAAATCCAAATTACTTTCCATAGCTTATGCGGTCATAAATGATCTGGCCCCTGCCTATCTTATACCTCTTCCCATACTATTCTCTACCCTGTTTCCTCTTTTCTGTCCACTTTAACTTTTTTATTTTCCTCCAGAAATCTAAGCTTATTCCCAGTGTAGACATTTACACTTGCTATTATCTCTGGAACTCTGTTTTCATTGTAGTATTTACAAATTAACCTCTTTAAGTAAAGCTAAATACATTTGATATTAAACTTGATAAGATTAATATCTGAAGAAGTAAAATTCATGAAGACATAAATAAGTATATGAATATTTAGAATAGGGTGTTTCTCTGTCTCTAACTCTGAGATTAAAAAAGGGTAAAAAAGAAAAAATAACCAAAGGGTCTAGGATATCCTCCATCATTTATCAAAGTGATCGGAATGTATCTATATAAGATTTAACCAATACTTATTGAATACTATGTGGTAGGTATTGTGCTTGTTACTTTTGCCTATGTTATCTCATTTAGTTTTCACAATCATTTGGTAGTTATTTTTATAAGTTTTGGTTTGAAAAAAAGTCTCGTATAGCAATTAGTTACCAAAATTTTAACTCATAATTAATTGCTCCTTATGTTGTATTTTATTGTCTCTGTCAGGAAACTATCTGTGCAATATAATTACTGGAAAGAAATTTGGCATCCTGACAACTGTCTGGTAACATACAATCATATTGTTCTAGTACTTATCTTCCCAACCCCCAAAACCTGGATTTTACTTTGTTTCTCCCTTGCCCTCATATTTAGTTCATCAATAGATCATGATTGTTCTATTTCTAAATTGTGTCTTAAATTAGTTAATTTTTCTCCATCTCCACTGTCATTGTGCTAGGTCAAATTCCTATCTCTTTGAGCTAACTGGTATCTCTATTCTCACTCTTGCTGCCTTACAAGCCGTTCTTTGCAGACTGCACATCTTTAACTATCTGCACGTGGTCTTTGATTTCTCTCAATATTTCATAGTTTCTGTGAAATCTTATTCAATTTTTACCTCAGTCTTTAATGTTTTTTTGATATATCATAAAAGATTGTTCATTTTAAATTTCATTTTCTAAATTTTAGTTTCTGTTATATTTAAATATCATTTACTTTTGCATGTTAATCTTGTGTCCATGGACCTTGCTAAATAGTAATAATTTGCAGATATTTTTGATTCCCTATAATCACAAACATATCATTTGTGAACACAGTGGTGTGTCATTCATCAACAGGGTAATTTTGTCAGTGTGTGAGCAACATAGAGTATGCCTACACAAACCTAGATGGCATAGCCTATTATACACCAAGGCTATATGAAAGACTATTCTCATAGGCTACAAACCTATACAGTGTGTTACTGTACTGAGTATTGTAGGCCAAGGATCCCCAACCTCTGGGCCATGGACTGGTACCAGTCTGTGGCTTGTTAGGAACTGGGCCGCACAGCAGGAGGTAAGCAGTAGATGAGTGAGTAAAGCTTCAGCCACTCCCCAACGCTAGCATCACCACCTCAGCTCCACTTCAGATCATCAGGCATTAGATTCTCATAGGAGAGCGGTTGTCCTTGGTTCCAAAAAGGTTGGAGACTGCTGCTGTAAGCAATTATAACTTAATAGTAAGTATTTGTGTATCAAAATACATCTAGACATAAAAGAGATACAGTGAAAATATGGTATAAAAGATAAAAAATGGTACAGCTGTATAGAGCACTTACCATGAATAAAGTTTGCAGGACTAGAAATTGCTCTGAGTGAGTCCGTGAGTGAATGTGAAGGCCTAGAACATTACCATACACTACTGTAGACTTCAAAGACACTGTATACCAGAATCATCACAAACATGTAATATGTTATGCTGTGACATTATAATGTTACTAGGCAACAGGAATTTTTCAGTTCCATTATCATCTTATGGGACCACCATCATATATGTGGTCCATTGTTGCCTGAAACATAGTTATGCAGCAAATGACTGTAATGATGTATTTATTTCCTGGAACTTTCTTAAACTTATTCTACCTCTTTTTCTGAATACAAATTTTATTATGGCATTAAAAGAAATTAGACATAAACTATTGTAATAGGTGGTCTAGTTTGTTTCAAATCTGCATGTACCTGAGTCAAATCTACCACATGAATCTTCAATACATGCTCACGAAGCATGAGAACTAACCAGCTTCAGAATGTCATTTACGTAAAAAGCACTGATATCACTTTTAAGGGCCATGAGAATATGTTCAAAGTGAAAATACTATCTACCATAAACTACTTATTAAAGTTCCTGTTAATTTCAGTGAAATTGCTTTATGGCTAGTTTCTTGACAAAAATGCCTTTAATTTATAACCTATTCTTTAAAAATATTTCACCTTAAATATAATTTTTTATTGGTTATTACTCTGCCTTATAATTCTACATATTTGTACTCTTTGCCAATTTTTCTGTTAATGTGTTTACTTTTTTATTATAGGAATTTAAGAATTAGATTCATACTATTTTTTAACCTATATATCGTAAAAATTTTAAGCATAGCATAGAGAACAGTATAATAAATCCCAGATACTCATCAACCAGCTTAATAAATATGGGTCACCTTGTATCATCTATATCTCCTTATGCATATTTCTAATAAAACTCCTCTCCCTACCTCCACTTAGAGTTATTTTAAATCAAGTCCAAAGAATCATAGTACTTTATTTTTAAATATTTCAGTACATGTCTCTAAAAGACAAACATAACCACAATGTTTTCATCTCTAAAAATAAGTTTAATTTGCTCTTTTTTAAAACTTGAAATGGGTGTTTGGTAAGACTTCTTTTCTAATATTTACATTTAAGATTGAACATTTTCTCGTAAGAATGGTTTTAGCAGTATTTAGCAGTGGTTGAGATAGGTCATATTTTCATTATATTCAGTCCAAAATATGACCAACTTGTACTTTTTATCCAACCCATTTTTTTGACTTGTGGATTATTTAGATGCATTTTAGCCTAACAAATGTAGACTTTTCTGGTCATGGTTTTGTTTTTTAATTTCTAGCTAATTACGCTGTAATCAGAGAATATATTCTATAATTCTGTGAAATCTGTAGAAATGTGCCTTATTACCCAGTATTTAAACAATCTAGTTAAATCAACATGGATAAATGTTCTGCCATTGTTATGTACAGTAATCTATTCATATCAAATCTATAGCATTATGTTTTAATTGTTTATATCCTTATGTTTGTGTTTGTTACTTGTTTTGTCACTTTCTGATAAAACACTATGGTAGATGCTGCCACACAAATTTATCTTCAGAAATGAGGATTTAATATCACGGCTGCCAAGAGGGCTATAGACAGCTCTTAGCTGCCAGCCCTCTTCAGATACCTTCCTGGAGTTGCCTATATCCAATAACTGATTCATTTAGGGATATAAAGGCTTGGCTTTTTTATCACCACATGGAAAAGATTCAAAGGATCATTTTATTTTCAGAACTCCCCAAAGAGTAGGCTAAGGCTTCTGTAGAGTTTGCATTAGCTCTCTACTCTTCCTTCTGACCTGTTTTACTTCTTTCTGACCAGTTTTTGCTGACCCCAGGAGCATTTCTTAACAAATCTGCTGCATGGTAATCTCCAGCTCAGTACCTGTTTCCAAAGAACCCAACCTGGTTGGTGTGAGGAATGGTCGAAAAAAGTAGCCATGGGGTGGGATTTTGGATCTGGATCATCTGCCACCCATCTAACAGTGATCCGTCCTTGATATAGAAGGTAGGTGAATGTCAGATGGATTCTATGAGGTAGCAGTCCCATTGTTAAACTATCACAGGTGTTGAACTGCAGTGGTATCCTGGTAGAAGGGAATGCTATTGCTGACAACATAGATTAGACCTTTGAGAAATCTGGAGAAAAATTTATAAGAAAAATGAAATTGGGAGGTTACTATTAAACTCAATCGATACTTTAAAAAATATTTTTATTTAGGAAGCTAGGCGTAGTTAATCAGTCAAAAACTAAGTTGCAAAAGCAAAGAGAACCTCTTGATTGCATACAGAAGAACTTTCATTTCCTATACTTTGGAGACAGAAAAACCTGAGGACCAGGCCTAGGACTTAATTGTAAAAGTATTATTGAGCTATGTTCCCTCTATACCCAGCATCATGAGGGTTTTTTATCATAAATGGATGTTGAATTTTGTCTAAAGCTTTTTACGTATGCATTGAGATGATCATATGATATTTGCCCACCTTATTAATGTGGTGTATCACACTGATTTGCAGTGTCAAACCATTCTTTCATCTTGGAATAAATATCACTTGATCATAGCATATGATCCTTTTAACATCTTGTTGAATTTGGTTTGCTAACATTCGGTTGAGGATTTTTGCACCTATGTTTATCAGGAATATTGGCCTGTAATTTTCTTTTGTTGTGGTGTTTTTTTTTTTTTTTTTTTTTTGAACAGGTTTATGCTAGCCTTGTAAAACAAGTTTGGAAGTGTTTCCTCCTACTCTATTTCTTGGAGGAGTTTGAGAAGGATTGGTATTAATTTTTCTTTAAAAATTCGGTAGAATTCACCAGTGAAGTCATCTGATCTTGAACTTCTTTTGTTTATTGAGAGGTTTTCATTTTCGAATACTGATTCAATCTCCTTAGTAGTTATCAGTATGTTTATATTTTCTATTTATTGATAATTTAGTCTTGGTAGGTTGTCTCTTTCTAGGAATTTATCCATTTATATGTTTTCTAATTTGTGTATAATTGTTCATGGTAATCTCTTATGATCCTTTGTATATCTGTTGTAATATCTTCTCTTTCATTTCTAATTTTATTTGAATCCTTTCTCTTTTTTCTTTGGTGAGTGTGGCTAATAGTTTGTCAATTTTGTTTATCTTTTCAAACAGCCAACTCTGAGTTTTATTGACGTTTTCTATTGATTTTTTAGTCTCTATTTCATTTATTTCTGCTCTGGTCTCTATTTCCTTTCTACTATGGTCTTTATTCTTTTTCTAATTCCTTGGGTTGTAAAGTTAGTTTCTATATTTGAGATTTTTTTTTTTGATATAGGCATTTATTGCTATGAACTTTCCCTTTTAAGACTGCTTTTGTTGTATCTCATAAGTTTTAGTATGTTGGTTTTCCATTTTCATTTGTCTCAATGTATTTTTTAATTTGTTTTTTGATTTCTTCTTTGACTCATTGGTTGTTCAGTAGCATGTTGTTTATAATCATGTTCTTAAATCTGTCCTTTTCTAATGTAAGTATAGCTTTCTCTTGGTTTACATATGCATAGACTCTTTTTCCATCTCTTGACTTTCAGTCTGTGTGTTCCTACATCTGAAGATTGAACATTTCTACTATAAAATTCTAATTAAGATTATCATTTTGGACGATATTTTTGTCTCCAATCCCACTCTAAAGGTTGAAGACTCATACAATTATATGTTATATATATATTTTGCTTAAATGAGTTTCAGAAAACTGGCTGCCATAAACCATTTAGAAATGTCACAGATAGCCATTTGCTTCAAAGAATGAACTAAGTAAAATGGTTTTCCTAAAAGAACTGTAGATGAATTTCTATATACCTAATATGGCCTAGTTTTGGTATTGATTACAGAGTGGAAACAATCATATTTTTCTCTGTCAGCAGCTGATATTATATGAAGGTGGCAAATTGAGTCATGGAAGAAACTAAACCAATAACTGTTAAATCCTAATGAATGACTACATATAACTAAGAACTCAGAAAGAACAAATGACTAAAAGTAATAGAGACATGAGTTGATAAAATGGCTAATACTGTTCCGTTTGTATTCTAATGAAAACCAACAATAACTACTTCTATTTTATATTTTCTTCTAACTTGTGACTTCCCATATCAATGTTTTACTCACTAACAAAGCCATAACCTTATAGAAATTTGCCTATCAGCTATTTAATCATGAGGGAGAAGTCAGAATCTTCTGCTTACCTAGGACAAAATGGGGTAGGTATCACTTCAAGGAGAGTTTGTATTTGTCTAAAATGATGCTTATATAAAATAAATATTTATACAGTAAACATATAAATCACTATGCTACTGTTCCTAAGTAGGTTTCCAATAAGTATTTGTTGATATTAAGAAAATTTAAATTTACTTGCTTCTTAGCCATGTAAGTTTTGCAGTATCAAAGGTTTAGATAACCGAATTCCAACTAGAGAATGAATAGTCTGAATTTTCTTGTATAAATGTTAGTATTCTATCTCATTATAAGATTTACAAGGTTATCTTTTTTTTTTTTTTTTTTTTTTTTTATAAAGAGGCTTAAAAACAATGACAATGAAAATTTAAATGCCCAAGAGAGGTAGATTGTGGTGACCTATGTTGGGTGCAAAATCCACTAATTTTATTCTGTAGAAGTAAGATTGCATTTTTTATGCCTGTCTTGCTTCATGAGCAATTTGTATTGTTTAAAGACAAAAAGAGAAGATTAGGGATTTTATTTTTGAGATTCAAGGAGGTATATATACCTTTTCTATAATGAAAGCATTTAGTACTTACTGTAATTTCATTCTACTTACAATATTTTAAACAAAGCATTTTGCTTTTTCATGCATGAAACCAGCTTATGTAGGAGGTGAATCAGTGCAATAGATATCCTGAATGCATCAAGGTTTCAGAAATAACAGCTGCAATGAGGGGGAAAAAAAGGAAAAGGAGCATCCATTTATATTTTGTGACAGGCACATCTCTGTTAGCTTATAAGGCCTAAAATGAACAACTACTGCAGAAGAGATTTGGACTGATGAATCTGAAATTTGAGAGTACTTGACATGCCTGGGAAGGCAGCCATGGGAAAGATTAAAATAGCCCACTCTGTTTCAGCTCCACTGAAGAGTAGCAGAATCAATCACAGAGGATGATTCAGAGGTGCATTTATTTCACTGCGATATTATTGTCACACAGGTGCCATTTGTTTGCTAATAAAATTATTCCTAAGGTTTTTAATTTCACTCTTACAATACTTGCACTATGATTTTTTTAATGATCTGTCAGTAAATATGAAGCCTGGACATACATTATATTTGGTTAATATGAGCATAGCAAGGAGAGAAGAGTTCAGTGCCTTCGGTTCTACCCAGTACTATGTTGAAAAGCTTTGTACTGGGAAATTCTTTTGAGTTTTTCTTAGTTTGGCTTTTATTTCCCATAAGTTTAGTTTACCCCCATCATTGAAACATTCAAGATTGGGGTTTACTGACATTTTACCCTTGAAGTGTTTACTGTCATTGACAATGTGATTTTAAAACAAAGGTACACCTTCAGTTAACTTGGAGTTTATTGCTATTTTCTTTTAAATAGATTAACTTTTCCCAACCAACAAATGTGGGTTTACGAAACTGCTTAATAGCATGGTTAATACTTCATTCTGAGGTCAGAAAGAGCTCTATTGAAATCTCAGCTCTAACTCTTAATAGTTGTGTGACCCTAGAAGGGCATTTAATTTTTTCTATCCTCAAGAAAGAAACATACATTATAGAATGATAGTGAGGATTTAAATGAGATCATAAAGAATTTAGCAAAATACCTAGTAATGAAATATTAAAAGTTATTATTTTTTCTAAATGTGACTTAAAAATTTAGACAAGAATATATGTGACAAACAGGAAAAGTCCTGGTTTTCCTATTAACTCTGTAACTGGGAGAAGGGTATTATGCTATTTACAATTCAAAGAACACAGCAAAAACACAAATGCTAGTCTTTCCAATCATAGTCTTAATAGGGTTCTATGGAACTTAACAGATTTCCAGGCAGAATTTTTAACATAGAGTACAAATGTTCACAAAGGAAAAAAAAAATCATTAGCAAACTCAAAGATACAACGTACAAAAAATGAGATACTATTCAGTTGGAGAGTAGATAAAACAAAACAATGGCATGTGGTTAGACTTTTTAGAGTAGAAAATGATACATAATTGTAAAGTTGCTTTTAAATATTTCACTCATTACATATCAAATTATATTTTAAGCATTTAATGCCTAAAATCGGTTTGAAGTTTTGTAATATTGTACCAGGAAGTAAAGTTTTAGACTATTCTAATAAAAATTTTCCTTTTACTTCCATTAATCATATTGGCAAAATTTAAAATCAGAGTGGCAACATTTAATAGTACAAATTTTGTCAAATCTATAGGGAAATAAGTGCTTTCATGCGATGCTGGTAAGAATTCAAATTTGTACAATCTCTGTGGAGGGGAATATGGCAATATTTGATTTAACTACTTACATGTTTACCTTTTCATCCAGCAATGCCATTTCTATGAATTTACTCTAAGAAACACCCAACAATACAAAATTATATATGTATAGTTATTCATTGCAGCATTATTTGTACTTGTTTATAATCTCCTATATGACCTTATATTGGGGAGAGAGTAAAAAAAAAACTATTATAAACACACAATGAAATACTACATTTCTTTTAAAAAAAGATGGGAAAGATTCTACAAACCAATATAGAGTGATAGCTAGGATACACTAAGTGAAGTTGAAAAGCAAAGTAAGAAAGAGTATTTTTAGTATGCTATCTTTTTGTAAGAAACAAGAGGAAATAGAAAAATGTACAAATATCTGCTTATTTTCATAGAAATATATGAAGAAAAAACTGGAGACTAGGGAGTTGTTATTTACAGGGTGAGAACAAGGTGAAAAAGAAGAAATGTGAGGAGGGGCTGAAGACAGTTCTTTCTCTAAATGTACCTTTTGTGCAGTTCTGACTTTTGGAACCATGTTAATGTTTTACACGCTGCAAATAATTGTTAAAAGTCGACTAGGTAAAAACTATAAAAACAAAAACAAATGAATCAAGCCATATTTTACATGAATCCTCAATGAAGGGGGAAGGAAAAAAACCTAACTTTTCAATAATATTTATAGAACCATAAGTAAATCTTGAACCCCAGTTAGTAGGTATGCTTTGTCAGTGGAATAGATTAGGAATTCTCCAACTACTTTCTGTATATTTTAGGATTAAGTAAATTAGTAAATATATTATAGATGTCTTAACTTAATCTCAAAATGTTCAGAACAAAAATTATATTTGTGTGTGTGTTATAAGGGCAAATACAAATTAAAAATAAAAGCTTAATTCTCCATGTTGAAAATAAGAGAAAAGATTTCTCTCCTTCCTTTTCTTAGAGATGTACTTTAGACAACTTGTATTATATGTTCGGTCTCATTATCTTTGAAATGTATATAAAACATTTTAAAAGCTAAATAAGCCTTTTGACAGCTTTAAATGCAGAAATGTCTTTCTCAAAGACCTGGGAGCCATCTCTTTGAATTGTAATCATCTAGAAAGATAGTGCTCCTATCTCCTACTTTCTATGGGAGGGTAGAAGCCTACTTGGGTGAGTCCAAGGATCCAGGTTGCAAATAGATTACATCTGCTTGGCTATATTAAAGAGTTATATTTCTTTCTGTCTAGGAAATCTCTTAGCAGATTCCCTGTGAAGAGTATCACAGGGCATTATGCTAACTCAATAATAATAATACTTTCCTCTTCAACCTTGGTGAAGAGAGTTTTCAGGGTTGGAAGGAGATATTGCTTAAAATTATATTTCCTCAACAGCAGAGAAAGGGAGAGAGCTTAAGGAAGAGAGAGAAGAAGAGAGAAAGATAATGAGTAAAAGAATAGCAAATGTGATAAAGTATTAACATCAGGGGAATGTAAAGATTATAGGGAATTCTTTTACTGTTTTTTTTCACCTCTTCTAAAAATCTAATATGTCAAAATAAAAAGGTAAATGGCAAGAATAAATGAAATGGAATAAATAACACAAGGGTACAGGAAAAGTACTGAGCATGAAACTCACCAGTTTTGGGTTAGTTTTATCTGGGAAATCTGGAGCCTTAGCACCTTTTTCAGTCTTGTTCTGCTAGTCACCACTAATGAAGTCTCGGACCTGGTCTATAGTAGATAAACCTTGACAGTTTGTCACTTAAGAATAATTAACAGAGCAGGAGGACTTCCAGTCAAGAAGGTAGAATAGGTAAACTCTGAACTCATCTATACCGATGACCACAACAAAATTATAGAACAACCATCACTGAGAACCACCTGGAGACTAGATGAACAGAAGTCCTATAACTAAGAATATAAAGAATCCATGTTGAGACCGATAGGAGGAGCAGAGATGTAGGATGGGCAGTTCCCATACCCAGTGTAGTGATTAAGAAATGGGAAGGATATCTCACCTGCAGAGATTTCTCCTGAGGAACAAGGAGTCCCAGCACTAGACCAGGGCACCAATGCCAGGAGAGGAATTTGTATAATATTTGGTTGCAAAAACCAGCAGAGATTGCATCTGAGAAAGACAAAGGGCTGTGGGAGACCAAGACGCACTGCCCTTAAAAGGTAGGTGCATAAACTGATGATCACGAGCTCACTGGCTCTAAGCTCCAGCACACGGACAGGAACTAAACTGACTACCGGGCAAAGGCTGGTGAGGCAGGGATTGGGACAGCTCTCTCCTAGCTGAAAGCACTGGCAAGCACGATTGTTCCTTTGTAGAGCTCTCATCTCACACAGCCAGCCAGGTGAAGAAGGGTGTCAAACTCTGTTCTCCATTACTCTGGCTAAAACTTGTTTGCTCCACTCTGGTGATTCCCTAAAACCTCGCCCCACTCAACTCAGTTGTCTGCCTGAGCCTCTTCCAACAGTTCCTCCAAGAGTGGCCAGCCTTGGTTTGCCTTGTAGCTCTTGCTAAGTAGCCTCAAGCCTGGCCTGAGTGGTGGCCAGTATTGGCCTGGAAAGTAGGTCCTACTAAGCAGCCATAAATCTGGCAAAATAGGAGCTGGCCTCAGCTCACGAGTATCTAAAGCTTGGCACAAGTGGCAGCAGAACTCAGTTTGTAGCTTAGCCTTTCCCAAGCACCTCTAGGCTTAGCACAAGTGGCAACAAACTACAAATAACTTTGTAGCTCCTACCAAGTTGCCGCAAACTGGTACAAGTGGCAGCTGACATTTGCTTGAACTAGAGGCCCTTCCCCAAAAGCCCCAGACCCAACACACTTGGTGACCAGCTTCAGACTACATCAGAACATCACCCAACCAGCTCTATAACTCAGACATCCAGAGGACAGCTTGGCTGGCACCAGAGCCCTGCTAAGATAACTTCTCTGTCTGGTCAGCCCCCATCACCACAAAAGCTTGTTCGCTGTGGTCACAGTTGGCCTTCACACCCCCTCAGTCAGGCCCAACTATGATAGGAGGGCATACAAAACCCACATGGGGGCACCTCCAGAGCATTCAGCTCATCTGATTAGGGAGGCTGCACCACTGGGCTCCATAATACACCTTCTTCATAAAGCTGCTCTATCAAGACTGGGAGATGTAGCAGATCTACTTAATATATAGAAACTAACACAGGGAGTCAGCCAAAATGAAGAGACAAGGAAACATGTCCCAAATGAAAGAACAGGATAAAATTCCCCCAAAAGGACTAAATTAAAGGAGACAAACTATCTACCATATACAGAGTTCAAAACACTAGTTATAAGGATGCTCAACAAAGTTAGGGGAAAAATAAACTCAGTGAGAACCTATGCAAAAAGATAGAAAACAAAGAACCATTTAGGAATGAAGAATACAATAACTGAAAAGAAGAATAAAGGGAATCAACAAAAGATTAACTGAACCAGAGGATCGAATCAGTGATCTGGAAGAAAAGATTGCAGAAAACAATTGGAAGAGCAAAAAGAAAAAAGAACCCCTACCAAAAATGATTATAGTTTAAGGGGCCTCTGAGACAATATCAAGTATATCAACATTCGCATCATAGGGGTAACAGAAGGAGAAGAAAGAGCAGAGGATTAAGAACCTTTTTGAAGAAATAATGACTAAAAACTTCCCTAATCTGGTGAAGGAAACAGACATACAAGCCCAGGTAGCTCAAAGAGTCATAAACGAGATGAACCCAAAGAGGCCCACACCAAGACATATCATAATTAAAATGCCAAAGGTTAAAAACAATGAGAAAAATTTAAAAGTAGCAAGAGAAAAGCAATTAGTTACCAACAAAGGAGCTCCCATAAAACTGTCAGCTGATTTTTCAACAGAAATTTTGCAGGCCAGAAAGGATCGGCACCAAATACTCAGTGATGAAAGGTAAAAGGTAAGATTACTCTAGCCAACAAGGCTATCATTTAGAATAGAAAGAGAGAGAATGAATTTCCACAAGAAAAAGCTAAAGAAGTTCATTACCAATAAACGAATATTATAAAAGATGGAAGAGAAGAGAGAGACCAGATATAAACCCATACTTACATGGTCAATTAATCTATGACAAAGGAGATAAGAATATACAATGGGGTAAAAATAATCTCTTCAATAAACGTTGGGAAACTGGACAGATATATGCAAAAAAATATAAAACAACCACTTTCTTACACCATATATAAAAATAAACTCAAAATGGATTAAAGACTTAAATGTAAGACCCAAAACCATAAAACTGGTAGAAGGAGACATATACAATAAACTTGACATCTCTCTTAGCAATCTTTTTTTTTTTTTTTTTTTTTTTAGATATGTCTCCTTGGACAAGGGAAATGAAAACATGAAAAATGGGACTACATCAACAAAAGTTTTTGCGCAGTGAAGGACAACATGACCAAAATGAAAAAACCTACTGAGTGGGAGAAGATATTCACCAATGATATATCTGATAAGGGGTTAATATTCAAAAATATATAAGGAACTCATAAAACTTAACACCAAAAAAAAAATTCAATTAAAAAATGGGAAGAAGACCTAGATAGACATTTCTCCAGAGAGGACATACAGATGGCCAACAGACATATGAGAAGATGCTCAACATCACTAATCATCAGAGAAATGCAAATTAAAACCACAATGAGATATCACCTCACACCTGTCAGAATGGCTATCACCAATAAATCAACAAACAAATGTTGGAGAGGATGTGGAAAAAAAGGAATCTTTGTTAACTGTGAGTGAGATTGTAATTTGGTACAGCTTCTGTGGAAAACGGTATAGGTGTTTCTCAGAAAATTAAAAATAGAGCTACCATATAACCCAACAATCCCACTTCTGGGTATTTATCTGAAAAAATCTAAAACACTAATTCAAAAAGATATATGCACCACCATGTTCATTGCAGCATTATTTACAGCAGCCAAGATATGGAAGTAACCTAAGTGTCCACTGATAGACAAATGGATAAAGAAGAGGTGGTGCATATATGTAATGGAATGAAAAATGAAATTTTGCTATTTGTGACAACATAGATGGACATAGAGGGTATTATGCTAAGTGAAATAAATTAGAGAAAGACAAATACTGTGTGATTTCACTTATATGTGGAATCTAAAATACAAAATAAATGAACAAAGAAAAACTCATAGATACGGAGAATAAATTAATGGTCACCAGATGGGAAGGATTTGAGAGGATGGGTGAAAAAGGTGAGAAGGATTAAGAGTACAAATTGCCAGTTATAAAAATAGTCAGTCATCGGGATGTAAAGTAGATCTTAGAGAATATAATCAATAATATTGTAATAAGTATGTATTGTGTCAGATGCGTACTAGACTTATCAGGGTTATCATAAGGTATATAAATGTCTAATCAATATGTTGTACATTTGAATCTGATGTAATATTGTATGTCAACTGTAATTGAAAAATTAAAAATAGAAAACTTTAAAAAATACAATTACTAAAATCTTTCAGAACTATATAACTCTTAGCTCCTAGTACTATAATAGAAAATATTTTACTCTATCTTTTGATCAATCAAGATGCAATTAAATTTTCAAAAAAATGGCTGAGAAATTATATTGGATTTGCAAATTGGGAAATAATGCATTATGCAATGAATGTTTAGCAAAGTCAGCAAATTTGTTATTTATAAAGGCAAAAAATACTTATGTCATTGTTAATATGACAAAAATTATATATGAGAAATTATCCATAATTTAAAATGAGAGAAGCTTATAATAGTTTGTAATCAACTTTTTATGTTAAAAACAACTATATTGAGCTCCAATGGAAGAGAAAAAGTTTTAGTGTTCTTGTGAACTATCAGAAAGGGAAATGTCTCAGTAAATTATAAAAATTAAAAATAACCAGTCATATCTATATCTACTAGGAACATTTATTTTTATATCTATAAATGTCAGTTTTATAAATTTAGTATTCAGGATTATGCACTTGTGTTATTACGCGGTGGATAATTTCTTAAATTATATTTATACCTCATCAGTTATAATGGTGTTAGATAGTTCTTTTGCCTAATTTGTTAATTTCATAATTCGAGTCATCTTTACTTATTAAAATATAGGAAAAGCAAAATGTTGAGTGTCAGTAAACAAAGACAAAGCCATGAGTTGGACTATCTTTCTTTTTTTTTTACTGCTATTATGCTTTTGCCAAATCTTTTAATACTATAACACTAGCTTCATCACTTGTATTGGACAAAAAAATTCTAAAAGTATACAAATAATAATTATTATAAAATATAATAGCCATTATGTCATAAGAACTTGCTACATGCTATTTATTATGTTATATAGTTACCATACATTAATTTATTTCTTACAACAACCCTAAGGGTCTTATTATCTCTAGTTTATAGATGAACTAACTGAAGCTCAAAAAAAGGAAGTAACTTTTTCAAGGACACAAAGCTAGTAAATGGATAGTTCAGTTTAAATGTAAGACTCTCTGATTTCAAAACCTGGAAAAATTATCTATAACAGTAAAACTTCTCAACCTGGACTCATCATCTGAATTCAAAAAATTATTTGAGTGCCCATTTTTTCACTTTTCCTAAAGTAAAAAATTAGACTATTCTAGATTTAAAGAAAAGAAGTTAATTTATTAGTCTCTATTTATTTGTGATTAGTATGTTGTGAATAATGTTACATGTACTACACATACATTAACTCATTTGATGCCCCAAACCACCCTGAAGAAACATGGCAGCATCTCAAGCTTTTAGACTGGAAAACTGATTCTCAGAATGGAGAGATAAATTGACTAAGTTCATATAGATTCTAAATGGTGGTAAGAGAACAAATAAGAGTCATAGTATTTTAGTTCATCCAAACACACTACTTAAAGCTTACCGAGAAGTGGAAACTCCAGTAAATGAATGTGATGTTTACATCATTTGTTCTCCAACTTGTCTTCACAAAGTGCTTGAGTTCCACCATAAGAAACTCTAATATAATTGATCTATGGTAATCCCAAGGCATCAGGTTTTTATCCTTAGATCTAAGATATAGTTGAGTTCTACATAGTTTCAAAAATCATCTCTTCCTCCTTCCTTTCCTTCTTCATCATCATCATTTTCCTTCCCAGTAAATTAACCAATTTCCTTAGACACTACAGAGATATTCCAGTTATATCTCAAAGAAAAGCAAATAGGTTATCTGATGTATTTCAGTGATTTTATATACTGTCTTTAAATCAGCCAAGCCAGGAGAAAGCTTAAACTATTTCCACAAAGAACTACTTCCTACCCACTTTCATATGATAGTGTATACTCCCCATCAGGAAGTCTGTCTTCAGAGAGAAGCTCAATTGTTGTGATGTAAGATATCCTGTAATTGGCTGAATTGATTATCATCATTTTATTTGAACAGAGAGCTTATCAATACTTGGCAAAATTGAATAGATAAAAAAGAGACCAAATACATGTTGAAATTATGTGAGCAGGCCTGACACAGAGGATTGAGGGAAATAGTATGGATTCAAAGAATCCAGAACTGGAAGATCACTCATCTTATAGACAAGTAACAAAAGGGTGCAGTGAATGGGCCATGGCTTCATAGCTGAATAGCAATGCTCGCCAATAATGAAGCACCAAGTAGCACCACCACTATTGAAAAATGTTTTTGCTTGTGTGGCCATCTGATACTGGGTCTACTTTTTCAGCTTTGTTCCTCTTGCCTCTCTCACCCAGGCTCACACAGAAGGCAGGCATAAAAATCATGTGCACATGCTAGCATGTAGCATATGGACAAATGAGCCACCTTCAAAGAAAAAGAACCTCAAAGGAGAAAAGAGAATGTCATTGGTATTGAGGAAACAATACTGATCCTTACTCCTACACTTATTAGTTATGTGACATTTGAGAGGTAAACAATCTTGAGAAAGAACAAAGCTGAAGGTATCACACATCCTGATTTTAAACTATAATACAAAGCTACGGTAATCAAAATAGTGCTGTTTTGGCATAAAAACAGACACACAGATCAATGGAACAGGATAGAGACCCCAGAAATGTACTCACGTATATATGGTAAATTAATTATTGACAAAGAAGTCAATATATACAATGGGGAAATGATAGTCTCTTGAATAAATGGTGCTGGGAAATCTGGACATACACATGCAAAAGAATGAAACTGGACCCCTATCTTGTACCATACACAAGAATCAACTAGAAATAGATTAAAGACTGGGCCTGAAACTGTAAAACTCTGAGAAAAAAACATAGGAGATAAGCTCCCTGACATTGATTTTCACAATATTTTTTTATTTGATACTGAAAGCAAAAATAAACAAGTGCAACATCAAGCTAAAAAGCTTCTGTTCAGCAAAGAAAACCATTAATAAAAAGAAAAGATAACTGATGGAATAGGAGAAAATACTTTTGAACCACATAGGCAATGAGAAGTTAATATTTAAAATATACAAGGAATTCTTAATAATAAAAAAAGACAACAAAAATAACTCAGTTAAAAAATAGTAAAGGACCTGAATTGACTTTTTCCAAAGAACGCATACAAATGGCCAATGGGTACATAAAAATTGCTCAACATCACTAATCATCAGAGAAATGCAAATAAAAATCACAATGAGATATATCACCTTATACCTATTAGGACAGCTTTTATTGAAAAGAGAATAAAAAATGCTGGTGAAGATACGGAGAAAAACTGTCATACATTGTTGGTTTGAAGGTAAACTGATACAGTCAATAAGAAAAACAGTATGGAGGTTTCTCAAGAAATTAAAAATAGAACTACAGTATGATCCAGCAATCTCACTTCTGGGTATATATCAAAGAAAATGACACCATTATTATAGCGTCATTCACAATAGCCGAGGTATGGACTCAATGTAGGTGTCATCAAAGCATTAAATGGATCAAGAAAATGTGATTATATGTGTATGTTTATGTGTGTATATATAAGTGTGTATGTATGTATGTATACACACACGTACATATATATGAGATATATATATATATCTCTCTCACTAAAATATTCAGCTTTTATTAAGAAGGAAATCTCATTATTTGTATCATGATGGATGAACTTAGAGGGCATTATGCTAAGTAAAATAAGCCAGAAATGGAAAGGCAAATACTGACTGGTATCATTTATATATGGAATATTTTTTAAAAAGTCAAACTTATAGAAACTGAAAGTAGAAAAGTTGTTGCTAGGGGCTGGAAGATGGGGAAGTAGGGAGAGGTTGTAAAAGGGTGCAAACTTTTAGCTGTAAGATGAATGAGGTCTGAGGATGTCATGTATAATAACATGGTGACTAAAGTTGATAACAGTGTATTGTATAGTTGAAGTGTGTTAAGAGAATAGAACTTAAATGTTCTTACCAATGGAGAAAATAAGGTAAATATGTGAGGTGATGGATGTGTTAACATGATGGGGGGGAATCCTTTCACAATGTATACATATATGAAATCATCATGTCGTATCTTTTACAAATCTTACAACTTTGTAAATTATATCTTAATAAAATTGAAAAGAAAAGCTTCCATGAAGACAGGGATTTTGTTTTATTGGCTGCTTTAGACCTATTTCTTATAATAATGCCTGGCACATAGTAGCAATTGAATAAATATTTTTTTTTTCCATTTCTCCAATCGTATTTTGTCATCTTTAGGTGTACTCCACTTAATTTTCTCTTACTATGCTTACATTTCTTCCTTTGACCACCTACCCTTCTTTTTGAGATATTTTTCTGTTTTGTTTACTGCTTTCTGGTTTAGGGTAGTTTGCTAAAATAAAATTCTTCCTGAATTTTCATCTGCTTAATGTAGTCATTCATTGACATTGTCCTCAGTTTTAATTTGAATACTATGGTTACTGAAGACAAAAAAATTTCCATTTTACTTTAATTTTCTTAGTTAAAAATTTTAATAAACAGCACATTTTCAAAATTAAGTATATGGTTTTTGCTTTTCTATATTGTAGAGGATACAAAAGCATTTTAAGAGAAAGTAGGTTCCTTCAATTAACTAAAGAAATATTAAAATATTTGCCTTAAACAAGTAATTTTCTTACTATAAGCAACCTAGGTTAAGAAGAGAAAGCTCTATGTAGGCAGATTTAATTTGTCTTTACCTTGAAAGACATACTTATCTCTTTAGTCATTTCTTTCATATGTAAGATAACTTTGCTTCTATTTTTTGTTTTAAATTATTATCATAGAGAAGTAAAACACAAAAGAAAAAAGAATACTAAAATGAACCTTATGAACTCATCACCTAGTTTTAATGATTATTGCTTCAACACCAATCATGTTTCATTTATACCCATACCTACTCTTGCCATTCTCTTACTGGATCACTGTGAAGCATATCCCAAATATCATAAGTTTAATTTGTAAATATGTCAGTGTGAATTACTAAACAAATGAACCATTTTAAGAACATAGCAAGAATGTCATTATCACCTTTATATAAAGAAAACAATAATTTAATATATAAATCTACTCAGTATTCATGTTTTCCCAGTTGCCTTATTTTCTATTTTCTATTTTTTTAATTAAGTTTATTGGGGTAACATTGGTTAATACAATTATATAATTTTCAGGTATACATTATGTTTTGACACCTGTATATTCTATTATGTATTTACCATCCAAAGTCCAGTGTCCTTTAGCTACCATATATTTGATCCCCTTTATCCTCTTCACCCTCCCCCTACTCCCTATATTTGACCCTCTTTACTTGGTCTACCTCACCCCTCCTCCCCCACGCCACTAGTAACCACTAGTCTATAGTCCTCTGGTAACCACTAGCCTATAGTCCATGTCCATGAGTCTCTGTTTGTTTGTCCTGCTCATTTGTTACTTTTAGGTTGTTATCATACATATAAGTGATATCATGTGATTTTCAACTTTTTCTGTCCGGCTTATTTTGCTTAGTATGATTATCTCGAGGTCCATCCATGTTGTCGCAAATCGCAGTATTATTTCATCTCTTTTTATGGCTCAGTAATATTCCACTGTATATATGTACCACTGCTTCTTTAGCCAATCATCTATCATAGGACACTTCAGTTGCTTCCATGTCCTGGCCACTGTGAATAATGCTGCTATGAACATTGGTGTGAAAAAATCTTTTTGCAAATGAATTTTCAAGTCTTTGGGGAAAATACCCAGTAGAGGGATTGCTGGATCATATGGTAGATCAATTCTTAGTTTTTTGAGGACCCTCCATACTGTTTTCCATAATGGCTTTACCAATTTGCAGTCCCACCAGCAGTATATGAGGGTTCCTTTTTCTCTGTCTCCTCTCCAACATTTGTTATTACTTGTCCTGTTGATTATAGCTATTCTAACAGGTGTGAGATGATATCTCATTGTGGTTTTGATTTGCATTTCCCTAA
>NW_006442512.1:6889976-6909097 GCF_000325575.1 Pteropus alecto
ACTTTCCTTCTATACCTATTTTGCTAAGTGTTTTGATCATAAATGGATGCTGTATCTTGTTGAAGGCTTTTTCTGCATCTATTTATATGATCATATGATTCTTATTTTTTAATTTGTTTATGTGGTGTATCACATTAATTGATTTGCATATGTTGAACCATCCCTGTGCCCCTGGAATGAATCCCACTTGATTGTGGTATATAATCTTTTTAATATGTTGCTGTATTCAGTTAGCTAGTATCTTATTTAGGAGTTTTTCATCTGTGTTCATGAGAGATATCAGTCTGTAGTTTTCTTTTTTGTGTTATCTTTACGAGGTTTTGGTATCAGGGTAACATTGGCCTCATAAAATGAGTTGGGAAGTATTGCCTCCTCATCGATTTCTTGAAAGAGTTTGAGGAGAATAGGTATTAAATCTTCTATGAATGTTTGTTAGAATTCATTGGTGAAACCATCTGGTCCTGGACTTTTACTTTTTGGTAGGTTTTTGATGATTGTTTCAATTTCCATACTGCTGATTGGTCTATTTAGATTTTCCAGTTCTTCTTGATTCAGTCTACGAAGGTTGTATTTTTCTAAGTCCAGTTGCCTTATTTTTATAGTATTTTTTTATTTAAATCAAAATACAAAAAATTTCTTTAGATGTATAATTGACTATCGCCCTAAGAGTATTTTATTGCTATATGTTGAATTTCTAAAGTTAGAAAATTGAGATATCAGAGTATGATTTCTGCAAGGAATCATTCTTTAGTTGTTTATAGATGACAGCTTGTACTAAGTAGCCTAGAATCATTATTAATCACTTTCTCTTACATTGTGGTGGTTATTCTGATTGTATTACCTCCAAGAGTGCACAGACCCCTTCCTAAAGTAATAGTGAGTGATTGCCTTGACATAAGGGTTCTTGAACTGCCTTTTTATCAGCATGGGCTGTTATTCCATACGCAGTTATTTTATTTAAATGATAATATTTATTCAATTTCTGCTGTTATAGCATTATGTAATATATATTTATTTATGGCAAGGAAATAAGTTTAGCACACTGTAACAGCAATGATTAGAAATAACTCTTGAAATGTCAAGGACTTTTTCTTTAAACAATAATTAGCAGATTAAATGCTAACAAGTATATTTAATAATCCTGATATTTTACATTTGGACCATACCCAACATCATCAGTAAATGTAGTCACTTAAATATCTCATAGCAGTCTAATCTTGAATTGAAATGTTATTTTTTCAAGTATATTTTAATTACTCAACAGTATCCTTCACTATTTAAATTTTGTGTAGTGATACTATAAAGTTGCACAGTACATAGAGTTTGCAATATGATAGGAAAGTATTTGAAAGTAAATTGTGTGTCATTTTAGCATTTGCCTTAAATTTTTTGATATAATTTTTTGCACTACCATCAATATTCAAGTTTTCTGACTTAATATATAATGCTTTAAAAATATTAACATTTAATTAATGAAATTACTTAATTGAATGAGTATTTAATGCCTACTCTATGCCAGATACTAGCCTGAGTAGGCATAAAGCAGAAACTAAAACAAAAAAATCCCTGCCTTCATGGAGCATCCTTTAAACAACTCTCCCAAAAGAAAATAGGAAGAAGGAAGAAGGGTTCACACTGACATTTCTGGAAATTACATTAGTATATTTTTGAAACATCTAACATGTTCTCAGCACTGTATTAAGCATCTGGAACAAAATGATTTGGAAAAATTACTTTCCTCCAGGATGATATGAGAAGCTAATAGAACATAGTCATAAATAAGTAGCAGACTCAAAAAAGTAAAGAATCAATAGCAGAAACATGATGTAAAAACTAAAGACGATGTTGATAGAGGAGAATATTTAAGAAGGTAATGAAAAAGAAGGCAATAGAACATGAGAGGATATGGAGACAAAACTTTCCCACTTTATTTTAATAGTAAATTCTTGAACAAATAGATAAGATAAAATTGATTTAGCTTTTAGTTTGCTATAGATTGAACTGTATGACAAGCTATTATGAGTAACAACTTCAGATTGCTAAATGTGAGCGTTGAAATACACTTTATCAACTGGGAAAGTCAGAGCAATAAGGTCTATTGAAATAAAAGATTTACTAAATCAAATTGGTGCAGCATTTGAACAAATCAAAATTTACAAGGCTCTTACAAATGGATACCTGATCCTGTAATTGAAAGTTTATAAAATTTAACAAATTTCTTTCTCTCATAATTTTTTCTATAAAAAATTTCTTACAAGAAAAAATAAACAAATGGATTGACATCAAATTAAGTTTTTGCACAACAAAGAAAATCATCAACAAAACGAAGAGGCAACCTATTGAATGGGAGAAGATATTTGCCTATAATATCTTCTCCCATTTTGGATATTAATCCCTTATTGGAAATAAACAAACAAACAAACAAACAAACAAACAACAATCCAATTAAAAAGTAGGAAGACGACCTGAATAGGCATTTTTCCAAAGAGGATGTACAGATGGCCAATAGACTAATGAAAAGATTCTCAACATCACTAATCATCAGAGAAAAGCAAATTAAAACCACAATAAGATATCACTTCACACCTGTCAAAATCGCTATCATCACTAAATCAACAAAAAAGTGTTAGCAAGGATGTGGAGAAAAGGGAATTCTCATGCACTGTTGCTGAGATAGCAAACTGGTACAGCTGCTATGGAAAACGATTTGGAGTTTCCTCAAAAAATTAAAAATAAAACTACCATATGACTCAGCAATTGCACTTCTGGGTATTTAACCCAAAGAAAACTAAAGCACTAATTCAAAAAGATATATGCACCCCTATGTTCACTACGGTGTAATTTATAAAAGCCAAGATAAAGAAGAAATCTAAGTGTCTATCAATAGATGATTACGTAAAGAAGTTGTGGTTCATATATACAATGGAATATTTTTCAGACATAAAAAAATGAAATCTTACCATTTGCAATGATATGGATGGACCTAGAAGGTATTATGCTTAGTAAAATTAGTCAAAGACAAATTTTGCATGATTTCACTTATATATGGCATGTAAAGAACAAAATAAACAAACAAAATAAAAAATGACTCAGACACAGAACAAATTGGTGATTGCCAGATGGGAGGAGAGGTTGGAGGCTGGGAGAAAAAGGTGAAGGAATGAAGAAGTACAAATAGGTAGTTACAAAATAGTCACAGAGATGTGAAGTACAGCATAGGGAATATAGTCAATAATATTGTAATAACTATGTGTAGTGCCTCGTGGGCACTAGACTAATCGGGGGATCACTTCATAAATTATAAAAATGTCTCACCACTATGCTGTACACCTGAAAGTGATATAAAATAATATAGAATGTCAACTCTAACTGAAAAACAAAAATTAAAAGTTTTTTATAACTTGGTGTTGGAATAAAAAGTTATTTCTTTTAGTAAGTTTTGAATTATATCCTGTTTTTCTCTTATAAGAGGTTACATTCTTCCTTCATCAGAACTGTTGCATATGCTCTCCTTAGAATGATCCTCTCACCCCACTAACTGTAAATTCTTTCTTAGAATTCCTTAGAAAGTTTTTCTTGACCTCAGAAGAGTTGCCATTCACACCTCCACGGAAATCCTTTACTTCATCAAGACAATGATTAGATATTGCAAATATTAACGTCCGAGCCTTCCACTGGATTGTAAAGTAACAACTCAGAGTTTCCTCCTCATTGTCTTACCAGTGTTTTCATAATATATACAAAGTAGATACTCAGTAAACATTTACTGGATAAATGAATTCAGTATGTTTCTTAGCCTTGCTGTCTCTTCTGAAGAATATTGAACCTCCTGTCTAGTGAATATATAAACGTGAAGGGGGTAAAAACAGCAACTATCTTCAACAGAATCACTGTCGACAGGATTATTCAAAACAAAAATGCTCTCTGTTCACTCTTTTCTAATCGATACCTTTCTAGAATCAGAACCTGAATTGTTTATGTGGTTTATGTATATAAAACATATATGTATATATATGTTTATTGGTTCCTTAAAGAAACCATTCAGAAAACCAAGTTTCCTAAAAAAAATCATCAGTTAAAGAATAACTTAGAGCAGACAATCCTCCACAATAGAAAATGATTTTAAAATACAACAAAAGGTCTAAAGAGTCAAGATAAAAAAAAAAGGTGTTATTCCTTCCTGGACTCACTCCCAGTGACAAAGTAATTGAATTTCAAAGATTTTAGCACCAGTGAGTGGCTTAATTGACATATCTGCTGCATATTCAGTTATATTTTATGCTTATACCTGGGCTGATCTGAGAATATTGAGATGCCAGTGCTGTTGTTCTATGTGGACCTGAGGCAAAATGGGCTCTGACATAAAGCCTTACATAAGCAAAGGTAAATATACAATGCACAAGCAACTTCCTCCCAGTGAGTCTGCATGCATTTTTGTGTATATATGGTTTTTAATCTTTCTTCATAAACCCAATGAGTTGGAATGTTAAGAGTTTAGGAGCCATATGTACAATTTTAGAAAATTTGAAGAACAAACAAAAGTGAAAGTGAAAATCAGAGAGGTAAAAGAGGAAGGAAAAAATTGCCTTCTGAGGGACATATAATTTAAACCAGATTCTGGCAGAACAAATCATCAGACAAAGCATCATCTGCACATATATTCCATTTTACTTTTTAGAGAAATATATTCTGTCTTATGACCCTTGCAGAATTTTCCCACTCTAATGTGATTGTTAGTTTTCTGTTTGTATTAGTACTCTAAAAATAGGCAATTGGGAACTAAGAATTTCAAGTAAAGATCAAAATTTTACACAGTAAAACAATAAATAAGAACCGAAATAAATAAAGGGTATAGGTTCTGAAAAGGTCAGAAAGATTGCTAAAATAATCTGTTCACCCAATCTATTCCCAATTTAGGAAAAGTTGAGAATTAGATCTTGCAAAAATCCATTAGTTAAATGTAGCCATCCTTAAATGGTATCTCTAGACAATTAAAAGATGTAAAGGCAAATGCTGAGATGTAGTTCTGTTTTCAAGCCATAAATCCAAGTTTGAAAAGAGTATTTCAATATAAAAGCATAGAAGAATAAATACAATAAAAGATAAATAATTGCATTTCCACTCTAGAATTTAACGAAGAGAAATAGACAAATACTCTTTTATAAGTTATTGTTACACCAGAGCATGTAAGCAATATGTTGTAGTAGGCACATGGATGAAGAACTGCAAGGACTCATTTCACTGACAAATAATGATACTACTAAAATGATTATAATTATAAGCAGTCCAAATAGGTTTCCAATCTCTAAGAAATAACAGAATCATTGCCTCCTGCTGGGACGTTGCTAACTTATCAGTCCTCTCTGTGAGAATTAGAAAACAAAACAAAACAAACTTTCCTTCCTTGGAGCAGACTTAGCCCCAGGGGCATGGTTCTGCACCACTTGCTCCATCAGCCCAGCACCCACATGCAGAGCACTAGTCACGCAGTCTGACTCTTGATCATGATAAAATATTTCCACTGCTGCCTCGGGTAGAATGTAGACTAAACTTTCATTGCACCTGACAAAGATTTTTGTATCTGATTCATACATGAATGTAGAAGGAAAGCACTTACCTATACATAAATCTAATTTCTTGTACAGTAGTCCTCACTTAACAGCGATAGATTCCATGACTTTAAATGAAACAACATATAAAACAACTTTGACCATAGGCTAATTGATTTAATGAGGGTTCAGTTTCTAAGGCACCTTATCAATATTATAATGAAATGATGTTGAACAAAACAATGTTATTCGAGTAACTGATCTATTTAAGAAGTTCTACTGCTAATGCTATTTGAGAATATTGCAAATACATTTGTAGGTAAATGGACCAACTGAAACCAGATTATTATTGTTGTTGTTCTTTGTATTGTTATATTATTATTTGAATTGACAATGAAAATTAATGAAATATAATGTTTATTTAATAAGGCCAGCATTACTTCTATGGTCAAAGAATGATTACTTTTTTGTCATTCCAGTATACATTTGATGAGGACTGAAAAATTAACTACATCTATGAGAGCTTTGTAGTTTAGAAAAGTAAAAATGACAGAAACATATCATCTTAAACATACGTTTCTAGCTATCTTAATATCTTAACTTCTCCATACATGAGGGCATTATTTATACAATTGTTTAGTCATGAAATGAAAACATAGAGACAATAGAAATTCTGTTAGCCAATTTGTTAAAACCCAAAGCAGTGAATCATAAAAAAGTAATAGGTATGTAATATAAACATTTTATTTTAACCTAAAATCTAATGTATATTATCTTATACTAGTTATATATTTTATGAAAATATAGTTTATATTAATTATACTAATTTTTATTCTCCTTTTTAAATATAGGAACATAATTATTATGCAGACTAGAGGCAGAATTCTTTTAGAGGTTAACCTGTATTTACAATCAGTTATATTATTCTCATCCATCCATTAGTGTAATATATGCTATGGACTGAATGTTTGTGTTCCCCAAAATTCATATGTTGAAATCCTAACCCCCAATGTAATTATATTAGGAGGTAGAGCTTTGGGGAACTAATTAGGTCAGGAGGGTGGAGCCATGAGGCTGGAGCCCTTATGAATAGGATTAGCCTTTATAAGAGGATGAAGCATCCAGACCTGTCTCTCCCTTCACTTTTCTCTTTCTTTCCTTCTTTTCCTCCCCCTCTCTCCATCCCCCTCTTCACCTTCCTCTCAAAAAAAAATACCTCTCTCTCCTTTTCTCTCTCTTTCTCTCCCTCTCATGTGACGATACAATTGGAAGATGGTTTTCTGGAAACCAGGAAGAATGTACTCAGCAGATACCAGATATGCCAGAACCTTGATCTTGGACTTCCCAGCCTACAAAACGACAAGAAACAAATTACTGTTTAAGTCACACAATCTGTGGTAATTTGTTTTTGCAGTGTGACGTAATTAAGACAATTATCTATATCAGCTTTTTTTTTCAAAACACCCAACTTGCCTTTATAAACATTTTTTTTTTTTGCAAACAGTTCATATAATAATGCTTAATTAAATTTTATAACTAGAATTCAAAATATAATTGGCATAATCTACTTAAGAGACACACCGAATACTCTTTTTAATTGTGTCATTCAAGTAATGGAGTAATGAGTGGCTACAAGGGTACAAAACAAACAAATAGACAACAACTGTAGTAAAAATTGCAAAGAAAGAAATGGCATATTCTAGCTATCTAGCTCCAATGGCATTGTTCTGTTTAATGTGTGAAGCTTAACTAGGAAAACTATTTCTAACACATTACCTTTTTTTGATTCAATTATTTTCCTCTAAGATCAAAATTACTTTGTTGCAAAACAGTGTAGACCAGCATTCAGAGTTATCTGATATGTCACTGGAAATGTTATTTACCAGCTTGGGTATTCACAGTTTGAACACTGCATTGCTTCTAACCATGTTTGCCTGTTTCATATTGTTAAAAAATCACCAGACTTTGTATAGCAACCCTTGCACAGAGATCCCACGATTTGGGAGAAAATGTTTCTTTTTTTAAAAGATATTATTTTATAGAAAGTAGATAGGGAAAAAAGGAGATGATTAAAAATAGTATAAATTTAATGCACCAGACATACTCATTGAAATCAACGTTAAAATGCTGAGTTATACGGCTCTTGGAATTTCTCACTTCAATGAAGGACTTTAATTCATATGCCAATATTGTAAATTTATCTCAATCTCATAATTATATGCTTAGAATAAAATATTATGTATTTTGGTGAAGGAGTACTTTGAATCTAATTGCGCTCAAAATTTTATAATTTATTCTATATGTAGGCCTGTCAATTGCATCTATGTATAGATAATCACAGCCACAAATTGACTCTTCTGTGCTTTTTCATGTTTGAGAGTGATTTTACTGAAAGGCAGAGACCAAGTATGTAACTACTTGCTTTGTTCATGCCCCATTAAATGACTACTGTTCTAATTTTCTTTAGGTAATACTAATATGAAGGTAGAGTCTTCCTACACAAACTTCCTATATAAAAATAATTTGAAAAAGGAAAGGAAAGAAATCCTAAGGCACTCAGCAACTTCAACAAGTAAAGTCTATTAAAGATTTTATAATTAGTATTCTTTGACCAATTGTTCTTTAATTCTCTAAGAAATAAAAAATGTGCTTTATGAAATTTTATTTAAATGTTTTTCCTCTTTATCATCTAAAATTCTATAAAGATTTCTTTCTTTTTCTTTGTGATTCTTGGGAAAATATGATGTCTTTTTTTGAACCTCTAAGAGGCCCTCGAAATAAGGTTTGGGAAAAACAAACAAAAAGGAGAAATGATTATTTTGAGAATTTAACATATGGTTATTATAACAGAAATAGTAACTATTAAAGAAACAGGCCCATTGCAATAATTTCTTTCATATTTACTTAGAAAAATTTATCTTAAAAATCATGCTTACCTCATTCCATATCAGCCTGTTAATACAGTATTCTGTAACTGAGATATATCAATTTCCCATTCAGCTTGGATGAAAATAAAGTAGGGAACAATCTGTTCTCACTCATATTTGGCAAATATTTAAATTTTTAGATCGTTAAAAATCCATTTTATAAATTAAAATAAAATACAACTGTTTTAATAAAACTCTTTTAAATAAGGTACTAATTAAATTGGTTTTATCTTTTTGTTAAATTAATTCAGGAAAATTAAATATTTCCCAAGAAAAATAGAAAAAAGATCTTGATATTTATAGTTTTAAAATTTTATCTGAGGCCTCAGAATTTATTTTAAAAGATATATATATATATATATCATATATGCATCTCTTTCTACATATATATCTCAATGTTTTGGGTCAATGAATGACCATATATAAGACGGTGGTCCTAAAAGATATAATGGAGCTGAAAAATTTTTATTGCCTTGTGACATCATAGCCATTGTAATATCATAGTGCAAAGTTTGCAAAAATCAACAAAGCTGTGGTTGAGACGGCTAACAACTTCAACTGAGTGTAGACGAGGATGACATGGAGGTGGTTCATGAGGAATTAACTAATGAGTTGTAACTGGAACAGGAATGCATAGGTGAAGAAGAGGCAAGAGAAAAGAAAACGTCCTGTATTTGTAAAACAAAGAAACATTTCCTTATTCTCTTACCTTAAAAAGAGAGGCACTTGGATATCTTTCGTGATAAGTTCTTTAAAAGTTGAGGAAGATACATTTAAGGCCAGATGAAATAGTTTGCACTAGACAAAGGCCTCGATTCATTCTATGCTCCTTGGCTTAAAATCCAAATTGCTAATTCTGATTAAGATTATCCACAGAGTTAAATAAAATCATTATTAATTTCAAAGAAAAATACAAAAAAAGTAGTCAGAAATAGTCTACTATCTTTTCTCACTACTCAAAAAATAGTTAAATAATTGAAGCTCCAAGAAATCCTACCTTTTTAAATGTGTGACCTTATTATCACAAGACCAATGAGTAGAATTAACTTCCTATTTTAACTTTTGATGTTTCTATTTATTCTTGCCCTCCTTTCATACAACTGAACAATTTTAAAAAATATATTTAAGGATTTAGATAACTGTGTTTATTTAATGTTTCTATGTTGTTATATCGTTTCTAGTCCCTTGGAGTTGAAACTTATTCTATTTCTTTGAATCTGAAAAGCCTCTGTAGGTGAAAAGGTAATAATCACTAACAAGACTTATGATGGCTATGTAACAAGCAAGTACCTGCTCCTCCTACCTTCATGTAGAATGTAAGAATCAGTTAATATGGAACCTAGAAAACAGACACTATATTCTAAGGAGATTTACTACCCATCAAGTGTAGTTACTCTAATAAATATGTTTTTGAGATTTTTCAAAGTTTAACTAGAAGATATTTTCCATTCCCTTGAAAGCTTTGTAATCTTCATCTTTGAGAAAAATAATTCACTATTTTAAAATTTATAGTTCCCAAAGACAATGAAGAATATAAGTATTATTTCATGTAAAAATCTCCATTGTCCACAGTGCCTAACACATTGCTATACTTATAGGAGGCTCCAAATATTGTTGATTTCTTAAGCAGTGCCACCTCTGAATAGCAAACAATAGGCAGGAGACGAAAACAAACAGACAAACCAACCTACCATTGGCACTAAGCATTCTCATGTGGTTCTCTTCAAAGATCCAGGGCTTGAGTGTGTTACTGTTTTTGAAGTCCTAGACAGAAACATAATAGTAAATTGCATATTTAGAATCACAGAATATCAGACATGGAATTGAATATAGAAATCACATAGGTTAAACTTATATAGTAGATAAAGAAACTAGAATCTAGCGCAGGGAGCAGGTGGTAAAATAGACTCAAGGATCCCTGACTTCCAGGTCAGTATTCTCTTCTGAACACCACTTGTGTCAAGAGTCCACAGGACCACCCTCAGATTCAGCGATTCATTAGAATTTAAAAAATCACAATTACAGTTTATTACAGTGAAAGGATATGGACTAAAATCACCAAAGAAAAAGATAACAAGGCACAATCCAGGAGAGACCAGCCATGAGCTTTCAGCTGTCCTCAACCAGACAAGTCATATAGACAATGCTTAATTTCTCCTGGCAATGACATGTGATAACATGCATGAAGTACTGCCAAACAAGGGAAAGCTCACTGAAGCTGTGTGTAGAGAGATTTTCACAGGGGTGGGGTGGGATAATCATGAAGGCATGGAACGCCAGCATGATTGATCTGAGTTACTTGATTTCTAATCCCTCCTGAGATCAAATTAATACATCATGGCCCTAGGTCCCCACCATTGTTAATATAAACTCTCTGGCATGGCTCAGGTATACAAAGACATTCTTATTAGGTAGGATAGTCCAATAGTTTAATGATTATCTCTCAGCAGTTGGGCAAAGGTTAGTCCTTTTTTTGGAATGAACAACCTAATTCCATGAAGTTAACTCTTTACTGCACAGTGAGCATACAAACCCTGTTGAATTGACTCTTTCCTGCATACTGCCTGACATAACTGTCAGTGTTAAGAGGCAGCATTCAAAAAGGGCCCAGGAGCTCTTGGCTTTGATGATATGCTTTAGCAGATCTTTAATTTTCTTAAGATTCTCATCCAACTATCTCAAAAAGATCTGAGATAATTATAGGAAGAGACAGGCTTCCACTACTAAGAGTTTTGATTCTTATAGGCCTGATGGATATTGGTTACTTGGATTTACTTCCTTTTGTGTGGTTACTATACAAAGATACCACTGATTATTTCTCAACAAAACGTTTTTCTAAACAGCAGATAATAAGCCACACATAATATTATTTGTGTCCATTTTTGTTTTCTCTTACAAGATTTATCCATGTATTATTATACCATAGTACAAACCAGATATATCATTTTTAACATATAAAAAGCCATATATATGGCAAATAAATATTACTTCTTAAATCTCAAAAGAGAGAAATTGAATAAATACTGGCAATATTCATTTTAAAGGAATAAACTAAGTTAGCTCATGTGATATAGTATAATTTTAATATACTCAGATCAAATTAACATAAACTTGATTTAATAAAGTATAATCTAATTCTGATAACACGGAAAAGTAGTTTAGAAGTAATAAAGTATATAATTTCTGTAAACAGAAACATAAATAAAAAATGTCTCCTCAATCAAAATCATTCAGTAGGGTACTTGAGTTAAGGATTTAGTACAAAATAATTCTGATGGGAAAGTAAATGCCACTCAAGCCTTTCAGCTGAAAAATTAAAATATGTACTACATATTTGTGTCCCAGAAATAAAAAATAAGGGAAAAATTAATAATGAACTTTGCGTGAATTAAGTTCAATGCACCTCACATTTTATTAAGGAGTATTATGGCTAGAGCTAGCTGAAGAATAGCAGTCCTGACTGCTATAAGACTAATGAAATGACATTCTGAGTCATCCAGCTATTTCATAAATAATGAAAAAAATGGCAGCTATGTGTCTTAGAGAATGTTTACTATATTACAGGAAATATGCTTTAAACATATTATCTCAGCTAGTCTCCACCTAGATAGTAGGCTCCATGAGGGCAGGTGTTTCATGCTCTCTTGTTTGCTGGTGTGTTTTAAAAACCTAGAAGCATGTCTTGAATATAGTAGGATCTCAATAAATATTTCTGAATAAGCAAATGAATGAATCCATACATAAAATTACCTAACAAACTACTACTAGTATAATTCTCATTTATAGACATGTAAACAGAAAAGACAAGCAAGCTTGTCTCTAATCATACTGCTAATGAATGCAAAAGTTGGAATTCAAGATTAGTGCCATCTTCCCTCAAAGCTAACCACTAGGGTATACATATACCTATATAAAATATTATAGTGTATTTTACTGTGCTTTGAATTTCAGCACATTAGTCCATAGATGACTGATTTTATACTCAGACCAGACATTTGATTTTTTTTTTCCACAGAGTTTTCTACTTGAGGAAAAAACAGAAAACTTTCAAATTATTTCTCTAAAGTTCATGGTATTTGGTTAACAGTTTACTAAATAAGAAAAATGATACAATCTGAAATTCTTATATTTTCATTGATGTTGATTGAAACAGGGACCAGATTCGCCTCTCATTCAATTGGGAATATTTTCCATTTATAATAAGAAAAAAAAAGTAAAAGAAATTCAGAGACAGTAGGAAAAAAAAAAAATCCCTTGCTGTTCTCTGAGAGTCAAGAGTTTGGAGTTTCTAGTTTACTGAAAGTAATAGATCCAGACTTCACCAAGTCAAGAAGAAGCACAATAACATTTACTTTGATAATCCAAATTATCTCACTCTGAGCCCTTACCTGTCAAATGAAGAAAGGCCCAATCCTCCCCTAATCTCTCACCACTAGGTGTCTGCAGCCTCCAGGCATCTGCCAGAGATTCTCACCTGTTTGCAAGTGGAGCAGGACTGGATCTGTTCCTCACAGCCAAGAGAGTCCTCAAATGCTGTCATTAGCATGGACCACTCTGGAAGAGGGTGGTTGTCCACTGCCTTCTCTAATGTATTTAAGAATTTTTTGATTACCTTATTGATGTGGTGTCCCACTTACTTCCTCCTGGGCCCTAGAGGCTCTGTGTTGCTCTTGCTGAAGCTCAAGAACCTGCTGAGATGTGGCCTTTAGTGTGCCACTTGCTCCAGCTATTCCCGGGACCCTACACTTCTATTACAGCCACTGATTCAGGTTCTGGTTCACTGTTCTGGACAACTGTGTGTCCTCAGAGGCTGACAGAAAACACTCCTTTCTTCAGTATTCCTTTCAACACGGATACTCCATGACTGAATGTCCATGCTTCAGGTGCTACAACACTGTGATTTTCTCAGGTAACCGGTCTCCTATTTCCTACGTATAGCCAATCCCCTAAAACTACTATATAGCTATTCTCTTCTTTCTTAACAGAAAGCTACTTCTTAATCCCTTTATGTATTGCCACTAGCTAAAATACTGCACTTCCTTGACTTCTAGCTAAGTGTGCCACATGACCAAGTTCTGATCAATGAGAATTATCCTTAAATGGGAGGGAAATGTCCTTAAATGGGAGAGAAATGTCCTTAAATGGGAGGGAACATGCACTTTCCTTTCCATTTCTCTTTTGAACTGAGCAAAATAAAGACATGAAGTTTAGAATTCAAGGCAAGGACAATTGGCTATGCCAAGCATTTAGAAGACACCTAAATGAGTATTGGTTGTATGTAGAAATTGATTTCAGTTTTTCAAGAAACTATTACTGAAGAGCTGACTTAAGCCCAGTACTATGCTGGTAAATGTTTAACAACCAACTTTCTAGGAACAAAGAAAACGAAACAAAACAACCTCCTCCCCCAACCAAAAAAGGAAAGAGAAAGAAGGAAGGGAAGAAAGAAAAGAAAGCCCTGATTGGCAGTGTTTGCCAGATTCCGTGGTGGAAATATGGCCTTCCTGGCAAATTTCAAGCTGCCAACTGTTTTACCACTGGATAAAATTCCTGAAAATTTAACAATCTCTTGTCAGCAGAAAGAGGCAGCTACAGCGCATCTTTCTGCAAAGAGGACTGCAACTTGTGCTTATAAATTTCTATAGTAAAAATAAATTTGCTTTGAAAGCCTTTAATTTTAGAAATATTTATTAAACCATTTCCCATTTGCCCAGGGAATACTCACTAGCGGCTCTTGTGGCTACAGCATTTACCCCAAGATAACTCATGGATTATAGTCCTAACCTTACCCCCAAAATTTGCCATGAAATATCACACTTTTATTATTTTTGCATTGCTCTAGTATGTCAATAGTCTTTGGAAACAGATGACATCATTCTATTTGTAGTATTATGTTTTTAGTAGTGGTATTTCCATTTACAAAATATAGTAATTCTTGGTTGCTGAAAATGTCAAATCCTAGAAAAACATAGCATTCCTACATGTGATGTTAACTCATTCTCGAACAGTTATTAGCCGAGGATTCATTTGATGAATCTTATTTACATATACAATTCTGTTATATTAAGATTAGAGGCAAGTTCTATATTGAAATAACTCCAAGAAGTTTTTATATTTTATCTTCACATTGAAAACCAGTCAATTTTCCTTCAGCCTCAAAGAGTGTGTTTATGTAAAATTAAGTTAACACTGGGAGAGAGCTGCACTTTTTTTTTCTAAATGAAAAATGGGTTAAAATAACATTTGCTTTACTGAGCTCCTTAATATCTGAAAATAATCTCATGTTTAATTACTTAGTCACTCAGAGATTTCAGAGGTAGAAGACTCGAGTTCATGAAACAACAAAAGCTCCATTAAGCAGGAAGAATTCCTATTTATTTAAATCAGGACAGGTATTCTGAAGAGATTAATAAGTCTTTACAGTGCATATCAATTATAGCACTCAAGTTTTGATGTCATTTTTACACTGAAACCAACCTCAGGTGTACATGTTTGTTTTATATATAAGCAGTAGGTAACTAGGTAACATATGTTAGTCAAAACTCTGGGTCAAACTCTGGCTACTGTATTTTCACAACCTAATGCAAATGATCCATAAATTAGTTTCCAAAGAAACTAATAAAGGAAGGCGATCACCCAAAGAGTGTTAAGTGTAGCACACAACTATAATACAATGAATCTATTGTTTTTAATAACTAGTTGAAATATATTTTATTCACTGAATAAATAGAACCTATGCTTTAAAGAAATAATCACAACAAAATAATTACACTAGAGGAGAGTACAATACTTTATAGTTTGCAAGATGCTAGCACATTTCCTCATTTTGATTGTCATAATAATCCTGTAACATGGATAGGGAAGAAGTGACATCTCCGTGTAAATAATATTGTAGGATATACTTAAGTTACAATTTATGTGATGGTTCCAAAGTGAAATGTTTCTGGAAGAAAAATCCTGGAAATGACGAAGGATGGAAAAACATTGGACAAAAATATAAGTCCAAAATTGATTTACTTTTTCTATTATTCTAGGCAGAAAAATAATCATGAAGTTTCTACTCATCCAGAAAGAACAGAAGGAAGGAAGGAAAGCAAGGAAGGGAAAAAGAAGAAAAGTGTTTAGCTATCCAACAAAACAGATAGAATGAAAGGAGAAAGGAAAGAAGGGAGGGAGGGAGGAAATCATACACCGATTAAATAAATATTTATACACAGAGACAAGAATGTAGCTAATACTATAATTATTACTCTGTTCTCTTGAAATTTGTATCCCCTAATCTCATTAATAAAATTCCTTTATGAGCTTAATTTTGATAGAGAAGAGAAAAATGTTGGCCTATTCAACAAATATGTATTGAGCCCCTAAATTAGGTACTGTTTTAGGCCTGAACAAAATTTTTCTCACTATGGACCTCCCAGGAAAAATCTACATGATATCCTATCTAGTTTCTACTAGAACAAGCAGCTAAGTAAATTAGAAAAGACAGTGAATATTAGCTGCAGTCTTTTAGGTAGGATTCATTTAGGACAGTGCAAGCATGGGCTTTTCAGAAAACAGGTGCCATGAAATTTTTGGCCCACGTTCAACTGATGAGTTTCAGCATATGTATTAGTATTCTCTAGAGAAATAGAACCAGTAGGAAGATCTATATCTGTATGTATATCTATATCTAGAGAAAGAGGAGAGAAAAGGGAGGTATAGTAATTGATTATAAATGAGAAATTTATTACTATGAGCAGGAGATCCAGGAAAGCCAGTGGTATAATTAAATCTGAATCTGAAGACCTGAGAATTAGCAAAGCCAAGGGTGTAACCCCCAGTTTAAGAACTGGAGAAGATGAGATGAGATGGCAAATTTCCCCTCTCTCCACCTTTCGTTCTATTCAGGCTCTCAATGGATTGGATAAGGTCTGCCAACATTGGGGAGGGCAATCTGCTTTACTGAGTCTAGTGATTCAAATGCTAATCTGATCTGGGGACACTCTTACAGACATACCCAGAAATAATGTTTAATCTAGGCACCTAGGGGCCAATCAAGTTGAGACATAAAATTATTACACAATGGATGACATCTTCCGAATCAACGTGTAAGCTAGTTTACTCCCCTCACTAAAAAGTAAACACACACTTGTTCCACTATATTTCAAGGGGCTTATATCCTTGAAATTCAATGCCTTTAATTATCACAAGCAAATTATGATTTCTGTGACTGTCAATATTGATTCTGAGAGTGCTCAATTACCGTACATGTCTGCATACAATTCAGAAATACCCCTATAAACTTCCAACAATAAAACTCTAAATTTTTTAAAGTTTGGATTTTGTTTTGTTCTGTTTCTGAAACTTCTAATCTTCTAGGAACATAGCACTCACTAGATATTTGTTCAACAAAAATTAAAATTGGCACACAAAATTTATCTGAATTCATTATATCATGACTTTTATTCATGCCGTATATGTGTGGGAACAAATGACTCAGGTTACTTGTGATAAAATTTGCATTTGATTCTCAACCTGCCAAATTTAGATATTCAAGTCAGTTCATAGGTGGATACATATTAACATTTTAGTTTTCCCTTCTTAAAAAGCTCAATTGAAATTTAGCATTTTAATTCTAAATTGTATTCACAGAAGACTTGAAAATAGATAGCCATCAGAATATTCTAGTTTAATTATAGAAATTGAGATATTCTGTTTCAAAAGAAGTTCCTGGGTCACAAATTCTATCTTTGTATCAGAGCATAATAGGGTTGATCAGGCCATGTTCTTTGTACAGTTGAATTGCTCATTCTCAGAAGTTTCATTTGAAATTCACTCATTTAATAACTGTCAGAGAGTATATTCCATAAAATTTGGAAAATTGAGTATAGACTCATGGATTTTTTTTTTTTTGTAATTTAGAGATGACATTTTACATAAAATCTTTTAGTAAGAGAGGACTGTACATAATTGATAGCAATGAAATAAGTTCAATATATTTGATATATTTATGAACTTTGACCACTCTGATGACTTTATTTCCTTTTGTGCCAGATATCTTTATCATCAGTTTTACATTTACTCACAACTCAAGATTTTTTTTAAAGGATTATAGCAGATTTCTAGGGTTAAGTGGGCAGCTCGACTGTTATTAATAAAATATTTACTTTTCATAATCGAACACTGTCATTTGCTTCAAGTACCTATTAATATTGCAATGTTTTAAATGAATACAAATATTAATATTAAATGCTTTTTAAAAATATAAAGCATTTATTTCTCTCATGAAATAATTTTGGGAAATACCCAGTCCTAATTATGTGACAATTTCAAATGTTTTTGAGTTTTCTTAAGAAATAATACAATTCTAACTGGAAGCAATATCATTCTAGACAAATAAAACAATGTGTACACTTTATGAAATAGCACCCATGTGAATGATTCTGTAAAAGTATCAATTATTTTCCTCTGGAATATACATTAATAAAACCAAGCCATCTAGACATTTTTAATTTTCAGTTTTCAGGAATATGCCAAGAAAAGTAAAAATATTTTTCTTTACATCCATGAAATATGTATGCATGCTATACTGGCAGTACAATCTATGACTAACAGTACAAATGTAAAAGACTATAAGGTTTGGCACAATAACATAATGAGTAGTTTGACGTAGATGATTAATGAGAGGTTTCTCCTCTCATCTTTCAAAGTTAACTTTTCTTTAAAAGGAAATATTTTGATACATTTACCTATTTAGTTATCTCAATTTTCAAAGCTATGTGGATTGGTGTAAATCATCTAAGTAGTCCAGTGTCTAGCATTGTGCTGTAATCAATGTCTTAGTATTTGATATCTTTTGGGTCTTAAAATGCCATGATAAATGGCAGATAATGTAAAAAATCATTTCTGCTGCACCTATATCACAAAGCATAAAAAAGTTTCAGAGCAAAAAGGGAAGTCTCCACTTTGAACACATTACAAGCCAATCAGTGATTATGAAATAAAAAGGGTCCCTGGTTTGGCCAGGATATTTCCTTCAATGATGTAACCCATTCTTTCTGAAGTCACTGACTGCATGAGAACCACGAAGGTGGCAATGATGCACGAGGAGAAAATCTTTATTAAATTGTTAAGAATTTCAGCAATGGAGTCTGACTTTCAATGTTTTATGGTTAAAATTCCCTTTTCTACTTGCAGCTGGAGGTGTGTGCCCTGTAAACCAACGAGTGAGGGAGAAATGATGACTCCCACATTTTGGAATTGTTAGTCTTGGAGTGCTTTCCTCTGCTGCTACAAAAATTCGAAAAATGCAACCAAAGATAAGAAATTTAAGATATTAGTCTTTGACTCTGTGAGAGGTTTCATGGCTTGAATTAAAAGAATCTTATTTGCAAGCCAAATACCACATTGCAGAATATCAAATGGCCCAAGTCTACTTTTCATCTTTTATGGATAGATGAAATATCTTTATGGGATTTCTACCATACAGCTAAAGATTTAAATATTTTACTTTCATTATAGCATATACATAAGTCTGACAGGAAACTTTGCAAAAGTATTGCTGGTGTTCATCAAACACTAGACATGCATAAAAAGTAACATTTTTCAGAGGCCCCAGGAGCTGGGGTTTTAGCTAAAATAAGCCTGTGAATTTTAGTCTTTC
>NW_006442512.1:6909121-6964174 GCF_000325575.1 Pteropus alecto
CACTTGGTTCTATGGGAAAGAGAATAAAATAATAGATGATGAAGATCTATAATTCTGTAGAATGGAAAACTACATAATATATATGATATCTATAACATATATATATATGTATATGTATATACACACAAATTAGTCCTCTTTTATCCTGTGGATTTTAGGATTTTTTTTAAATTTTCATTTTGAGATCTTATTTATTGGTCATTCTGTCCCACCACAATGTAAAAAGGTATTTAGAGTGTCTTGTGAGCTATTTTCTACTCTATTTAATTGTTTAAAAAACATGTCTTCATTCCTGAGAACATTGCTTGGTTAGAGGAATATAGCTGCTCCCTTGGGCAGGTCCCTTTGTGCAGTGTACAAACTGTATAACTGTATATGGCAACCTTGCTGTCAGTGAGGTGGGAGCAAGGAAGCAGACAAAAATCAAAAGATAAAATAATTTAATAAAAGAATTGGAGTGTGAGACAAGAAGGTGAGTTTTATGGCATCACTAAATGCTTTGTCTACTTAAACAAAGGCTGATTCTGAGTCATATAAGGAGGAAATGGCAGCAATAAATAGACATAGTAAAGTCTAAAATGCATTATCAGAGTTCAAGTAAGACTGTTGACCCTTAGAATCACAAGATATATGGCAACTGTTTTTTCCTTATGGTCGCTTTAGACTTTGATGAAAGAATCCTGGTCAGTATAATGGGAGGTGTTCAGAAAATACTATCTCAAGATTTTCTAGAATAAACACTTAATTACTCTCTATTTGGATTTAAAATCCCAACTGTACATAAAAAATATGTACCTTCTGGTGTTTTTGAGATATTTGTCTCTCCGAAAACTTTGGAATGTATTTCTATGGAGCGCATCCCATAGGAAATATTTTCTGTCAAACACCAACAAAGTCCTTCATAGAGTTACATTATTCTCTCTCCCAGTGCATAGTCACTTAACTTGGAGTCTGAAGAAACAGAGGCAAAGAAAGTTAAGTAATGTGTCCAAGATCACACAGATAGAAACAACAAAGCTCAAACTGGAATCAGGAAACCTATATCTATTATGTTTGAGAGATATCTTCCATGATTCCACTGAGCCCTGTCTCCCCAAATGCCTGCTCCATTATAGATCTGTGCTACTGGGCAGCTCAAATGGCACTGGGAGTCTGAAATCCAACATAGGCATAAATATTGCAAGATACAAAAGAGACTGTTAACACCCACCATCACCACATGGGGTCAAACCCTAAAGCCTATGTGAGCCCCTCCTTCTATATCTATCTATCTATCTGTCTATCTACACACACACACACACACACAAACTCTGAGCCTGTAAGGTTGCCTAGAAGATAACCTTATAGAATAGTCCAGAGAACATTACAGAACTCTTCTTAAAATAAAATTACAGTATATTCAGAAAATGCCAAGCATTTTATATATTTCTCAAGAAAACCTGAAAATGTTTACTTGATTTCTAAAATGGAGACTCGTCTCTCCAGCTTAGCTAATGAGGCCTTTTTCTTTATGTATAAGCAGCTCAGTAATCCATAGGGAGTTCCAAACTCTTTGGAAAGTGATATAAGTTACAGTTTTTTTCACAAAGCTGTGCCAGCATGGAGCTGCTTAGTTCGACTCAGGCTAGAAAACGAATGAAGCACTTGCTGTTTCAGTCTTGTTGCCTGTTTCTCAGAAAATTCAGTTGTGAATTACTGAGTATCTAACAACTTAGGTAAAGAGATATCTGTTAGCATTGAATTACTTGTTATTCGTTTTTACCTATAGGAAGTAGAAAATATGTTTGTTTTCATTCTTTATAGGTACCAATGTCTCTTTAATCGCTGTGTGGTATAACTCAACAAACTCATGCCTACTGTTTTATCAGCAAATAAACTCTAGTGCAGTAAATTAATCCAATCACCAGACTTATTTCTCTATAGCTGAAGAATGCCATAGTCATTGGATTTAGTGGTTCAATTATATGACAGAGCTATAAAAGATTAAGTAAAAATAAAAATATTTTAAAGCTATTATTTAATGATTTACTTCTCAATCTAGAATTTCCAATCTATTCCTAGTTTTTCAGATACCCTACCATCTACTTAAAAATAATGCATGGAAAAAAGAAAACATGAGTTTAGAGAAAACAGAGGCTCTAGATGTAACCTGCTGATCTGTTTCATTACACAAGGCAAACTGACTGCCACAGTATAAATTGTTATTCTAATAAATTTGTCAAAATTATAAAAGTGTTGTTTTTCTGATTTTGTCTTATTTCTTCTCTCATACTATACTCTTCGTCATTTCATACCCTATTCTATTCTTCTCTCATCTACATCCATTCCATACATCTCATGTCTCATACTTTGCATAGTTATCTTATTAGCTTAAATGTAGCTGACATGCAATTCTTTCAGGAGTTTTGTACTTGAAGAATGGAAACTTATGTTTTTTTTTCTCCTCACTAAGTAGTAGATTCACACTTTAAAATCTACTCTAAAAATCAAGTATGCTGAAAATGGAGAGATCAGTTAATTATTTTTATAAAATAAATTCTGAAATTAAGATGTTTTTGACAATTGCTGATTACAATTTTGTATGCTCTGTGATTAAATCTTGACCCTAGGTGTAAGGATGGCAATTATCATTATGTCATGAACTGGTAAAGTGAATTAAAACAAGTATCTATAATGTTCTGGGACAATTAAAATTTTTAGATAAAAGATAATATCCAGTAGAAAGAACAAAAGACTTAGAATTAGAAGTCTTGGATCTAGAAATGTATTATTAAACCATTGGGTGACTTTAGGCAAGCCTTTAGCTACTCACAGATCTCATTTCCTCATCTATAAGGTAACAGGCTATGCATCTATAACATGCCTTCTAAATTCAAAGTTTATTGATTTATGAATTATATGACAAATATTTCCAAATCTTTGTTTCACTTAGATAAATAGCAATTGATTTTATAATTTAGTTGCACACTTTATAACAATCTCTTTCACTATGTAATCGAGTGGTGATTATATAGAAGCAAAACATTGAATAATAAGTATGTTAGACTTATAAAGAGGGACCTCTTTTATTTGCCCATAAAAGATAAATAAATGAATCTAATGATTAATATACAGTAGTTCCCCTTTATTTGCAGGGGATATGTTCCAAGACCTCTAGTGGATGCCTGAAACTGCAAGTAGTAATGAATTCTATATGTAATATACACGTTACATATAGAATTCTATATATACTATATATACTGGTTTTTTTTCTATACATAGATACTTTCAATATAGTTTAATTTATAAATTAGGAATAGTAAGAGAATAATAACAATAACTAATAATGAAATAGAACAATTATAGCAATATACTGTAATAAAGGTTATATGAATGCAGTCTCCTTCTCTATCAAAATATCTGACAACTAATCTAATAATCAAGACAGCTATTAAGTGACTAATGGGTAGCTATTAAGTGACTAATGGGTCGATAACCCATACAGCATGGATACACTAGACAAAGAGAAGATTCACATCCTGGGTGGAACGGCATGAGATTTCTTCACACTACTTAGAACGGTTTGCAATTTGAAACTTATGAATTGTTTATTTCTGGAATTTTCCATTTAATATTTTTGGATAGCCCTTGACCTAAGGTAATAGAAACTGTGGAAAGTGAAACTATAAATAAGGAGGGAATACTGTGAATATTTATACAGCCAAGGATTCTCATTCAATTTTTCCTAACCTGGACCGATCTGCAATTCAAGAAATATGCTATTGTGCTATTATAGTATTTAGCAAGATAATGATTTAGACATTTATGAGTATATTTTGAACTCATGGAATCCAAATCCAAGCAAACTTAATTATTTGAAATAATTTCAAGTGTTTATAACAAATAAAAAATGAATGTACACCTGAAACTAATATAAAATAATGTTGAATGTCAACCATAATTGAAAAAATTACCCTCCCAAAAAAACATTAAAAAAAATGAGAAAAAAATTGTTACAAAAACCATTTATTATTTTGCTATGTCAACCAAAGACCAGAAATTTTTGACTCAATAATATACATTATTTATGAACTTTTGAAGCATTCAATATTTTATTAACTATTATTAACTGTACTAGTTTATTGAGATTTATTACATGATCAGCCTTCATGGAGATTTTAGAAGAGAAAAAACATTATAAAATATTTAATTAAAACTGATAATTGCCATAAAAAAGAAACCATAGAAGTATTTGATTTAGAATAGAGGTTTTAAATAATGAGAAAATAAATTTTGAACAGAGATCTGAAGGATTAGTACAAGTTCACTAAGCCAATGGGTAGAGGGCAGGAAAAAGGAGACTAAGGAAAGAGCCTTTGCAAAATTTTAATTCCTGAAGCTACAGGAACTGTGGTGAGCTTGCACAATAAAGTATATAATATTGCTTGAGAAATTTAAGAGTTTGTGATCAGAGGAGATAAATCTTAAGGGGTAACATGGCAATGCGACAAGCTTTGTTTTTAACTTCAAGAGCAATAGTAAACCATGTTAAGATATTGGAGAAAGACATGCTTGTTGAGAAGATGATGGATTCACCTTTGGGACAAAGGTGAATCTAAGTTGTGATTAATACTTCCTAGTAGAAAAATCAAGTGGACAACTAGAAACTGTTCATTTTTTTAAAAAAACTGAGATATAATTGACATAACATTACATTAGTTTGCCCACTCTTCATAATCTATTCTTCTGGCAACCACCAATCTGTTCTAAGAAGTATTTATTTATTTATTTTTTGATTGGGGGATAGGTTAGATTCCATATGTGAAATCCTTTGGTATTTGTCTTTCTCTGACTTATTTCACTTAGCATAATGTCCTCAAGGTCTGCCCAGTTGTCACGAATAGCAAAATTTCCTCCTTTTATTTTTATGGCTGAAAGAAACTATCGATTTAAATGAGAAGAAAATTCTCAATCTCTTTAAAAGAGGGAATATAGCATACTTATAATTTGTATGTTATGTACTTTCAGCTAAAAGAAAAAGAGTAAGACTTCATCTTTTCTGAAAAAAATTACAAAAGCTTATACTTTCAGAAAAACACAGATGTTAATTTAAATATTATTTATTGGGCAAGATCTTATCAAGTAAAGCAATTGATGAGAAAAAGAGACTTTTTAAAGTTACTGTCATATTGTGTAAGACAGAGAAATTGTTTTGGATGTCTGTGTATCTAAAAATATTTCCTTTTAACAGAGGCCAATTAACAGAAAACGAAATATAGTTACATATTTTGCACACCTTGCTACACTGAATAGAGCAAGTAGATTAATCTATTGATCCTAGAATCAAATAATCTCAATTTATGACTTTATCATAACTAGTTTTATGACACAGAATAGAGTCCGTTTCTCTGTAGTGGTAAAGAAACATTTTCTATTTGTCTTTCTGATGACCTTTGGTTTACAGTTGTTTAAAAAAACGCTATTTGCGACAACATAGATGGATCTTGAGATTAGCATAGTAAGCAAAACAACTCAGACAGAAAAAATTGAGAACCATATAATTTCACTTATATGTGGGATATAGCAACAAACGAGACAAACAAAAACTCATAGATACAGACAACAGTTTAGTGGTTACCAGAGGGAAAGGGGAGAGGCAAGAGGTAGATAAGATATATGGTGATGGAAGGAAATCTGACTTTGGATGGTGAACACATAATGCAATATGCAGATGACATACTATCAAATTGTACACTTAAAATCTATATAATTTTATTAACCAATGTCACCCCAATAAATTTAATAATAATGAAAGAACAGATTAGAACTGTTATAAATATAGTGTGAAGTATATAATATCCTGCTTTTGCTATAGCTCAGAGAAGACTTACCTGGAGATCTGCACTAAAAATTATTAGCAGAAATGGTTCAGAGGCCAAGGTATGAATGCTGTCATCTTTGAAGTCAGTGTAGTATGAGAAGAAAAGAAGAGACTAAGACATAGAAACTCCCGTTTCTCTGTCCAGGTTATTAGGGGAATGACAATGCAAATTGTGCTCTTCAGGTTCTCTTGTGGGCTGCATTCCTGATGGACAAACCAAACACGGAGGCATCTGCAAGAAATTTGAGAGAAGTAGGAAATGCCTGGGCATTTTCTTCCTAGCTTGAGCCCATGTCTTTGGCAGCAGCTGCAACTCTTCAAGACTATGGCTCTTACCATACAGCCACTACACATATTTCTGCTCTCACCGAACCCTGATAACCCTATTTTCTCTCTTTGCTTTTTCAGCTCTAGGAACGATAATATCTCAACATCCTCTGCTCTTGTTCATACTTCTGTAAACAGTCTTTTCCATAGTCTCTTCGCTCGAATTCTCTGAAGTTAATTCTGTTTGTTACTGAATCATAGAGGCCCTCAAATAAATCTGTTTTTCTCTTCACAGCCATTGATGACTTAGGTGACCTGACGGTCTCCTCAACTTTGATAGACCACTGGTGCTACACAGAGACTAGAACTCTACACAGGCTCCTGTGTTTCTGCTGTTGCAGCAGCTGCCATTACCTATGACGGCAACTGAGTCAAAGTTGCAAAAACAAGAACATTGCTTCTATCCTTGATTCTGGAGATTTTAATTATTTGCTGCTCATTTGAAGTGAATTTGAGCATTCTTCTGTTCCATGCTTAATTGAACAATGGAGAAAAGATTGGGCTGGGGAAAGAAATAATTTCAGCAAGATTGCTTGGGTAGAGAATGTTACAGCTTACCTACCTTTACTGACGCTGCATTATTCCAGCCTTTGAGTCATTAATGCTTGAATCAGTAAGTTATATATGAAATAGTGTCTTGTTTGTTAAAATACAATCAACTCTAGAAGCAAATAAGACAGAATAATGCTCTGTCTTTTAGTAACTCTCCTAGGGAGAGAGGGCAAAAAGCAACGTGAGATATTGTGATTTATAAAAAGAAATATACATTTAGTTTTCACCTTGGTTTCTAGCACAGAGTTCCTTGAAACCCTTGAAATTCCTAAGGATCAATTAAGGTGTATTTTAGTATCCATAACAAGTCCCTTTTAATTCCACCTGAATTTATATTAATGAGGTGAGTTTTGGAAAACCCCTTCGGATGGGACTGGTTGCCAGGGGAACCAACTGTGATTAGAAGAATGAAATTTTCAGTCCCATACCCTGAACTCTGAGGAAGAGAGAGGCTGGTTGTTGAATCAATTGCTAATGGCCAGTGATTTAATCAATCATGTCTATATATTGAAGCCTCCATAAAAACCGAAGAAGATGGGTTTAGAAAGCTTTTGGATTGGTGAACACATGAGGATGCAGGGAGAATGGAGTGCCTTGAGAGCGTATGGAAGCTCCATACTTCTTCTCTTAGAGCTTCCATCTGACTGTTCCTGAAGTTATATTTTTTTAATTACAATTTTTTTCTCTCCACCTTTATTGAGGTATAATTGACATATACAATTGTATGTGTTTAAATTGTACTGCTGATTTGATATAATACCCTCCATGAAATGATTACCACCATCAGGTTAATTATCATATCTATCATCTCACATAATTACCTATTTGTGTGTGTTTGTGTGCGTGTGGTGAGAAGGCTTAAGAACTATTCTTTTAGCAAATTTCAAGTGTACAACACAGTATTATAAACTATAGTCACCACACTATACTTTAGATGCCCAGAACCTATTCATGTTATAACTGAAGGCTTGAGTTATATCCTTTTATAATAAATCACTAATCTAGTAAGTAAAATACTTTCCTGAATTCTGTGAGCTGCTCTAGTAAATTAATTGAATTCAAAGAGGGGTTTGTGGTAACTTCTGATTTGCAGGTGGTAGATCTGAAGCACAGGTAACAACCTGGAAGTGTGATTGGTGTCTGAAGTACATGTGTGGGGACAGTCTTTTGAGACTGGGCTATTAACCTGTGGGATCTGACACTCTCTCCAAGTAGAATGTCAGAATGGAGTTGAATTGTAGAACACATAGCTGGTGTCATAGAATTGCTTGGTGTGGTAAACCATCCATCCTTCCCCAAACTTTTGGTGACCAGAAGTATCAGAAGTCAAGTAGTGCTATAGAAGAGTACTGAGAGTAGAGGAGACACACTTGAGTGAGTTTTTTCTTTAGATGAGGTCTCTTCTTTTATATAAAATTGCAAACAGACAGAAATGCCGTACGAGGATGAGAAAACTGGTTGCAAGCTGTAGTTCACTCAAATGAGGCTGAACCTCATTAAGATATTGTTTTTTTAAGAGGTACTAATTATTTGGTTTTGTAAGAGTGAGTGTGTAATCTTAACTGTAAAGACCAACTGTCCGTTTACTATACCGAGTCTTGAACAGCCTCTTTTATTTGGGATGTGGAAAGATTTTTTTTAAAAGAGGTGGTTATTGTGAGTGATTAAATATACACTGTGAGATAAAACCTCTACATAATTATACAAATACTAACAAGTAATACTGCTCCTGAAGTTTCAGAGTGGATGCAACTTTTTTAGAAGCCTTCCCCAGCCCCCCAAGACCACATTACATTTCTCTTCTATGTGCTATCATTGCACCCATAGCAACAATTGACATCTACAGTCTATATCACTGGCAGGTCTCCTCTACTACAGGAACAATTACAGCATTATGTCTTGAGTACTTATCACATAACCTAAAGAACAGTAAAAATAAATGAAATATTTTAAAAATAATTAAGAGTACCAATATTATTTTTTAATCTTTTCTTGTGATAGAATTAGAGAAACTGCCTAACAAAAATAACTTTATTCTGGACTCAATTTATTCCTCATAAATGTGTAAGTACTCTGCATTGCTTACAGAATAAGGACCAAATTCTTCATTTCGACCTACAAGACCCTTCTTGATTAGATGCTATCTCATCTGCTGTCACTCCGTACTACACATGTAAGAGTTTGATCACACTGAATTTTATGTAGCACTTCTCTATTCTTCCTTGCATTTGAAAATGTTTCCTCTATATAAGATTTCCAACCTTTTCCTTTCTATCTTTTTATCGAATTCCCACAGATCTAGATAGATCCAATTCAAATTCCCTTCCTTGTGAACTTCTAACACCAGACGGATTTAGCTTATTTCTCCCACAGAGCTTTATCTTTGAATGGGCCATCTAGTTCTCAAAGAAGTCAAGCCTACTAGGCAATCCTAAAAAGAACTCTATTTCATAGTCACTGACCCTCAGACTCCCTGCTATTCCCAAGATGCTGGCTGGCTAGATGTCCTTCTCCTATTGATTGGGGCTCTACTTTTTCTTTCTGATTGCATTTAGAATATACGATATCGCATACTGTTCTTAAGGAAATAAAGGAGGGAAGGAGGGAGGGAAGGGAGGACGGGGGTAGGGTGTGAGGAAGGGAGGAAGGTTGTTTGAGCACCTATCCTTTTTGTCTCTTTAGAGACACATCTAAATAATGGGTGTTTTATTTTCCAGAATCTTCTTATGAGTTTTCCACAGTGATGAAAGGCACCACTTAAGAATTTAGAGGCAGTGCATAGTTTTTTATCCTGACAATGATTTGTTTAGCTAAAACTGGATTTTAACAATGAGAAACTGGGGGCAGACTCATTTTTCACATTGACTATGAACACAGCTTCATAGGAATATTGCCCAGAGCTATAGCCAATGAACTTTTTTAGGAAACGTACTTTTGTAGAGAACAAAATTAAAGCTCAGTCTATTTTTTATAAAAGTACATTTCTCTTTTTAGGTCATATCAGATGCTGACATCTACTAATGACATTATTTGTTGTTTGATATCTAATTGTACTGTTTGCAAAAAAAAAAAAAGTTTTCATTTCATTTCCATGGGTTTTCTAATCTTTCTGGAATTCATGAACTCTCTACAACATTTTATAAAGACTTTTCTGACACAAATAAATGCATGAGGTTACCAAGAATAGAGGAAAAAAAAAAAGGTGTGAATAAGCATTTACAATAAGGCTGGTATTTGAAAGTCTCAGCATGGGAAGTATTTTCCTAACTTAAAACTACTAAAAGTTCTTCTTTTGCTACTTGTTTTTTTAAAAATGTAGTCCATGTTTTGTTAAATTGTGCAAAACTATGTATAGCATAGGGGTTAGATATTTATGTAATGTTCCTTCCTGGCACAATAGTTATTACAATATTATTCAGTATGTTCCTTATGCTGTACTTTACACTCTAATGACTATTTGTAACTATCATTTTGCACTTCTTAATCCCTTCATCTTTTTCACCCAGCCTCCCAAACCCCCTCCAATCTGGCAATCACTGGTTTGTTCTCTGTACCTATGAGTATGTTTATTTTGTTCTTCAGATTCCACATATAAGTGAGATCATATGATATTTGTCTTCATCTGATTTATTTCACTTAACATAAGATCCTCTAGGTCCATCCATGTTGTTGAAAATGGTAAGATTTCATTTCTTTTATGGCCTAGTAATATTCCATTGAATATATATAGCACATCTTCTTTATCCAATTGTCTATTGATGGGCACTTAGGTTGCTTCCATTTCTTAACTATTGTAAATAGCATTGCAAGTAAACATAGGGGTGCATATATCTCTTTGAATCAGCATTTAGATTTCTTTGGATAAATACTCAGAAGTGAAATTACTGGGTCATAAAGTAGTTCAATTTTTAATCTTTTGAGGAATCTAAAAGGAGGTAAAATTTTTTCACCAAATTAATGTTGGTAAATTCACTACAGTGTTATGCTTAAAGAAACTCAAATACTGGAGGAGGCAGCTAATATTACTAATTTTTGTACATAGTCATTCAGACATTATTCAAAATACTTTGCTGAAGCCACCGCGTTAATTTATGTAAGTTCTCATTCAGTCATATATATATAATCTAAACATATTATCTATGTATCTAGATATAGATATAGACATAGATATAAAATATTAAACTTAGAAAGAAGACTACAGAGCAATCAATTGACTCACAGTTTCTGCAAGGGCATTAGTTCTAAAACTGAAAAATATTGATCCATAGCAGATGGGGTTTGGAAAAGAATCTAAAATTCCCTCTACTATTTCCAGCATCTTTCTAGTGTTCATACTCTTTTATAACATAGCAATAAAGATAACTATATGTAATTATATTTTATATCTATATATCTCTTATTGGAAGTGACATTTTTTAAATTCTAGCTTTATAATTGTCCTTTGTATTATTTGTTTGGAAAGGAAGATTTTCTTTTACGTGAAATGTTAAGATTCTCTTCTATATTTCCCACCTGTAAAACAAGGAATTGGTCCAGGTAATCTTTAATCTCTCTAGTTGCTAACATTCTCTGAATTCTACTTTCGCTTTGGCCAGGGTGGGTAAATGGGTGTGGAATTGGTTGAAAGAAGTGTAAAGAAGAAAATAGCTATTGATCTAGGCCTTAAAGGATGAACAGATATTTAACAGGTGAAGTTAGAAATCCAGCTCATTCTAGGTGGAAATGCCAGTGGAAGTAAATGGCATCAAGGTGAAACAAGAGATAGATTTACAAATAAGAATCATTCTGATTAGAGTGGAGCCTTGGAAATCTTCTGTCTTAACAAGCACTCTAGGTGAATTTGATACAGGTGGTCTACAAACCACACTGAGAGATATTGGGCAGGATACAGGGGTGGGTTGCTGAGTAGGTCAGTATAGAATTCAACACATCAGGGGAGCTCAGTAGCTCACAACAGCAATAATCGACTTCTCTGAGAATCTCCCTTTCTGCCCCCTCCCATTCCTCTTTCATGATTTAAGCATTGGCTTATTATTTCAGCCTTGTTATTCTAAGTGGTTTATCATTCTTGATGAATAGTGAATTATTCTAATGGTGCTTATTATTCTATTCATTACGATTTGAGGCTGATTAGGAATGAATAGCTGCTAAGGAGATGTTCCAATAGCAAAATTAGATTTCTACATTTTTATGGTGCCTATTTTTCAGTATCAGTAATTGTCCTGGTAGTTACCATCACTTAAGCATCTCTTTCTCTACTTTAAATTACAGAGACAAGAGATATAGTACAATGATTCCAAAATAAAGAAATCTCTTTAAAAAGATATGTTTAAAGGACTCGATATTTTACTAGGTATTTCACTTTCTCAAAACTATGGTTCTTTTCTAATTAATAGAATATGGCAAAGATGATGCAATGATACTGTAATTATTACCTTATGATATGTATATATAAGGCTCTGTCTTACTTAGAATGCACTAAAAAGACTCCAAACTTTAGCTCATGTTCATGGGTTTCCAGACTGTTTATCTTTCCTTCTTTTCTGCTTTGCTTAACCAATTCCTTAATGTATCATATATGTATATGATACATCATATATGTGTCCTACTGCTTATCTAATGGAGCCTTGATATCTTTATTCCCAGGTTATTACTATTATATTATAGTATTCTATTCTATAACAATTATTGACTTCCTAGTCTTCTTTATAAATTTACTCAAAAATTTCAAACATTGCTATCACATATTATTTCCTATGGAATTAAATACTGTGATTGGGCAACATAAAAGATAGTATTTTATGTCATTAAGAATATGCTGCTCAAAGAGATCATTACTCAAAAATGGAAGGAGGAAATGGTAGGAAGGATAACATAATTATTTAAATTATTTTACCTATTATATGAAGGAAAAAATTCCATGCCACTAACAATGCCACATAACTGATTTTTCTAGTTTTGGGGGGGTCCCAAGTTTGTTCATTTTCTCTTAATCATGATGGAAAGAAGTACTTGCTTTGCTCTATCCCTTTGTATGCAGCCTCCATACTAATACAATGCAGATTTTTAAGGACACTATTCTTTTTCTTCTTTAGGACATTCTTATGGAGCCCTTCTAACTTCCTTACATAATTTGGACTAATTTTATTCTAGCCTATAGCAGATCTATGACCATAGGATTTCATTTTATTGCTGATATTAGTCATTCTTCAACCCCTACCCTTCTTTTTTTCTTTGAATCCTTTTCCTTGTTGTTTTGCTAAACTACAAATAGTCCCCAACTTACAATGGTTTGACTTACAGTGTTTTGACTTTATGATGGTGTAAAAATGATATGCAATAGTGGTATGATACTCTCTCAGGATGCTGGGCAGTGGTAGTGATCCGCAGCTACCAGTCGGCCTCATGATCACAAGAGTAAACGACTGATACTCTGCAGTGTGCTGTGTTGCAAGTGTTTTTTGGATACTGTATTCAATAAATTACATGAGATATTCAACACTTTATTATAAAATAGGCTTTGCGTTAGATGGTTTTGCCCACTATAGACTAACGTAAGTGTTCTGAGCATGTTTTTGGTAGGCTAGGCCAATCTGTGGTGTTCAGTAGGCTAGGTGAATTAAATGCATTTTTGACTTAAGATATTTTCAATTTACAATGGGTCTATTGGGATGTAACCCCATCATAAGTCAGGGAGCATCTGTAATAATTTTCCATAGAAAGACTGTGCATACTAGATTTTATGAATCCCTGTGTGTTTAGAAAATGTCTTTATATTTGATGGTCACAGGTTTTAATTGGCTACTTGGCTAAATATAATAAAGTTTTATGTTTAAATAATTTTGACTCAATATTAAAAGAGTTAATTCAAATTCTTCTAAGGTCTGATATGATTTTCACCTTTTTTCCTTTGAAGACAATTTCATATTTCTCTTTAGAAGTTTTATATTCACATTAAGAATAAATGAGAGTTCTGGTTGCTTTATATCCTTATCATTGCCATCATAAAAATTGTTAGTCTCTTTTAGTGGGTAGGTAATGACATATCATTTTGGTTTAGCTTTACATTTACCTAATGACTAATGACTGGAGTTCTGTTTCTTATGTATCTTTACCATGTATGTAAATTCTTTGGTGAAACATCTATTCAGATCTATTGCTCTTTTCAAAGTCAGGTTGGTTGTTGGGTTCTTGTTATTGAGTTGTAAGCAATTTTTTTATATTCTGGATACTCTAATAGTCATCTTAAACTTAATAGGTTTGTAGATGAACTCTTGAATACCTGGTTTTTCTTCAGCAAACCTGTTAATCTTTCAATTATTTTTATCTCAGTAAATAATCCAATTAACTATAACTGCTTAAATATTTCTCATTCCTAATATTTTTTTATCCAACATACTGTATCCTACATACATGGTTTTATATATTTGTTGAGTGAGTAAATGGAAAACTTTAGGATGACCAAGGAATAATGGGAAGAAAGCATTTCAGTGAACTAGGCAGAAATTAGTTCATTTAGGGCTTTATGTAAATAACTTTTTATTACTGAATACAACCAAGTCCAAGTCAAAATCATTTTCAATTATCATAACGTACTTGCTTTCAAACTGGTCTCACTTCTTCTAGTCTTCCCTCTCCACAGAAACCAGTGCTATTTTTTTAAGTCACACAATGGCCTTGCTGTAACCCCTCTTGAAAGATTTCTCATTTAAATTAGACTAAATTCTAAGATCAACAATATCATCTAAATAATCACTCCTAGAACTGTACATATATCAGTGCTAATTCAAGCTTTTGGATACATAAAAATCATCTGGAAAGCTTGGTAAAACATAATTCCTGGGACCAGCCATATAGATTCTAATTTGGTAGATCTTGGGTGGGGACCAAGAATAAGCTCAGACAATGCTGATGCCAACATCTATGGACCATATATCTGTATCTAAATGACATGTGTCTTTTCAAATTCTAAAGATCCACCTATACTTAACCCATGAGCCTTTTTTTCCCTATCTCTTGGATGTAGCAACATCATTTCAATCTCAATTTTTTCTCCTGTTTTGGTTCTCTTTCCATGTATCCTCCTCATATACTCCAAGGCTGCTTCTTTTCCATTATTCAGATTTTATTAATAACTGATCTCTTTGAAAAGCCCTAATCTTGGGGGCCATTCCTCAATCCAGCAATTATTACTTATCTTATTTTCTTAGTAGCATTTATTACTACCTGAAATTATCTAATATGCATTTATATGTGAATTTATATCTGCCTCCCTCATTAGAAAACATGCCATTAGGACAGGGATTTTGCCTTGTTCAATACTGTATCCTGCATACATAGTTTTATATATTGTTATATATTTGTTGAGTAAATGGAAAACTTTAGGATGCCCAAGGAATAATGGGAAGGAAATTTCAATGAACTAGGCAGAGATTAGTTCATTTAGGGCTTTGTGTAAAATACTAAGACCCATATAATACAATATGATGAAGAAAAATGTCATTTAAGGACCTATTTCCATTTCTCCTTCTCACTCTTGGCTATGTCTCTCACCTAGCAATGTTTATCATCTCTCATTTAGCAGACTGTATAAGCTCAGTATGCACAAACTATGTGGAAAAGACCCAGAAGCACTTTTGTGAAGAAAGGAGGGTTGAGAAATGCCTTTCAGTATTTTGTACAGTGAGTACAAGAGACACACTTCCTTGTAATAGCTCCAGTTGTAAACTGGAGTTACGCAGGTTCTAAGCACAAGTCACTCACTTTTGCTTCTCTATAACTAAGTACTCCTAAATCTTAGCTCTAAGCTTACAATATGTAGCTTAACCTTCCTGAAAATCTAATAATTTTGGTTTGGGTTTGTACCGTGAAGCAAAACGGGAGGTCATATCATTAAATCCCTTTGGCTGGTAGAATAGCCAAAGGAATTTTAAATATCAAGTCTTGTTGATACTATAAAGCTATGAATTTTTTCTCTATTAACATTAGCTCACTTTGACTGTTGAAAATATCCTCTTAGGGAATTATAATTGCTAAGAAATTCTGAGACCTAACAATAAGCTGTTGTTTGTTTTAAGCAAACATGCTATAGGGGTCATAATTACTAAGTTGAGAATGGTTCCAAGTATGGATAGAATATTTATCTGGGTAACATTTATGTTATACTTTTGCATTATTTGATGGAGCTATTTTTAACTTGCTTTCTATAATCTCAAATATTAATGAAAATATCACATTCATTACTAAATGACTACTAATGTTTTCAGAATATAATTAATGTAGGTTTTCAGTAAATATAGTGCAGTAATTAGGCTGCTGTTTTTTAAGAGAAAAAAGTATATATTAGAGCAAGACAAACCCAATATTGCTATGAAAATATATTTTTTTTTCTTGTTAAAATTTCTGGGAAGCATTGAACCAGTAATTCCCCCAGTCTTATGAAATGAAGCAAAAAGGACCATGGGTAAATTTACAATGTTATATCTCAGACAAATAGTTTAAAAAAGGATACATGGCCAAAACCCCAAGTCTTCAGATTATTATCACTATTATTCTTTCATGTTATTCATCTGAAAATGTAATATTTAATATTTATTTCTCTCATTATCCAATACTTCATAGGCTAATGAAAAGTCTATTCCGATCCTCTAATAACAAACTTTAATAAGAATCTATTTCAAAACACAGGTACATATAAAAGAGAAGACAATGTTAAGTTTCCAGACCTAAAGTTTATAGAAATTATTTACCATCTCTTTCTCTGATTTTGACCTGTCAAAATCAGCAGTCAAATAAGGACTATATACATTCAATGTTTGCTTCAATCTTAGGAGGGATGAAATGTTTCTATTCTTATTTCTAATCATTAAATTTAAGCTTTAAAATGCCAGTTTCCTGTGACCTCTCAAGTGACTAAATACTGAATTGCAGACTAAGTATACTAAAACTTTCAAAATGCAATCAATAGAGAGATTTGATGTTTTTGGCCTCTTAGGAAGCTTTATGGTCCTCTTATGTCATTGTTAGTAGACTAATAATGCCCATACTCCTCTACTCAAAATTTAGGGACATTTTATTTCTCCCCCATTGACTTTAAGATCACATTGGAAAGCTCATCAGATTGATTCAACCACTCCTGTCTGCAAACATAAAAACACAACTGCACAATTTTTACTAATAGAAGTCCATACTGGTTTTAAAATCTATCTGCTATTTTCAACAATCCAAACTTTTATTTCCATGGAAACAGGAATCTATAGCCTACAGGAAATGTTAACCCAGCCTCTAAAGCTAGTGGATGGTAGCTAACTTCTATTTCTTTTCCCAATGAAAATAGATGTCAAAATGGTTAGGACCGAAAAAAGGTCTTGTAATGCTTCATAGAAAAAAACTTATCTTATTCAGTTGATCCAATTTCTTCAGGACAAGATGCTAAAGGCACCCAGATAATGAGAATGAAACTACCTGCTCATTTTAACTCCAAGGTGTCAGGCCAATTCTATGAGTAAGCTGATAGACAAAGCAGAAGGGCATTTGTTTTTTTGGCTCTTGGAAATATTGAGGCACTTACGTAGAAAAAGTTATGATTTAAAACCTTTAACTTTTTATATTTTTAAAATACAATTTTAAATCCACATTTTAATTAAAAGATCTTCACATAGTAGCTTTTAATTCTGTAATCATAAAATTATACAAATAGCCTGTTGAAAGTAATGAAATGAGCTCTCAAAGTAAAATCAAGGATAATCTAATCACTATTTACTATAGGTGAGTTCTAGGAGGCTAATATTTATCTTTTATATGTGTTAAGATCAATTTTTAGAAATAATGTCTCATGACACTAGTTATTGGTTTTAAGAGATCAAATTAAATATCCTCATATTATAGCCTCTGAACAGGGTTGGAAAAATTCAAAATATGAGTAACCTCTAGCTAAAAATCTCAAATATTTAAGTTAAAAACACAGGGCATTAAAATAATTAAAGTGTTTGCTCAAGTGTTCTCTCTTTAGAAAGAAGTATCATGGTCACCATATCTTAACTAATAGCTCATTAAACTCTCCCCTGATTTTGCCTTGTTTCTTTTCACTGTGCTTATTCTTTCCTATTAGTACATTAATTATATGTACATGTATATTAATAAATAATTTTTATTAATTTCTTTAAAATTATTTTTATGCAAATGCAATATGTGGTTCTTAATTAGATATTTAAACTCAAAATATTAAGACAATAAATAGTTTCAAGAAGAAATGAAAATCATTACTTACAAAAAGCAGGTTACAAGAGAATGTACACTATATGATCTCAATTTGGTAAAAAAAATCAATGTGCGTACATAATGAAATGCTTATGTAATAATGAAATGTTATTTTAGTTTAAAATGTGAATCAAGAAAGGAAGAAACACGTACTTCCTAATGTTGAGTACATGAGTTCATTTTAGCATTTACTTACTTTTCAGTATATTTCAAATATTTCATAATTAAAATATAAAGTAAATTAATTAAATGCTAAAATACAGTACATGTTTTATATTACGTAGTAGTTTGACACAAAGAATGAAAATTGAGCACATCCAAATGAAAAATGTTTTGTCTCTAAAAATAAATTTTTCTGAAAACAAAGCTTGACAAAGTTGTGACCACCCCCAACAATTAAATCACCTCATACTCTCCCACATATTTCTTTAGGACTAATTCCTAATCTCTTTTGCTTCTCCTTGTCATAATCATAAGATCCTTTAATTTTATTTTTTGAAGGTAACTTGGCCCTTGAACTCTTCCCATTAAGCACAGAATCTCCCAAACAAAATCCCAAACATTAAATATATCAAAGCTGTATTGAAGTGTTAAACATATTTTCTTTTATGAAGGAAAGCAAGTTTGGGGCTTTGCTAAAGCATTGTATTCTTACAGAGGAATTTTGAATTTATCATGTTCCAAAATTATCCATTGAGATTTTAATTGAAATTATTTACATATTATGGATTAAATTTAGAGCAATAATAGTTTTATAGTGTTGAGTGGTTTCTCATTCAGGAATATTATATGTTTTCCCAATCATTCAGTCTTTATTTTATATTCTAATTGAAATTATTTACATATTATGGATTAAATTTAGAGAAATAATAGTTTTATAGTGTTGAGTGGTTTCTCATGCAGGAATATTATATGTTTTCCCAATCGTTCAGTCTTTATTTTATGTTCTTTAAAAGTTTATACGGTTTTTTAAATTTGGGTATTGCTCATTTCTGATTAAGTTTAAATTCAGTGATTAAGCATGAAGTAAACTTTTGTAACACTTGCTAAATTAATTTCTAATATAAATATATACATAAAAATATAGAAATATAAGTAAATATTTTAAAATATATAAATATATACAAATACATAATTATAAATATGTAAATATGTAAATATATGAATACATATTTATTGTTTAACTTTTATCTGAGGAGCCTGATTTCAGACCAAAGAATTGATGTGTGATCTTTTAGGCCTGGAGATAGGCAATTACAAGGTTTTGCCTGGCAGATTTCATGACAGGTAGCTGTCTTCTCACACCAGACTTGGTGCACAGCCACTGCATTACCATTTTCTGTAGGGAGTTCAGTTGAGGACTCAGTCTCCAATTCTCCAGCTCAACCATGCTCATACACACATTCCTATTCCAGGCACCTCCATTCAACGTCCTTTTTGAGACCTTACCTGAGGCACTTCCCAGGTGCTTCCACCAAGTCCTCTTTTACTGGAGGCCTCAGTTGAGGCACTTTTCTCCACTTAGACTCAATATCTTTCCACTCAGTCCTTTCTTCTCTCCCTTCACTTTTGATCCATGAGTCCATAAGAAGTATAGGTCTTTGTTTGGGCTCTTTGTCAGTGAGACAATTCCCCCTATCTGAGCAGCTCCCACCTGACTCATCCAGGACAATTTTGTGGAGAAAAATGGATAACTGGGGAGCCAGCACCTTGTTTTGCCACTTGCTTGCACTGTTGCACTAAGTGAATAAAGACTTGATTGTTACTTTCAGTTTGATTCATTTTCCTTTTTGACCATCTCAACACCTGATTGTTCAATAGTATCCAGGAACTTAATTAAACTTATCTTTTAGTTCTAATATTTTAATAGTTTTCTAGTTTATTTTCTTGGATTTGATTTTTAGAAAGATGTTTCTATCACCCAGAAGTATTTATAATATTGTAATTTCCATTCTAATATGTACCTTATTATAAATAATAGTGTGGTGGTGGATATTTCTTTTATGTTGTGACTTTGAAGGAAATATTAGAATTTGTTCATTCCTAACATTTAATTTCTATTTCTAATATATTCAGTTTTTGAAAGATGTCTTGCACATATCAATCCCCTACACTATTTGTAGTTTATAAAGAACTTTCATATATATCGACTCATACCCATGTGTAACACTCTATTCAACAACTATTAGAAAATAAATTCACTCCACTATTTGATCAATAGATCATGTAATTTCAAAAATTGAATTTTCAATATAATGTTTTATAAAGCAGCTTTGAATAGAAAATTAAATTCTGTCATGTAACAAGTCACCAAATAAATGACTACAAGCTAAGTGAAAAAGTATTGGGTTATTAGAGAATCATTAGATTTTTAAATTCAACAAAATAGTCAAATAGTACTATATCTAATAAAAAGTATTGTAACAATATGGATTGAATCAGTGGGCAGGTAAATAACTAGTCTGATAAATGATATAAATACTCTATTAATGCTACTATATATCATATGCATATGTTGAGGTACACATACTTATTACTTAGACTCTATGGATATTTTTTAAAAAAATTACTAAGACTGTTGAAATTTAGAGTTAAATCCTGTCTAATTTTTAGACCTATATGTAAAGTATATATTTTAGAAATCTTGTATTTCTTTTAATCCATAATAATATAATTTAAACCTTCTAAGAAAAAAATAGAGAAGAAAAATTGAATTGAATATAGAAATTAAAAAACATATTTGCTCTGCAGACTATTGGTCTTCAATTAAAGTTTTTGTTTTCATTACTACTTGGGCTTAAACCAAATCCACAAATCATTTAACAGCAGAAGACTTTTCAGCAAACTAGCATTGACATACTGTGAGACTCATCAAAAGAAGCTCATTTTACCAGAGATTCTTCGAATTTGAATTGACCTCAGAAATCAACTGATTCTTTCCACTCCACAACACATTCATGATTTCTTTTATTGCATGTATCTTAATAATCATATAACATCCACTGGAATGCCCTTCATGATGAAAAACTAACAACTTAGGCATTGCATCACAGTTTAGAATATTCTGAACAATTTGTTCATCAGCATGTTAAACAAAAATATGATTCCTTTTAATGTTATCAATTGAGGATTATAAAAAATTAACATATATCCCACATATCTGAAGAAACTTTAAATCTGTGAAGATATTTTTTCAGATTAACATCTCAACTACTCCTCATTAAAGTCCCTTTACATTCTGTTTACCACTTAGAGAATATCTTTCTGGACGCTCTATTTCATTTCCATTAATAATATACTTTTGCAGAATTAATTACCACAGCTAGAGTTTAATCTGTTTATAATCTCATAGTATAAAACATAACTGCAAGTCTCTGTCATATACTAAACTGCACACTAAAGTTCTTTAAAGGCAATATTAATTTAATTTTTTTTTCATTCTCCTGATTTACATTGCTAAGTATCACTGAGATTCTAGTAGCCTAAAACTTGAAATAGCTTGTTTGTATTATCAGGATGCCACCACTCTTCCAGTTTTATTTGAGTAGTAGATTTTTCTCACTAAAAACAGTGACTTTGTTGTTAATACTGTTGATTTTTAGTAGAAAGTTTATAAAATCTATTGAGACATTTTATATATCCCGGTTCTGTCAACTATCTCATCCTACCTCTTTCATGAATATTCTCAACTTAATCTTAATAAAAATAACCTTACTAGGAAAAAGAAAGAAAGAAAGAAAAACCTCAGCAATTCACATTTATGCCAGGAATTAAGAATTAACTATGGGTAAATTCCTAAATACATACAACCTACCAAGATTTAATCACAAAGATATAGGAAATCTGAACGGACCAATAACTAGCAAGGAAATTGAATCAATAATCAAAAATTAACCCCTAAAAGAGAAGTTCAGAACCACATGGCTTCACTGTGAATTCTACCAAACATGTAAAGAAAAATTAATATCAATCTTCTAAAAAATTGAAGAGGAAGGAACACTACTTATTTTATGATTCCAGTGTTACCTTGATATCAAAGCCAGACAAGGACACTACAGGAAAATTACAGGCCAATATTCCTGATAAACACGGATGCAAAAAATCCTCAACAAAATATTAGCAAGTTAAATTCAACAGCACATTCAAAGGATCATACACCATTATAAAGTGGGATGTACCCCTAGAATGTAAGGATTGTTCAATATATGCAAATCAATGTAAACACATTAATGGAATGAAGGATAAAATTAATATGATTATTTCAATAGTTGCAAAAAATTCACATCCGTTAATGATAGAAACTCTCAACAATTTAGGTAGAGAAGAAATATCTCAACATGATAAAGACTCTAAATGACAAGCCCACAGCTAACTTCATACACAATGGTGAAAGGCCCAAAGCTTTTCCTTTAAGATCAGCAAAAAGACATGGATGCCCACTCTTGCAACTTCTATTCAACATAGTACTATAAGGTCTAACCAGAGTACTTAGGCAAGAAAAATAAATAAAAGAAAGCCAAATTAGGTAGAAAAAAGTAAAACTGTATGTATTTGCAGATGACATATTATAAATAAAAAACTCTAAAGACTCCACCAAAACACTGTTAGAATTGATCAATGAAATTGGTAAAATTGAAGGATATGAAATCAACATACAAAAATTAGTTGCATGTCTATATACTAACAATGAACTATCCAAAAAATAAATTAAGAAAGAAATCCCACTTACAATAGCATCAAAAAGAATAAATACTTAGGAGTAAATTTAACCAAGAAGGTAAAAGATGTATACACAGAAAACGATTGATGAAAGAAATTGAAGAATACTCAAATAAATGAAAAGATATCCCATGTTCATGGATCAGAAGAATTAATATTGTTAAAGTGTCTATTCTATCCAAAGCTATCTATGGATTCAAAATTCAAAAATTCCTATCAAAATTTCTATACATTTTTTACTGAAATAGGAACATCGATCCTAAAATTTATATGGAACCACAAAAGACTCCTCAAAGCTAAAGTGATCTTGAGTATGAGGAGCAAGCTGGAGGCATCACACTTTTTGATTTCAAACTTTACTACAAAGCTGTAGCAATCAAAACAGTATGGTATTGGCATTAAAACAGACATATAGATCAATGGAACAGAAATCCCAGAATAAACCCATGCATATTGTCAACTAATTTCCCACAAAGGTGCCAAGAATACAGCAGGGAAAGGATAGCCTCTTCAATAAATGATGATGAGAATATTAAACATTCATATGCAAAGATTAATATTGGACCCTTTTCTTACTCCATAAACAAAAGACACATCAAAATGAAATAAAGTCCTAAATGTAAGACCTGGAACCATAAAACTCTTAGAAGAAAACACAAGGAAAATCTCCATGTCATTGGTCTTGGCAATGATTTTTTCAATCTGATGCCAAAAGCATTGGCAACAAATGCAAAAATAAACAAGTGGTAATACATCAAACTAAAATGTTTCTGCACAGCAATGATGACAATCAACAAAATAAAAAGCAATCTATGGAATGGGAGAAAATATTTTCAAATATTCAGTAAAGAGTTAACATCTAAAATATCTTAAAAAATTTTAGAACTCAAAAGCTAAAAATTAATTTTAAAAATGTGCAAAGAACCCAAATAGCTATTCTTAATTTTCTATTTGGCAAGATAGGTAGGTAAGTAGGTAGATAAATATAGATAGAATACCTACTGAGAGCTGCAATGAGTGAAAAGACTGTGGTTAATTCTTTTCCCCTGCCCAGCTTTATTGAGGTATAATTGACAAATAAAATTGTAATATATATAAGATATTCAACGTGATTATTTGATATACATCTACATTATGACATGATTGCCATTATCAAGTTAGTATACACAACTACCTTTTTTTTTTTTTTTTTAGTTAGGCAACCCTTGATTGACCTCACAGATTGCAAGGATCTTGTCAGCTTACGATCTCTAATTTTTAAAAAAATTTTTGCACCTACAGCACCTGGTCTTCCTAGGTGGTCTCTCATCCAAGTACTAACCAGGCCCCAGGGTAGCATGGCCATAGACACAACTACCTTTTTCTGAGAGAACATTTAAGATCTACTCTCTTAACAAATTTTATGCATACATTTTTATTAACTATATTACCATACTGTACATTAGATCTTCAGAACTTATTCATCTTGTAACTTAAAGTTTGTATCTTTTGACCAACATCTCATTTCTCCCACCGCCCCCCAACCTTTGGTGACTACTATTTTCTTCTATTTCTATGAGTTGGCCTTTTTTAAAATTTTTGGATTTTACACATAAGTGACACCATAATAGTATTTTTTATTTTCTGTATGACTTACTTCATTTAGTGTAATGTCCTCTAGGTTTATTCATGTTGTCACAAATAGCAAGACTTTCTTACTTATGGCTGAACAATATTCCATTTTTAAGTGTGTGTGTATCCTTTAACAGACACTTAGGTTGTTTTCACATCTTGGCTATTGTGAATAATGCTGCAGTGAACTAACTGAGACACTGTGCTGACCACATGACTTCCTTAAACACCTTTAATGGATTTTCACTTCTTGCAGGGTAAAATCAATTTGTTAGTAAAAGACCTCATCTTGATCTACCTTGGTCCCTTGAACTTCACATCTGGTAATGCTGAACTGCTTATGCTTGCATACCTCTATTCTCTATTCGTATGTCTAACTTATTTATCCTCCAAGACTGAGATTACCCATTTCACATCCAGAAAGACTTCCTCAAATGCTGTGTCATCTATTGTGACTGCAAGGTTACCTTGCCTATGACTCTGCCTTGCTTGTTCATCTTCCTGTCATGCATGCCTTAAGCTTAGTTCCTTATGGGCATTACTGAGACTAGTGCCTAGAACATACTGAATGCTCCCTCAATATGATGTTTTTCAGTCATGCTCTTGCTGCTCAGAGTGAAAACTGGGGGAGCCTCTTTCTCCCCCTTCCCAATACTTTAAACACAAAATATCCTAGGGAGAGATATCAGGAATGCATTTAGCAAATTCTCTGCTTTTAGAAGAACAATACTTCCAACAGATATCTGAAGAGGTCTTATCACTCCTTTAGCTTGCTTCTTTACCAGGTTTATATGAATATTACACACCGACACACACACACACAAAGTAAAATTTTATTTTTCCCATTAGAATGCACACTCCTTGAGTGGAATCCATACTAATTTACCTTTACCCTTCTCAATCTTTCCACCAATTAATACCAATATAATAGAACAATACTTTGAAATTAAGAGTAATTTGGTAAATTGAATACATCACATAGACCCCATTAATTATTATTATATTTTTTATTTCCCTGAGTGGTCTATAATATATCCTCAAGAGTATCATTTCTGTTTCTTGTTCCTTTAATTTTCACTAGTATGCTACCACATGTCCCTTGCTTATCTTTTTACGTATATATTATTGCTTGACTTACACTCTACTCTGTGGTCCTTGTTAACCCATTTCCCATTTGCCCGGAGAATACTCACCAGAGGCGCTTGTGGCTGCAGCTTTTACCATGAATAACTTGCAGATTACAGTCCTAACCTTACCCTCAAAGTTTTCCACAAAATATCTTGCTTTTATTATTTTAGCATTGCTTTAGTATATTGATAGTCTTTGGAAACGAATGGCATTATTCTGTTTATAGCATTCTGTTTTTAATAGTGGTATTTCCATTTACAAAATACAGTAATTCTCGATCACTGAAAATGTCAAATCCTAGAAAACGTAGCATTCCTACATGTGATGTTAAACTAACTCTGGCAGCAAGCTGCACTTTTTTTCTAAACAAGAAAAGGGTTAATAGTCTTTTCTTTTGAACAAAATGTCACTCTCATACTGGCATTTGTACATGCACCTGCATGCATAAACCCTAAATAGGGAGTTCCTAGATTTTTTTAAGTACCAATACTTATTAAATTTTCTAAATGTTTATAGGAAAATATAGTAGACTTTCTTAGTTTTCTTAAAGCAAAAGTTTAGAGTGAAAAATAATTGTCCTATTCATCTATTGTTTGTTCCCTTATTTTTTTTCCTGCTTCACTCCAAATAACTGGTTTTTTTTTAAGCTGAATAATTTCTTAATAACAAATGAATCAATAGAGAACAGAACACATTTATCAATATAAAACTCCAAGCATACCTCTGCTCAATGCTTGATCCAAACATATTGCAAAACTACCATTTAGGTGGCCTGTGATGTCTCTTCCTTACGGTGAAGCAAACCAAAAGTAAACAGTGTTAGCCGGCCATTGCAGATAGATGTCATATTGCACAGAACTTGTTTTCAACTCCCAGAGTTTCATTGGCACTACTGATTAAAAGAGATTCCCAGTGGTCTCTTGATTTAAAGATTAGGTTTTTAACAATTCACAAATAAGTTCAAATGTCCCTGAAAAAGAAAAGCTTGTCCTTTTGCTGAGGCAAACGTTTTAATCTTGTGCACAAAAAGCTGCTATAAAGAAACATGGAATGATCAAGTAGGTGAGACTAGGGGACTTTGCAATACCTCTGTCTCAACATGGCTTTGCAATACCTCTGTCTCAACAAAAGCTGCTATAAAGAAACATGAAATGATCAAGTAGGTGAGACTAGGGGACTTTGCAATACCTCTGTCTCAACATGGCTTTGTTGCTCTCTGCTAGCAATAGTGTTCACAAAGAAGAAGGCTCTCAACCCAGCTGTACAAACCAACTAGAGATCTTTAGACAACTCCTCAGCTACCATTACATTTCATAAGTAATACACTTTAGAGAATTTTCTTGAGGACTTATTTACAGTCTTGTCTCCATACTTTCCAATCTAATTAGACTTTGAATATATCCTCTGTTGAGCAAAGGTTACCAGAGGTTACCAAAGACTTCCTTGTCCACAAAGACATGAGTTAATTCTCTTCAGACTAAGCATCCCAGCATCATTTGATGCAAAAGATATATTTTCTTAAAAAAATATTTTTCACTTGTTTCTGGGACATTATCTTCTTCTTTTTCATCTCATCTCATTGATTTTCCCTTCTTAGAATCTTTTAATAAATCTATCTATTTACTAACATCTAAGTTAGAACCCTTCATCTGTTTCTTGTTCTGTTTCTTGTTTCTTGTTTCTCAGATCTGTCTACTCTTAATCTTTAGGATATCTTCTTGCCCCATAATGTCTTCAAAAAATGTCTATATGTAGATGATTCTAAAATATAGCTCTAACCCATAAACAAGAATTTCATATCCATTGTCTATTTTGTTGTCTTTTAATATTTATCAAGGCAGTCATCATCAATTTGTATATTTTATTTCATTATCTCTTAATCCATCAGCAGAATCCCTTAGAAATGTCTTTGAATTCATACAGTGCATAGAACCACATTTTGCTTCCTCCACTGCTTCTACACTACTATACTAGTACAAGGGACTTTGTTTCTACTCTTACTCTGTTCTCCACATAGCAGCTTGAGTGTTTCTTCTAAAATGCAAATCGTAACACATTACTTCCTCATTTCCATCACCACAATACCTTCCTGCTATATCTAGAATAAAACTTCAGATCATTTCTATGGCTCATATGGTCCTATAAGATCTGATACCTTCTCATGTTTCCATTCACAAAGTTACTCATAAAATAATACAAGAATAGCTTAAATTCATCATGTATATGATTCTTTAAATATGAAAAGTATAAAATTATTTGATATTGTGCTATTCTAAGATGCAGGAATATAGGGATGTTCTAGAAAGTATCTAGAGCAAATTTTAAGATTTTCTAAAATATTCTATTTGAATTTCTCTGAATATAAATAATTATGTCATCTTCTGATTTGAGGAAATCAGTTTTGTTGGAAAGTTTGTGAATTATCAGAATTATAAGTGACTTAAAATTAATGTTTGGTATTAAATTTAACTCCTATTGCTTTTATTTAAAAGTTATTAACTATATTAATATTTTCTTAAAATTGATTAAAGAAAAAAACTGTAATCAGTTTTAGCATTAAATACATCTTTTTTTCAATGATTGATGGAACAAGTAAGCAGAAATCAGTAAGATTATAGAAGAAAAACACTATCAAATTAACCAAATTGATCTTTATAGAACACTCTATCAAAAAACACAAGAATAGACATTCTTTTTAAATACACATTGATCAAAATAGAACATATTCTATCTAGGCCATAAAAAGTAAAGAAAAAGGATTGAAATATCTAATGACAACTGAATTAAAATAGCAATCATTAAAAGACTATCTCAAAAATGTACAAATATGTGGAAATTAAACTATATATTTTTACATAATCCATGCATAATAGAAAAAATTCAAAATTGAAATGGTAAATATTTTGACCAAAGTGAAAACAAAACATTTAAAAAATTATGGGATACATCCAATACAGTATTTAGAGGAAATTTGTAGCACTAAATGTTTATAAATGAAGAAGAAAAGCTGCAATTCAATAACTGAGCTTATAAAACGTAAGCTTAAGAAACTGGAGAAAGGAGATCAAATTAATTCCAAATAAGGAAAAGAGTGAGTATAATAAAAAAAGAAAATAATACAATAGAAAATAGAACAATAAAAAATTAATATACACAAATCTTGTTCTATGTAAAGACAATGAAATTAAAAAAACCTTTAGTCGGACTACTTGGGAAAAAGAGAGGAAGACAAAAATTATCAATACAAGGAGCAAGAGCATTACTACAGATCCTATAGACATTGAAAGTCTACTAGGTGAATATTTTGAGCAATTTTCTACCAACAAATTCAACAACTTAGATGAAATGAACAAACACCTGGAATGATATATGACACTAGACCTCAATTAAGGAGAAAACAGATATCATAAATAGCCTATCTGGTTAAATAAATACAATTTGTAGTTAAAAACATACTCACTGAGAAAATTCTGGGCCCAGATGGCTTTACCAACTCACTTTGGACAAACTCTTTCAGACAACAGAAAAGAAGGGAACACTTCTCTTTACATTTTGTGAGGCTAGCATTACCCTGGTACCAATGTCAGAGAGACTAAAAGTGTTAGATTCCAATGCCTCTCATTAACATAGATACAAGAGCCTTTAACAAAATTTTAGCAAATTGAATCAAGTCATGTATAAAGAAATTAATATGTCAAAATCAAATGTGGTTTATACCAGGGATACAAGGTACAAGTTTAGATTAACATTACAAAAGCAAACAATATAATTTGCTATTATCAAACAGACTAAAAAAAGGTAATGATTAGCTGACAAATTCAGGACAAGCTTTTGATAAATTTCACAATTATATAATTTAAAAAATACTCTCAACAAACTAGGAATATAAGAAAATATTCTTGCATTTGACTAATAACATCTATAAACCCCTACAGCTAAAATGATAAAACAATGAATATTTTTCTACTAAGGTGAATAACAGGACAAAGGTGTGTTTCATCACATATTTCTAGAGTTCCTGGTTAATGCCAAAGGCAGAAAAATACAAAAAGCCAAGCAAAAAAAAGAAAAAAGCATTGTGCCAAGCTAAAGGTGCCAACTCAGGCTTTTGTCTTAATGATAAAATATGCATTAGCACCAAAATATCCTACAGCTACAGATGCTTTATACTCTGAAACAGCTTCAATAATAAAATGATAAAAATAAGAATATGAGAAATTTAATCATGTTCAATTGTGGGTCTATATTCATATTTTGAAAGGATCCCTTATCTCCCGCTGAGAGAATAAATTAATAAAAACATTTTTTCAATATTTTTTAAGGTACTGGTTAAAGGTATAAACTTGTTTCTCTTCTTAATGAATCTCATTTTTAGTGGCTTCTTTAAAAATGTAGGTTTCAAGGACAAATTTTACTTCCCAATTTTTAAGCGAATACATGATTCAAATAATATTGTGTTTTAAAGTATTTTATTAAAGGAAGTATCTTCCTGGCCTTCTGGGAATAATAAGTAGGAAGTGGGCAAGAGGTTTCATATAAAAAATTCTTTACAACTTTCCTATCTTCTAAGTTTTTGATTCCTCCCTTTACAGGTTACCTAGAAATTTCTGCCATTTCAATTTCACTTAGCATATGAATTGAGTTCATGTTTCAACTAGCTAAGCAAACAGTTGGGACTATTTCCATCTTCTTGAGCTATAGATGGAATCCAGGCTTTCCTCCAAGTCCACCTTCACCAGTGAATTTAACTCATCTTAAATTATGTCCCTTCCACTATATTGTAGTACTCTAAGCATCCATTCCTACTTATAGTTCCAAGTATATGCAATAAAAATCTTGCATATCTTTTGTTCTCTAGATCATGCTTTGTTCTTGTTTTCCATGGATGGTAAATATCTAGTTATAAGTAAGATAGTAAAAAAGCAAGCAAGGGATATACCCTGAAAAGCCTACCTCAGTTAAGAAATCGTAGGGTTTTACAGAAAGGTAAAACCAATCTCTTAAGAAAGGAAAGGAGAAGCATATTCTGTGGGTATTCTCAGTGTGTTCTGAGTGTGAAACATCTAAATGCCCTTACATTTCCCCATTCTATTTCTTGAAATCACACCATTTCCCAAAGTCTTAAGTTCCACATAAGAGGCCCAGCCATTTCTTAATTCAACCTACAGTAATTTACCTACCCAAAGAATCAAATCCTGCAACTGTAGCAATGAGAGATAAGAAATTATTTTAAGGAAGCTCCCTGGTCCTTTGATCATCACCTGGAACAAGAATTTAAAGTCTTAAGCTTGTCTTTTTTTTTTTTTTTAATTTGTTCTTCAGCAGAGTTAGCAATAGCCAGTTGGCTCACGGACATTATATTTCACATTTTCACGATAATGGTCTCTTACAGCTGCAACCAAGCCTGGCAAACATTTCTTCCATACACATTGCATTCTAGAGAACCACATTTACATTAAGTGTTTTGCCAAGTGTAACATAAGTTACTAATGTCTCATTTTCTGATGTTAATGGAGTCATCACTGAATCCAAAATAGCCAGTTGGCTCACAGACATTATATTTCACATTTTCATGATAATGGTCTCTTACAGCTGCAACCAAGCCTGGCAAACATTTCTTCCATACACATTGCATTCTAGAGAACCACATTTACATTAAGTGTTTTGCCAAGTGTAACATAAGTTACTAATGTCTCATTTTCTGATGTTAATGGAGTCATCACTGAATACAAACATGATTAAAATCCCTAATCTTTAATCCTTGTAAGTTTTATTTGCTACCACTGCTAGGATTACCATAGAATAGGTATAGAAAAAAACAAAACAAAAAACAATGCCCTCTGGCTAGTTTAAGCAGGAAATTTCAGGAAGTTCTTCTAGAACTAAAGGATAGTCTTATGTCAGGAAGTTACAGCTCCAGACACCCACAATAAGGCTGCCAATATCAGGAAATCATTACAGTTATAAATTTCACAACCAGGAAGTGCCTGCTACAATCAATAACAGCATGGGAGATGCACAGCACTCTGATTCTTCTCCTCCTCTACCTCCCTTTGGTCTTCTAAATCACCTGTGAGTACATCTAATTGGCCAGCCCTTACTTACATTCAGAATCCTACTAGCCAAAGAGTCCAGAAAATGTAAATGTTAGCTTTCAGGTCTCTGCACAACAGAGGCCCTCTTGTTACCATTGTGGTGATCAGGGTTCTGGTAACACATCGGTTTTGGCTCTTATTATTGATGAAGAAATGTATTCACTCAGTGACAATTATGAGAAGTAACTGTTATGAATAAGGGCAATTCACCCTTAGAGGCTAACCATGTGGAAATGAGAATACGTACCCTAGAGGGGGAGGGGGCACAGGTTATAGCCAGGGAAGATAGAGAGCTGTAACCCTGGAGGAGGGAGAGGTCTGAGATAGGTTAGGGATGTGATGGGTGGTTACGAAGGCATTCTTAGGTGATTGGCACAGGAGGTCATTTTGATTGACGCTTGGCTGCTATATAACACTTTGCCTAGTGTGCATGTGCTTACTCAGAATTCAGTCTGTTATAATTAGATTCATGAACTTCTGGGCATAGTCATGGTATTTTAATGATGGTATAATGAGGCTGAGGTTGTGGGCATGCACACACATGTCTGTGGCTGGATTAAACCAGTTATAGATTATGGCCCTCCTGTCCTTTGTCTCTGGGGATGTAGGAAGGATTCTCTAACTGCCAATGGGTTGTTCTCTGGATGGCCTCTAGCCTGGGCCTCTATTCCTTTGTTCCCCTGTTGCTCATGCCTGACTAGCTACCTAACACCCTGGAGCTGAGTTGCAATCCATCATATTCATCAGTAATAACAAATTTAAGCATCTCCTTTATTTCTATGGACTATTTTCTACCATAATGTTCTAACCCACAATCCAACCGACATGAGTTATTGTAAAGTGTCCAATGATCTAGCACAATTACCTAGCATGTTCCTCCTTTTTGGTACTCTATTTTAGGTAGAGATGGAGGGTGTATAATCTTACTTTAAGTTCCTTTATGCTTCATCTTTACACAATCTAAATAACTCTCAGCTTAACATATTATACAAGTAACATCTTTTTGTAGTATAAATGATTAAAAATTTTAGACAATGTCCCATTTAACATTGGATCACTATACCCTTTTAAACCAGAGATAATACTATTCACAAGATAAAAATGGGTCTTTTTTTACATTAATGGTAATTTTACATACCTTTTATTCCTCCTGAAATTGGTTGTTTCTCACCATGGAAACCTAGGATGTGCAGAGAGTTTTAACTTCTAGCAGGTGAGTGCTATATACATTATGATACATCAAATGTAAAATATAAATGTTTAAATAATTTGAAGGAATACAAATAATAGCAGCAGATACACTGAAATTACTCTGTCCCTCCTCAAAAAATTTTTGTATATGCATTAGGCCTTTTTATTTTAAAGAATATCAACTTCTTATGCTAAGCAAGATTTTTTTAAAAGACCATATATTTTGAATTGGGCAAGATTTTATCAGCCTGCCCAAGAACTAACAATGAAAAGAAATATCATCCCCTGACCTAGCTGCTAATAATATCACACTCAGTCTTTATTGTGTTTTTACTTGGCATGATTGTATTTATTTGACATTGAAAAAGAGGTGTAAAAGCCAACATTTCACCTAAATAGGCTGCTAATCTAACAAGCAAACTAGAAGCTAAAGATCTTCATAGCTCCCTAACCACATTATATTGAACTTGATGTATTCCAGTAAAGACTAAGAATTTCTCTACCTTCTAAACTATTATAAAGGTACCATCTTTGCTCTCTTGCTCTCAGGAATAAATATAAATACATTTTAGAAATCAATTGATAGAAAGTTGTTGAAATATCCTGGGAAGAAGGAGAGTGGTGGGTTGTGTAAAAGTAGCAGGAAATATTAAGATAGATGAAAGGTTTATAGAATAGACCCTGGCTGCCATATCCATCATGTTCTCATCTGAATGCTGTAATGATAACTGTTATGAATAAAGGCATTTCACCCTTAGAAACAGGCCCAGTTTTTGCTTTAGCCTGCATGTTTCATAGAGCAGGCTCCATAATTCATGGGTCGGTTTTTAAACTTTGAATATATATGCCAATCTGGCCCTTCACTTCCCTGCCCCCACTAAGTGTAAATTCAGGCAAATGTTTACAGATTCCACTCAATTTCTTCTTCTGTTCTTTCTCTTGTATGCCTTACTTTTTAAAAGGGACAAAAATATTTTCATCACTACCCTTAAAGTTTTGAGTTTTCATTTATACATACTATCTCTTTGGAACAGTCCCCCAGGCCATCCTACTCACTGGTCTTTGACTATACCTTGGAATTCATTTCTTCAGGAAAGTGGCAGTGGTAATAGTGGAGAGCTTAGTATGTGACATGCACTGTTCTAAGTTCTTTTCATTTGTTAACTAATTTAATGTTTTCAATATCTTCATTTTATGGATAAAAAAACTGAGGCACAAAGTGTTTAAGTAACTCGTCCAAAAAGATAGTACTAGTAAGTGAAAGAGTTGGAATTTCAACCCAAACAGGCTAACTCGGGGCTTTGGACTTTAGCATTACACTACTTGAGCTGAAAAATAGAAAAGAAAGCAGTTTCTACACAGTCTCTCAGGCTATAGTCATGCTTCATGCCCCAGACGTTAGACTTGACTAGTTCTTGTCAGTTCCATGGCATTAAACTACATGCTCCACATTTCTCTTTTGAAGTCTTATGAAATAGTAACCCCTCAAAAAGTAAGACATGATTTACACAGATTTTTTTTTTTAGTTTTATATAAAATTTAAAGTATTTTTCTCTTCATAAATTTTGTTTTTATGATATGGTTTAGAGAAATAAAACATCATTGTTACACTTAATTTAACAATTTTTTTTTGAAAATTTTCTATTGCAATATTCCTTTTCTCATTAATGTAAGGTACTGACTCGATCTGGTTAAGCAAATGATGAAAGCAAGCAGAGAGATTTCGAATGGAAGCAAGTGTTCTTTCATTATTTCCTCTTACTAAATTTTATAATTAACATAAAATCCCTTATTTAGAATATTGTTCAGGTTTCAATGAAGTTAAATCGTAGCACCATTCCACTTAAATGCCCTTAAATTCTGATTGTTCTCTCTTACATTTATTAAATAGAAGAAACAGTACAGTTCAAGTGGATAAACTTTATAATAAGCCACTGAGCTCAAGTTACATTTAAAAATTGTACTTATGAAATCTTGGTATATACCACTTCCGTTTCAAAATACTAGCGAGTTTTCCATCATTAGTTAAAAAGTCTAACAAGTGGTCTACAGCTAGAGCTTCTCATCAGCATGTTTACCATAACTATGTAACCATGTGACCTAAGAGCTAAGCTTTATTTTGTGCCCAGCTACACATTTTCTGAGGTGTGTCATCCTGTTACATTCTCAATTTCCAGCACCACTAGAAAATTTCTTAAACTTGGGATGAGAGGCTATAAGCTGCTTTTCAGTGATCCCTTAATGTTTGGTCCTTGTTTCTATTTTCTTAGGACATAGAAGATACAGCAGGAGAAATAGATCAAGGATGTAGGAACTGGAATGAAATAAAAAGTTAAGCTCGTAGTAGACAGAAATGATATGCTCTTCTCCACAGCCTGACTTATTCCTGTTTCAGCCAGCAGGTGTCTACAGGTGTAGGCTGGTAGGTATCATCAATTGGCAAGGTAGGAAGAGTCAGGAGTATCAGAGTAATTGCAGTGGAAAGATAAATTAGCTTGAGTGCTACCTGCCAGCAGAAGTCTGTTGGAAAGCTCTCTTTCTCTCATTCTGGATCTAATGTACCAATTAACTTTAGCTTTTCCTATAAAAAAATGTTTAAAGTGACAACAAAACTCTATTTGCAGGTAAAGAGAAAGGAAAAAAACAAATCTTCTCTCTGAAGAGTTATAACTCTTCTAATATGTTATCATGCCAGCATCTAACATTTCTAAAGTCATCTTATTTCCATGTTAACAAAAACTATAAAAATGTTTCAAGAAAACAATAATTTTTATGGTTAGTATAAACTATATATGAATTGGATCTTTAAGCTAGAAGTTATGTAAATAACTTTTCTAGCCTATATTGCAATAAGAAGTTAATTTCACAAAGCAAATCACTGTTGATGAGGTACAGGTACTACTCATACACATTGCCTAATGTGCCACAATTACAAAACTTAGAGTAATTTCTTTACAGTGGAAATAAACATATTATTTCAAATTTCCCCAACTGCAAATCAATCTTACTAGGCTGGAGACTGCATCATTTGAACAATGTCCTGCTGAGCTGGAAAATGATGGAACAGGATTGGAATACAGTCTTTTGATACTAAAGATCATGCCTTTTTACTCATGTTTATCACATCCCTTGGATTCTGAATTGACCCTGATTTAAAATAAATTTATTACTTCAATAAAGGCTCTTTATTAAATATGGACATACATGTGTTTTATTATGATGAAAAGAAAATTTTTGAAATATAAAATATCATTAAAAATCCATTATAAGAATATGTGTCATATTAATGGAAAGTAAGGCATTTTTAACTCTACCATTCTACATTTGTAAAGAAAAAAGGTAACTAATATTTGTTAGATGAAAACTATTTAACAAGTACTGTACATGTGTGCTGTCATTATTCCTCCAAATGACTGAACTAGACAATATCAACCCAATTTAAGATAAATTTTAAGATGATATTTGTTAACAATAATCCCTGCAGTATCTCTTCCTTACTAGGCTATTAAAAGTAAGTTACCTAAGCAAATGATGGTGGAAAATAAAGATATACAGCATTAATGAAGATGGCATGACTTTCTGAATCACAAAGTGAGTAAATTGAGTTCTTGGTTTGAAGATATACACTGATGTTTTCTGTTAAAAATTAGTTAAAAGTTTTTATAACTTCATGTAGATAAACATCTTTATTCCTAGACCTAGTTAATTAGCAATAATTACTAATTTGAGCCTGCTCCATTTGAACATATGACTATTTTCAACTAAAGTTATCTTAACGGTCTCTCTTTTTCTTTTCATCAAACTAGATAATGGCCTGCTTGAAGGTAAGAGGAGTCTGAGATAAAAGAAGATATTGAACAATAACACAAAGAAAATTTTGATCTATTCATCTTTTCTCTTTCAAGAAAGTATTGACCAGTTTTTGATGATATTTGGAAGAGTTAAACCATCATTCTTTTATTAATACATCACAGGTAAATCATGTGGCAGGAGCAGCCTGCACCTGTATTCAAAAACCAGCTGTTCCTGTTAAAATTAATATCTGTAGAATCCTGGCTGGCAGTGGATGATGAAGCCATTAATCAAAAACTGTTCAAGTTTACTGGGATTTCAAGTTTTGGCACAATTGTAATTTATTCATCACCAGTTTCTCCAGAAATATAGTATAAGAAAAGAATTAAATTCCTGATTAAACAAAGTCAACTTTTTCTAATACTGGCTCAATTTATTGCTTTTTTTTTTTACTTATAAAAGAGTATTTATTTCTTTGTCATGCAGGCAATGCCTCTCATCTGTTTACCATATGCTGGTAACCACCAGAAAGAAAAAAAAGAAAGAAGCCCAGAAATAAAATGAAACCAAAAGAACCTGAAGCCAACATATAGACACCCCTCCTTGACCTGTTTCTAAAACATTCCTCACTTGATATAAGTTTAGATCAATCTACTGTGCATTTTAAAAATAGAGTTTAAAACTTTATATTTTGTTCTGCTTCCAGCCAAGATAGAAGAACAGGGACCAGATTTACTTTCTTGCCCAAAACAACTTCGAAAAACTGGAAAAAATACATAATATAACAGTTTAAAATATTTTTGATATCGGCCATCCCTGAAATATGGTAAACAAAGAAAGTTAGCTCTATATTTTCTACTCTACTGTCTGGGGAAAGTTTCTAGACTTCGACACAGGGAGAAGTAACCAAAATAAAGCTTGGCATACTCTCTCTTGAGGAGAATGAGCTGAGAGCATGAAACAAAAGAGACTAGAGTGCACAGGACAGAGTCCCTGAGAAAAGATAAGCACAGACTTATCAAGTTTTCAGCAGTCTTAATGAGCACAGCTATGTGAGAAGAGTACTTGCAGTCAAGAAAAGAAACAACTAGAGTATAGGATACAATCCCTCAAGCTCACATAAGGTGGAGAAATAGTTACTATTTCTACTAGGCTGAATAGAAAAACCACATAATTCACAAGGCATTGGGTAAAGTGTTCAGAAGGATTTTCCCTCAAAAGTGAAGTAATATTAACTCTGTTAAAAATTAATTCTGTTCTGGAGTTGTCTAACACAACTTAAAAATAAGAATAAATGTTTCTGTGTAACTTTATATCTCATAACAAAGAAAAAGAATATTTTTAGTAATACATTAATATATCGGCAAGCTAAAATAAAATGGTGTATCCTCAATCTGATTAATTTCAGCTATGAAAAACCTACTGCTAACATCCTAGTTAATAGTGAAAAACTAAATTTTTCCCCAATAATAATAATAATAATAATAATAATAAAAAATAATGCTGCAAGGATGTCTACTTGTACCCAGTTCAGTTTAACATTGAGTAGGAAGTACTAGTCAGAGCAGTAAGGCAAGCAAACAAAATGAAAACTATTCAGATTAAAAAGAAAGAAGTAAAATTGTCTTTATCCATAGATGCTATAAAAAAGAGGGAGTAAAAATTTTGTTGCCCTCTCTTTTTGTGTTATTCTTTCTCTCTCCTCAACCAGTGAGCAATAATCTGATCACTTCTGATGAGCCCAACTGAATTTAATGGTTTCACTTCTTTCTCTCTACCACAATAGTGATTTCATTCTGCAATTGCCTTTTTCTTCTCTGTCAAGTCTTCTGCAACTTAATACATCAAGCCTTTTCTTGAGTTGTCTCTACTTATTTCTCTTCTTCAGTGAAACTCCTTTAAGATCACGTTCAAATGTAAAAAATACACACGAACACACAAACATATACACATGTGCAATGGTTCATGTTAATCTTTTCTATTTAAATATAAATATACTCCATGTTCTTACAAAGTAACTTTAGGGCATCATAGCTTGCCAATTAACCCTAGTGCAACATACACTAGAGGAAGAAAAGAATATTATCTTAGAAATTCTAAAGGAACTGATGGTAGTTCTGGATCTCCCATTAACAGTGTGATGTTTAGAAACTGTTTTGTACTTGTTGCTAAAAGAAAAATGCACGCTATTTCTCAGTTACCTAGTTCGTTGTGATTATTTAGGTTTCTTCCAGGTCTCTTGCTACCATTTCCACCAAAGATAAGAAAAAAAAAAAAAAAAAAACATTAAATGGATTGTAAAACAACTGTCAGGTCAAATTCCTATTGGCAAAGGCACTGGTGACCAACAGAAGTAACTAATGCCTGAGTTGAAAATTTGGATTGCATTTACCTCTGTTTCCCCAGGGATTCCTTATAATTAAGAGTGCACATACCTGTGCCCTACTTACTTCAGTGACCTTGGGAAACTAAATAAATCCTTCCGTGGGCTTCTTTGAAAAAGTTGCACCTCTTTCACATTTCTTCCTTCCTTTAACATTAGAAAGAAATTTAATGACCAAAAAATTTTAGGTTTTTCATGTACTGTAGGGTTTTGTTCACATCAATCAGAAAGAAAATATAAATGGATACAAGTACAGTATACTCATTCTACTCACCAGGCAGATTTCTGTATTAAATTTGATTTAATAATTATTTTAAGCAATCTTAATTCAGGGTATATACAGGTTTGAGATAAAAACTAGAGTAAACTTCAAGCTGCAATTTAATTTTCAGATAGCTTATCTTTATATCTAGAATTGCTGAAAACCTGTTTCATTTGATAAACTATAAGTTATTGACATTTTATTCTTTCATAGTAAAAATCTAATGATTTCAAAGTGATACAATGAAGTCATTAGGGAGTGTATATTTGATCTGAAATTTGAAGTCACCAAAGCTTATTAAACTGAAATTTAGAGATTCTCTGAGGCAATATTTAATCAGTCATTCAATGAATTTTTAACTACTATTATTTCATTTACTGAGTTACTCTTAATATTTCTAAAAACTCATTACAATGACTCTAGTAGTTTTAAATAAATTAGTACTTTGGTTTACAGATTAGAGCAAAATTATACTAAATACTTCCATGTATAGCACTAATTATTCTAGAAAAATGCAAATTTAGAAAAACAGTATATTTCACTTTACCCCACAAGGATGTTAAAAAAATAAAGACTAACAAAGTCAAATTCTAGCAGGAAAAAAATAAACTCTTTTGAGACTGCAATTTGGTAAAACAATTTTATAAAAAAATTGGCCTCTTTTTGATCCAGTAAGACATGTATTTACTCTATGACAAAGAGAAATAAAAACATATATCCGCAAAAATATCCAGAAACTGCAACCAAACCAAATACCCATCAACAAGAACATGCAAATGAAATATATTTATACAAAGTATATTTATACGATGGCTACTATTCCGCAATAAAAAGTGTGAACTACCAATACATGCAACAACATGGATGATCTCACCGAAATTAACCTCAGTAAAAGATGCCAAACGCCTAAGCATGCATACAGTAGTATTCAGTTTATATAAAATTCTGAAATATTTAAATCGCCCTATGCAAAAAATTGCTTAGGGTGATTAGATTTTCTGGTACAGGGTATAGATCTACTGAGTAGGGCACAAAGAAACCTTCCAGAGTGACTTTAATGTGTTTATTTCAATAGGGCTGTGAGTTATATGGGTGTATAAATTTGTCAAATCTCATTAAATTATATACTTAAGATTTGGGTATTTTGCTATATTGAAATTTTATTTCAAAAAATTTGTAAACAAATACTAAACTCTAGCATTTATGTGTATATATACACACATACATATATATATATTGAGTAATATATATACATATATATTGAGAGAGAGAGAGAACACAAAGAACACACTTAGCACACACATTTAATTTTAAATACCGTTCTCCACTAAAACAAAAAAGAAATTAGGTCTTATCAGAGATATATTGGATTAGATGGCTGAGGCAAGTCGTCAAAGTGACATAGTCAAAAGCACACTGGGATACAGGGCCATTTCATGAGGTTCCCACTGTCAATATCTAAGATGATTTTATTACCAAAATAAATAACAGTAAAGGGTTAAAAATTTTGAAAAAAATTAAATAACATAAATTTAAATATTAATAAAGAGGAAGAAAAGCTTTTTCTTAGAATAGAATATCAATTAAGAAAGAAGTACTGATGGAATTAGAAAATTACCAATGGATGCTAAATTAGCAGATGATATGTTTGACAAGGAATAGGATATTTTCATAGTATCAAAGCATCTCCTTATAAATTATCTATTAATTATAAGGGAAAATAAGTAATTTTAAAGTAAAATAATCTAACAGACACCACCTTAACCAAATTATAAAAGTTAACATCACCAACTTTTGGACAATCCAACGTATTTGCTTTCTGATGTACTGATAAGGAAATGATGTCTTTTATTTGATATTACTATAAAAAATGCACAACCTGAATCTACTTATGAATAAATAGACAAACTCAAATTGACAACCATTCTACAGAATAATTTTTCTTTACTTTTCAAATATATAAAGATAAAAAAAAAAGTTTGAGAAACTGTTTCATATTTTTAAAGAGACTAAATATATATGACCACTAAATATAACACATGATTAAGTAAGATTCTGGACTGGGAAAGTAAATCATAAAAAGATATTATGGAGATAACTAATAAAAGTTGAATGGTGACTGAATTAGATAATATTGGGTTAATATATTAAATTTGCCATACAGTGGTTATGTAAGAGAATGACCACCTCCCCTTTTTAAGTAAGCATATACTAAATTATTTAGGGATAAAGGGGCATGAACTCTCCAACTTACAAATGGTTCAAAAGAGAGAGAAATAGGTAAAGAAAGAGGAGTGCGGAGAGGAAGGAAAAAGAAGAAAGATGGAGGTGTGGAGGGAGGGAGAGGGAGAAAAAAATGGAGGATGGAGAGGGGGAGGGAGGGAGAGAGAGAGACAGAGAGAATAGAGAAAAAGAGCCAAATCAGTAAAGGGTATGCAGGAGTTTCTTGTACTATTCTTAAACATTTTTTATGTAATAATGAAATTATATAAAAATAAAAAATATACCCCTACAAAACATAAAATAAATACATGGTGATATAAATCAAGATAGTAGTTTAACTATTAATTTACTAAAATTTTATTTTTGTTCTATAATCCAGTCAATTTTATAGTTAAAGGGAGAGTTAGCATTCTGCTCACATTGCCTAGGAAAGCAGCATGTTTTGTTTATACTTATATTTCAAAGACATTCCAGCTTTGTAAGCTCTCTGAGGATATATTGGTTAGTTTATAATCTTATTTTATCAGGGTGAAAATTAGTTTAAGCTGAAGTAGATTTGGCATTTCCAGTGAGAAAAAATACTGTTCTTTTGTTACCTCTCAAGAAATTACTCAATCTGAAATAACATGTCAATGACAAAAGACAAGAAAAGTACCAAATGCTTTATATTAATTTTTGTCCTTATCCATCACTGTTTAGATTAGGGGAACTGTGTGTATCTACTTAGGGATTCGAAGAATAAAGGATTTGTTTTAGAGAAAAAGAGAAGAAGGTAGATTAAAAATATCTGCCTACATTCATAGGAAAAAGATGTTATAAATGAGTGAAAAATTTAGAATTTTTAACTTCGGATTTTAGTTTTGCTGCCTATATAATTTGTACATTAGCCTTGTTTTATGAGTGTCACATAATAAATATACCATATATAGGCCTCCGTGTACAAGGAATTTTTCCTTGTACTACCAAAATATTTGTAGTAAAACTCAATTTTGTTTTAAAAACACACAAGAAATATCAGCATAAAATATGAGGAAATGAAGGCTGTGCTTGCACTCTGAAAATGAACCATTCAAAAGATGCCATACACTTGTACTTCGATATGTTTTATTCATTTTTAATGAATTTATAGTAATGTGCTCATTAAATTATTGACTATTCCAGAGTGATGAGACAAACACTCTGGTGTGTCATTTTGTTTTAAAACCAAAATGGAGAAAGGAGCAGAGAAAGAGAAGGCAATCACAATGTATCTGCTAGCCAGCTTAAAAAAACAATTATACGTAATTGTGTTCAAGCATACTGAAATTAGAAGCCCTGAGTATGTAAAGCAATAAAAAATTTGATTGAATTGGAATGAATGGCCACAACATAATGATGAGTTTATTAGCTAAGATGTCAATTCCTAAGCCCAACTTCCATGACACAGGATAGGCCTTTATGCTTAGTCAGCCTTAGCGCCATACACCATTTCTCTGCTTCAATCAAATCATTAACCTCCCTGCCTCTTCCACACACCATATCAGTCCCTATCACCTTACTTGTATTTATGCTGGCCTTCTACTAAAATCTCTAACTTTCCCTCTAAGCCACACCCATCCTTTAATGTTCACCTCCTCCTTAGCATTATCTTAGCCATAATTTTATCAAGATGATGCTTTCTATTTCCATAGTAGAATGAGATCAAAGAAAGTTTAGACCAAAGAGAATGGCTAGAGAATTCCAGAAATATCTTTTGTAGCTATTTAGCCATATCCTCCTCAAATAGATTAATTTCTAAAGTATTAAAATTATAAAACAGCATATATATTTTACCAAAGCCTGTGTTTATACCACATCTAGTCATATTGTAATATCTTTATCAGTTTTTGCTCCTGTCACCCAACAATTAAATATATAAGTAATTTATAATCTCCTTAGGGCAGAAAACATTTTATATTCCTTATACACTTAGCTTTGAGCTAGACACATCATACTGATTGTATCCTCCCCTTCTATGCATGTTCCTCCCACACTTAGTTCATCATCTCTTTCCTGGAAAATATCAGCAGCTTCTAATCCATCTCTTGCTTTCTGGTTTTCTACACTAATCCTTGCTTCATGTGCCTGGGGATTGACATTTCTTAAACATACAAATCACCTACTTAAAACCCTGTGGTGTGTGCTCATCTAAAAGATAAAGTCCCAAGTCCTTGACGCAGCCTATAAAGCCCTTTGTCTCTGTCTTGGGTTCCTCCTCTCTTACACTAAAATGTGAACTCTGCACTGTTGCTCCTCTCAAAGGCTTTCAGACCTTTAATCCTGTTATTTTCTTTTAAGCTTCCGTAGATTCTTCTTTTTCCATCAACACACACACACACACACACACACACGGAATAATTCTCATTCCCTGGTCTACTTGGTGTCTACTTTCTCTCAATGACTTATCAAACATTTCTTCCTCTCTGAGGATTCCCCCTACCCTCCCAGGTCTATCCTTCTATGACATCAATTTTTTATGTATCTGCACTACAAGACTAAGAGCAGGAAAATGAAGGATATTTGTGTATGTGTTTCCAGTAGGATCTGGCTCATGGTAGATGAGCTATAAAAGTTTGTTGTCTAGGTAAATGGAATTGTGCTCCACAAACACTTTTTGTTTGATTACTTACAGGCATATTTTTTTTTGTAAGTATCAGTAAATCTAAAATAAGCATGAAAATAAATTTATGAGTTTTCTAATCAAGAGGAGCAAAGAGATTTGGCTGAACTTGAAAAACAAATAAGATGAAATTATGTATTCCAACATGTGTCAAATTTGTAAAAATGTCCTATAAAAATAAATGTATATAGAGCACTCAAGAAAGATATTAAAAGTACGCAGCAGTCCTTAGTCTTAAAAAGTTTCTCAATTCATCAATCACTCCAGGGTGATTAAAATTTCAATGTTAAGGCTTAACATTTCTACATTTTAGAAAATATCCAGCCCTCTGGAATATATCAATCTGTGCCATTTTCTCTAAGCAGGAACAAGAGAAAATCTTTCCACTTGATTCCATTAGGTGAACAAAGGAATGATGCATCCAATTATACCCACAACAAATAACCAACTAAATCCAGTGAGAGATTACATGTATAATAGAAAATGTTTCATAAAGTTTCTTCTAAGTACATGGTGGCTATAATTTTCATACTTTTGAAAAAAAATTCCTCTTACATTAACATAGGTAATGAAAAGACTTCTTTGTTTTGGGCCAGGTATAACCTAACCCCTACTTTGAGGGCGATGCTGATTAAAGCTGTAAATGTCCACAAACACAACATCATTCTGTTAGAAAATGAAGCGTGAGACTGAATTGTGATATAGTTGCCAATCCTTTTTGGAGTTGCACTTTGGAATACTTGTTGGAATTTGGAAGTTGTAATCAAATACTTTGTAATGCTGTGCTTAACCATTTTCCCCCTAATCCTCTTGAATCTACTGCAAGCAGCATTCATGTTCATTGTAATTGACTAAGACACACACATAAAATGATTCTGAAAGCTGTTATAATCCTTACCGGGCAATATGGTCAGAAAACTATCATCATAACCTCTTGATATAATAGTATTCTTTACTGAAAATCACAACAAAGGTAAGAAAGAAAAAAAAAAGACTTTCAATAAATGTATGCTCATTTAGAGTAGACTCACCACACTAGGAAGATTTAATAATAAGAATAATATACTAAGACAGCTTGGGTTCCTTAGAGAACAAAATCTGAATTTTGAGCAAGTTGCAACATTGCTGTAATTAATATAGCAGAAATGTCTTCAAATAAAAAACTACAAAAATGCAACCTTGAAAAAACAAACTAATCAGCACTCTAACTCTATCTTATTAAAAATGGCTTTTGCAATTATCCCTGAGATTTCTTAACAAAAAAGAAGCCCATGGGGATCTCATGCTTTCCAGAGTTAATTATATCAGCAATTTCTCCAAGTGGAAAGTATTTTCCAGAGTGGAATCTTGAGAGTGCTTGTACATATTGAGTCTGAGTCATTCTTAGGAAACCAGTATGTCTGTTGAACAATATCCTTGTGCAGCCTATCTCTGAATAGTAATATGTGGCAAAAAAAAAAATGATTTCTACTGAATGTTTACCATATTAAAACCTATGTTAATAATTTTAATTTTCCCAATTAAATTATTCCTTTATTTTAATTATCTTAGGCAGAATGTTAATTCATTTATTTTTTTTCTACTCAATATTTCAATAAACTCACTTTCCAAATGATTTATGTTGGACAAAAGACGGTAAAAGTGACTAACGATATATTTTTCTTCAGCCTATTCTATCCACATCAAGATTAAGCACAACAAAGTTTAACAGATGCTTTTTTCACTTACCAGTTTATTCAAATCACACTTACTGAGTATTGTTTATATCAGGTAATATGCTAGGTGCTATACTGATTAATGCCAAATGGACTCCTTGTATACCAGAATGCCAGTGTGTTTATTTCCAAAAGGGAATACTCATGTCTATTATCCATGAGAATTCTTATCAGTATAAAACTTATAAATAGATAACTTCAAATTCTCTTGATGAGCATGAAATCAAAGCAAAGAGAATTAGATTATCTTGAGTGATATCTCATCCTGTCTAAAGAGAAGCCTGAGATCTCTGTCTTACAACAAAATAGAATTCCCTCGTGATTAAATATCTGTGTCTACCAGGTACATTTTCTCTTTCCTTTAGACTTTCTTGACTAAATACTTACAAATTCTACCTACTTTTCCATTATCTGCTAACACTGACCACATCATGACTTCTGAAAATAAGATTATGACACAATTGAATGAGTTCCATCTTTCCTTAGTCTAGGGATACATTCTGATCCTTTCGGTTGACTGATATCATTCAACCCTCCAGTGACAACACTTATGAAGACATCTCAAGGTATTTCTGAAGATAGCAAAGTTGTCCATTTATAAGGAATTGTGCTTGCTTTTTACTACTTTTATTCTAAGTGTATAAATTTATCTCCAAATCCTGAAGCTAGCTTGATGATTTCTCCATACTGACTCAGATTTCTGAAGTTCCATCATGCATCTTGGATTTTAATCCAGAAGGGTTGCTTTAAAAATAAAACATAAAATACAGATATGTGCTGCTATGTGCATAAACCTCAAAAACATTTTGCTGAATTAAAGAAGCCACTTAATATTATACAAAATATACAAAATAGGTAAATCCATAGAGAAAGAAAGCAGAATAGTGGTTGGTGATTAGCCAGGAGCTGACGGAGGAGGGGATGGGAAGTAACTGTTTAATAGGTACTAGGTTTCCTTTTGGGGTAATGAAACTATTTTGAACTAGATAGAGGTGATAGTTACACAACATTGTTAATGTAGTATATGCCACTAAATTGTTCACCCTAAAATAGTTTATTTTTATATATGAATTTCATCTCAATAAAAATGTTTTAAAAATAAAAACATGTTAGAGCTTAAATCAGAATAAATATTACATAAACATAGGATAGTAAAGAAATAATACACACATATGCATCGGACTGTGATACTCAGATTTAATATAAAAAAAAGATGTTCATGGTATGCTAATATAATACAATTGGCTAATTGACCCAGATGGTCTTTCTAGTAGAAGAAAAGGCTTTGATATGAAGGAGTGCACATAGAGAACTGACCATTTTGAAGTATGTTGGTGTTGAATGGTTATTGCTATTTCTAGGCCAAAGAGTGAAGCAGATAATTAGAAATTAATTTTGAAGTTCTGAAGCTTATCCTTGTGGCCAAAATTAGCCATATATATTTAAGAGTCATAGGTGACAGGTAAGTGTATTTAAATGAACAAGTACCCAGAAAGAAAGTAGAGAGAGGATAAAAGTAGTATCCTATGAAATGTATACTTTTAAAAGAGAAAGGTAAACTACCTTGAAAGAGAAATCAGCAAAATGAGCTGAGAATATAAAGTCAGAGAATAGAACAATTTATAAAATTAAATCAATGATCATCAGATACTTATTTGTCCCAAGTTCTAGAGACACAGTAAGAAACAATTTTGTGTGCTCAATAAGAACAAGTATCTTATCGGTCTGGTTCAACGTTGTATTCCAAGATTGTAACCAAGTAACTACCATATGGTAGTCTCTTTGGTGTGATATGCTGTTGTAATTGAAGCATGTAAAGAAAACATGCCTCACACAGAATATTTTAGTAGTCTATTCAAGTACTTATGAATGGTCTTTAATACTACATTAAAACTCATCAAAAGGTAGTTTTCTAAAGGTTGGCTTGTAGCATAGAATCTGAAACTTTGTCAATGAACTTTTCTTACTTTTTTAATATTACATCCATTAAGTATATGTACTTTAAATAGATCATTTTACCCCTGCATAATTTTATAACATTGTTTGGGTCATTTGAAAAATAGTGGTTTATTATACAATATGAAAATATGCATTAATATTATTACCAATTTATCAAAAAACATTTTAAGTATTGGGAAGCTGTTAATCTCGTAGCGGAGAATATAAGTCGTCTAAACTAATTTTCATTTGAAACTTCACATTTATTTTGTGGGCGACAATCAATTGTTTTCCTGAGGTGAAAAGCCCACTTTATTTTTCTGAAAATGTCTACTAAATACACTAGTCTAAATAACCCTACTTTGTCAGTTGTTCTTTCAAACAAAATAGGTGTTTTATTTAAAAAGTGTCTCATTACACAGACAATTCAAACACACACTTTTTTTTCTTCAGAAAAATATTGTATTTTGTATGTAGCAGAAGTGTCCTATGGACATTGTCATTATCAATATTCAAGATTTGTAAAAATGCACAATCTAGGGTTGAGATTTAATATACTTAAAAAAATTTACTGCTTTATCAAGAATATTCTTAAACTGGCATTTTATTTTCTACAAGTGCAGGGCAGAGAGAAATATAAGGATTAGTGTTACCATTTGGTGACACTGCCAAACGTTGTACTAAGGTACCATTAGTTCCACCATTGCTTTTTCACCAACATTGCAAATATCAACAAAATAAAAAGGCAAAGGATGTCTTAATATATAAAAATAATTTTGACCTCACAACTCTTGAAAGTGACTCCCAGTTGTCCACTGATGACACTTTAAGAACTGCCAGGGAAGAGAATGAGAACTGATAGATTCTTTTTCTTGGGTAAATATCTTTTGTCTGATGAAAATAAATGGAATACGGGTGTTGTATTAAGGACAGCGGTAAACTTTCTGAAACACTCGTGCAGATAATAAAGGAGAGAGTTGAATAAGGTTTAAAAAAATCAAAGTGGTATGCCAAAGTACTAGATGAGGTTGGAAATTATAAATTGATAAATCAACATTTGAAGATTTTACAATAAAAAAAAAATTGGGGTATGTGGATTATCAGAGGTAAAGCAGGGACACATGAAGGAGGAAAAATGAAAAGTATTATTTTTAAAATCATGTGGCAATTTTATAATTTTATTTAATGAAAATTACTTTCCTCTTTAAATTTGTATACCCAGATCAAACACTGGGCACTTGTCATAGCTCTATTTGATGTCTTTGTAATGCAGTAATAGGATATATAGATCTAAAAATTATAAAGATAACATATTAGAGATGCTTGTAAAATATATTCAGATATTTAATACTAATGATGGGAAAAATTTGCAGTAGATTATTTTGAAAAACTACTAGTTTGTGTTCCCCCTTATTAAATATGTGTTATACAAAAAACTTTATCAAACAAAAAATTATCCTAGGATATGTTTGTTGATGGTGACAATTATTGGTATAATGAGAAAATTATACATTTCTTGTTCTAAGAGTAAGGAAAATGTATGATTACATTTTATGCCATTATTCCACATTTTATCATTGCTATTCAAACATGATGTCAGAAAACTGCCACATTTGTTTGATGGGTATAGAATAGTACATGAATATTCCATCACTAGAAAGTTCCTACCTAAACTGTAAAAAATTTAATTTTCAAGGTTATTAGAAAGGCACAATTTCAGCATCAGAAATATGTCTCCGCTTTTTTCTATAAACTTTATCACTTAAACATTTAATAACCAAGGTGAATATTTCCTGATGTTTTGATGTACATAAAATAATCTCCAAGTTTAATATCAAATATTAGCCAATTCCTGACGATGATAATGTAACTATCACTAATAGTCATTAACATTGACATAAGAAAGGCAAAAATGTATATTCAGTGATCTTTCCAGTAACGGTATTACTTTCTTCACACTCAGAAATACTAGGAATATTTCTTAGAGTTTGAAGCCAAAGTTGCATGCAAAATAGTATGGACATTATTTTCTTAATGTTTGAGCCAATGATATTCTATAAATATATTATATAAATTGCTATAATTGAAGGGATATTTTACTCAAAACTCTCAGTGAATTATACTCATATTTCCATCCAGATTAATATTAATGAATGTATTTGTATTTCCTGTGTTAGGAAGGAGAAAGATGTGATAAATCAACAAATGCCATCTATAAGAATATTTACTATGTTTAAACTAAGATTTTTAAGTGGATAATCAATACTCCAGTCCATCAGTGGATGAATGGATAAAGAAGAGGTGGTATCTATATGCAATGGAACATTACTCAGCCATAAAAAAGAATAAAATCTTGCCATCTGCAGCAGCATGGATAGACCTAGAAGTTATTGTGCTGAATAGAGTAAGTCAGAAAGAGAAAGACAGATGCTATATGATTTCACTTATATGTGGAAACTAAAGAACAAAATAAACAAACAGAAATAAATTCATAGATACAGAGAATATTTTGATGGTTACCAGATTGGAGGGGAGTCGGGGCATGGGTGAAAAAGGGGAAGGGATTAAGAAGTACAAATTTGTAGTTACGACATAGTCATGGAAATGTGAGTATAACATAAGGAATATTGTCAATAATATTGCAATAATTAGGGTGAGCACTTTGTCAGTTATAGAAATGTCTAATTAGTATGTTGTACACCTGAAACTAATATTGTATGCCAACTGTAATTAAAAAATAAAAATTATTAAAAAATACTCATCAAATATCAAACTTTATGTGATATTAAGTAATATTTTAAAAGCATATGAGTTTTATATAATTTATTCTCTTCCCACATTTTAACTATGGTCTTTTGTTCTTTCCTTGATTAAACAAACCCATATATAAACAATAGACTTTACATGGACATGTTCTTATAAAACATCTTGAAAATATTTAGAGACCTTACTGAAATTGGGTTTGTTATATTTTAATTAACATATGTGTACATGGATAATATAAATATAATGTATATGCAATAATGATATAATAAGTTTTTCCCCCCTTCTAATTTTATCTCTGATGTAATTGTATTGGCTGGTACCTCCATATTAGTGCTAAATAATACTAGTAATAATGTACATCTTTATCTTATTATTTGAATACTTTTTTTCAGCACTTCTTTTATTGTGCTATACTTTTCAAGCTAATGAAATACCAATTCGTTTTATCTTATTTATACATATTTTTATTAAGAATGGATGTTTAATTTTTTTGAATATTTTTCAACACTTCTGGAGTTGCTAATGTGAGCTTTCTTTTGTGTTTTCTTAACATGATGTATTATAGTGATAGCTTCATAGATACTGAACTGTTTTAACATCTAGTGAACAAGTCACATTTAGGTTAGTTTAATATGCTACTTGCTTTTGTTAGCTTATGTTACATTTGCATATAACTTTATCCTATTCAATAGTGAGACTGGCTTATAATTTTCATCTTTTGCACCTTTTTCTTTATTTTTTAATCAGTATCATGCTCACTTCACAAAATGACATTGGTCGTTCCTTTTTTTTTCATTGCTTTAGAACGGTTTAAGTAGCATTAGAGTTGCTGGTTCTTAACAATTTTGTAGAGTATACTTAAGACTGAAATCTGGGCCTATAATTTCTTGGTGGATATCCTTTTGACAATATTGTCTGTCTTCTCTAGTAATTTGTTTTGATTTTATTTTGGGATAAATTTTATCAGGAATTTTTTTTTTATAAAGCATTTCTTTTGTAAAGCATCACTTCCAAATTCATTTGATCAAAGTAGACTTTTATCTTTCTTTAAATACTTTTTCTATCTGTGCTTATGGGCCCCTATTTTTTTATTTTTACTTGATTTAGTTAGGTTATCTAATATTTATTCAATTTAAAAAAATCACTTCCTGCACTTATTGATTCTATTTTTTTCCTAATTTAATCCTTCCACTTACCATCTCACAATTTTATTTTATTGTTATTGTTTTAAATTTTAAATTTGGTCTTTATTTTCAGTTCTTACTTATTAGCATAATATGGTTATCACATTTCCTCTGAGCACTGTTTGAACTATATCATATAGGCTCTGATCTATGGTTTTTTATTATTATTTTAGATATTTTTATATTGATTTTTTATTCATTGAATTGAGATTTGTATGTTTCATAACAGTTTGGGTTCAGAAAATTAGTTTTTAGATAGTAAAAATTTTTGTTATGGTGGTTATTTTCTAATATTTTTAATTTATATTTTTAATACATGATCAATGATATATATCAATATCTATATCTATACATATACATATATATATATACTCTATACTTTAGAATTATTAATGCTTATAAACTAATTTAGAGATCAGTAAACTTTGTAAAATGGTCAAGATAGCAAATGTTTCTGAGTTTATAGTTCATACAGTCTCCCACTCAACTATTTGCTCTGCCATTGGGGGCACAAAGCCAGCCGTAAACAATATACTAAAGAATGAACATATCTGTGTTCCAATAAAACTTGATTTACAAAGCAGGCAGCCAAGCAGATTTGGCACATGAGCCATAGAAGACTGCCCTGTCCTAACACATGTCCTCATATATAGTCATTTTGTGGATGTTCCATGTACAATTGAAAAAGACCATTGCCTGTATTTAGGCACAGAATTCAATAATTATGTAAGTTTAAATGACTCTGAGTTTACTATTCCTTACCTACTATTGTGCATTTTAACAAAGGTATTTTGGTTCATTTCACATCCTATTTCCTACCATTTTTATTTTGTAATGCTGATCATATAATGTTCACATTATATCTGTACATATGTATGTATAATATATATTTTCAGAAAACATGAAAATTTGGGTTATATTTTTGTTCTAGTGATTACATTTAGAAACAAATTTAATGAAACCCTCTACATGTGCAATAATTAAGTTAGCATGTTTACATTTCCTCTTTTCCTACCAATTTACAATCTAATTTTAGTTGATTATATAATTTTTCTTAATGTCTCATCATTATTCCTTTGGATACAGATTCTGATAATGCTTTCTAAGATATTTGCACTATAGGTCTTACTATAGGCCTTTTTTTTCCCCCAGAAAGGTATCAGAGAAACTTAAGTCCATGAGTTCTTACATGGTCAAAAGCTATTTGTTTTCTGCCTTTGCCCTTAAACAACTTTTCAGTTAAATATATAATTTTTCCTCAAGACTTTATAAACATTGTTCGAATACTTCTAGTACCAAACACTGTGATAGAGGACTATAAGGAACGAGTGGTACCTTTACACTTACATTTAAAAATCTTTTTGTTTGCCTAATAAAGATTCATGATTCATTTTTGAAATCTGGTAATTTTAATATGTCTCATTGTTAAATATTATGTGTAAATTTTGGCTAGGACATTTTATATCCTTTCACTATGTAGAATTATCTTTTATTTCTACAATGTTTAAACAAATTAATTTTAATATTTTTCTGTGCTATTTTTCATCTCTTCAAGATACCAATTGTACATACCCAATCTACTTTATACTAAATGCTCATAATTTTCCTCTTAGCTAATTTCATTTCATTTGGAAATGAAAGAAGTATAATTAACTAAGAAGAAAATTTGTTTTTCTCAGTCCTGACCTCCTTGTCACTTATTATGTTTTCTGCAATATTATTCTGTTTCGTGGGGCTGATTCCAATTTGGCTTCCATTAATATTATAATTTAGCTTTCCTCTCCCATTTCTTTTCTGACTTTTGCTTATGTGTTGTTTCACTTTCTGTTGCCCTATTGTAATTTCTCTGAGCTCTTGTATCTCTGTTCCATACTTTGGACTTCCAAATTTTTGGATTTAATAAAGATGTATTTGATTGTATCTGTCAATCCTATTAGAAATATTTTACTGAGTGTTATTAGTCTTATTTTTTTTTTCATTTTCTCATTTCTCTTGTACTACCTTTGTTCTGACTACTCATTTTTAAATGATGAGAGTTTTTCTTGGGTCAAAGGTTTTTGTTTGCTTTCTTAGTTTCTGTGTTCTGGTGGGAGAAGCAGCCCAGGACATATTCCAAGCTAAAAGAAATTTCTTTAAGAGACAGAATTATATGAATTCTATCCAGCTGATCAAAATCAACACCATTGGAGTGCTCACAATGCTCACATTTGCCTAGCCAACAGATGACTTACTATAAATGTAGCCAATCTTTGTAATATCTTATTCATCTTTGTCTCTTTTTTTTTTTTCAAACCAAATTCCAGGTTAGTTTCCACCACTAGTCTATATATCCCCTTGCAAATATAGTAAACAAATCATTATTGGTTTTGCATTTCAGTGTGTGTCATTAACTTCAGAGTAGCAAAAGTTCATAACAAGGCCTGTCAGCAGGGCTACTAAATGCAGTTATGCAAACTTTGAGCTACACAGTTTTAGATGCCATCAAAAGTATTGATTTTCTGAACTATCTTAAGCATACCTGAAACCCTGGATCTCTTATTCCATGCTCTTATTCTCTTTCATGCCTTTAGTCTTTCTCTAAAACCACCCTTTACTTTAGTAAATGACATAACCAGCTATTCAGTTATTTAAAATACTAGAAGTTTTTCCATGAGTCTTTCTTGATGCACGCCTTTGTCTGATTCTTCACATATCTTCGCATTTCATCTCCATCTCTGCTACCACCATCTTGCCCTGTCCATAGTCCTCTTCTACCCAGATAATGCTTACTACTCCATTACAAGTTTTCCTCATCCAACTCCTACTTTTACTCAATCAACTTTTTACATCTGTTCTTCCCACTATAATAGACAATAGCCACAGTTGGCTATGAAACACTTGAAAAATAGCTTATCTACATAAAACTACATGATTTTGAATATTTAGTATAATATAAAATATTTAATAACTATGCTAGTTACATGTTAAAACATTTTGGATATATTGTATTGCATAATTTGTTATTAAAATTAATTATACCAGCTTATTTTCACTTTTTAAATAGAGCTACACTAGAAAATTTTAATTTACATATGTGGTTCACATTTGTAGCTCATAATATATTTCTATGAGGTGGCACTACTCCATATAGAAACAAAAATAACTTTGTTAAAACACAGAGAATTATGTCACAACTCAGTCTAAAACTCTCAAATGACTTTACTACTTGAAATTTAATCCAAATTTTTGACCATGGCTCTTAAGACATTTTGTTATTTCATCTTAACTATCTGTCCAATTTCGCCTTAAGCTATGTATCTTCCCACTCATTATAACTCTTGTCATGTTAGCCTTCATTCTGTTTTTTTGAATACATAACATTATTTATTGCCTCAAGACTTGTGCATGTGCTTTTCTTTCTTATTAAACCA
>NW_006442512.1:6964195-6968880 GCF_000325575.1 Pteropus alecto
CAGCTCATTTCCTTTTCAGTCTCAGCTCAATGTCACCTTTCAGAAAAGTATTCTTTGGATATTCAACATAAATAAGTAACCTTTTCTGACCTTTATATTATTCATTTATTAACTCATAATAACCTGCAAATATTATATAATCAGAAATAATCTGTGATGATTCTAAAATATTTTCAATTTCTAAAAAATCTTTTTGTCCTATAGTATGCCTATGCCACTAATCAAATTAGTGGATGAGAACCAGGGAGGAAGCTGGTGCACTAAAAACAAAGAATTCATATTTTAACTTTCAGCCTCAAATATGATTTCTTCTTTAAACTCACAATGAAAAGAAATTAACTATTAAAGTAATCGAAGGAAGATATTCTAAATTATTTCACTCCTGTCAACATATTGAGAGCCAGCCCTTGTGGACATGATGTTAGAAGCCAAAAAAGTTCAATCTAACCCATGTGGGAAAAAGGAGAATAGGGCATGCAAGGCACAAGAAGTGTGTTAAGAGTTCCTTTTCCAAGGGAAATTGGTGTAAGGAGGAAGAAAATGTTAAGTTGAGGAAAAAGCCAAAAGCAGAGGAAATTTTTTCTCATTCTCTCAATAGAACTTTGCTTTTATGTTAATTCCAACAGATTAATAGTGGAAAAAAAGCATGATGTGTGTGTGTGTGTGTATGAGAGAGAGAGAGAGTGAATGTAGAGAGAGAGAGAGAGAGAGAGAGAGAGAGAGAGAGAGAGAGAGAGAGAGAGACAGAGACAGAGACAGAGACACAGAGACAAACAGACAGACAGGCAGGCAGACAGACACAGTCTCCTTCATCTACCAAAGGGACTCAGAAGTTATCCCATGCAGCAGAGATAATGCAGAATGGCAGCATGCCTTTTGGAGCCACTATAGACAGAAGTGAGTAGCCTCAGTGCAAGTAGCTTTAAGATAGACAGCCTAGCCAGTGTCCAGATGTAGGATGTCTGAGGCACCACATGAGGCTACAGAGTATCTAGCATCTTTAGAACCAAAAACTTATAGGTTGAATCACCCAAAAGGAATCGCTGAGCTTTGAAATTCTCCTAAAAAATTAAAGATAAATTCAGCAGCCTCACCTCATAAGAAATCAATTCAATGGATCTAGGAACTAGACTAGATCAGTTCATCACACTAAAGATTAATGACAAAGCAGTGCATATCAACTGGATCCAAGACTCCCTCTTCTACTTCTGGGAGGTCAAGAAGTCCCATCCTCTACTACATACACCAAGTAAATGTACCTCTTTTTCCAAAGAGAGAGGAAGAAATTGAAAAGAACATACTACTGAAAAGAGAATGAGAAATTCAAACAAAAACTGTCAGATAAATTTGCCAGTTTATCTGACCAACTCAAGAGGATGGATTCAGGATGTTTAGATAAGTCATAGAAAATAACATCCAAGTGCAGTGGATAAATGTGTTTACCCACCATTTTTTATTGTATCTCCAACCAAAATGTAAGCTCCATTGGTATGAACTAAATCTTCCTCCCAACATTATTCACCCAGAACTTAACAAAGGGTCTAGCATTGAGTAGACACTCAATAATGTAAGAAGGCAGAAAGGTCAGAGTTAGAGAAGAGATGTAATGACAGCAGAGGTTGGAGTAATGTGCTTTGAAAATGGAGGAATGAGTCAGGGGAGAAGAAATACTAATGTCCTCTAGAAGTTGGAAAAAGCAAGGAAACAAATTTTATTCTAGAGCCTCCAGAAGGAACATAGCTGTCAATAATGAGCTTAGCACATTGGACCCACTGCAGACTTCTGACCTCTAGATCTATAAAATAACAAATATGTGTTGTTTTAAGCCAATCGGTTTGTGATAATTTGTAACCTTAGTAATAAGAAACAGATATAGATGAATAGATTAGTAAATTAATGAATGTCTATTTTGGTGTCTTATAATACAGTATTTTAAATATTTAAATATTAAGATTTGGTGTTGAATGTTGTTAATTACATATATGGTTAATGGTATAAAAAATTCCAGAGTGTATTTCTACATTTTATTAGTTTAAAAAATGGTAGCACACTGAATTTATATAGATTATGCTTAGAAAATAATACTGGAAAGTAAAATTATAGCTAATCATACTCTTTAGCATTTAAATTAGTATCAAGAGTATACTCTTGTTGCTAGTATGGGTTTCATATACTCTAAAAATTATAACTTTATAACAGTTGTCAATTTTTTTGTATTTACCACATTAAAGTTTCTTTATATTTTTCAGGAAATACTTAACTATTTATAAGAAAAAATTTACATTAAGCTCCCATGCTGTTACAAGTCTTGACAAGAGAACCTAATACACATAATTCTGAAATAACAAGGTAAATTTAACATGGATATTCTCTTGATAGTTTACAAAACATTCCTTTATATAAAAAGCTATGAAATTTAAGTATTTGCTTAAAACTAACTGGATACTTGTCAGAAAGTCTGAAAAAACAAAATTTTCGGAGTTAAAGATTAAAGAAAATTAATTTAATCAGTGCTATTCCCTGAATGATACATGAATATAAGGTATTTATTAAATTCTAATATATCTCAATGATAAAACATGAGTTCATCTAAAAACAACCAATTTTAATATATCTAGTAAAGAACACAAGCACTGTATAAAGGGGATATACAATTAAAAATTATTTCTAATTATGTGGTTATGATTCTCAACACAGATTTCACTGTAAAAATCTGAAAATGTAACCATCGCACTAGGTAGTGCTGAAATGACTAATAAAATGATTTACCTAAATAAAATACATAGTAAGTACTCATTACAAATACCATCTTTATCTGCTTCAGACTTTTCATTTTTCTTTGTCCTTAGATTCTAATAGTGCCCCTGCTCTCTCATTCTCTCAATTTTGTCCTAACTTTAAGGTTAGCTGTGCCTAAGAAGTAAAGATGTCATAGATATCATACAAAATGTTCCTCGTAATTTTAACTGACAGTCTAATGGAGAGTCTAATCCACTTTATAGGACTGTGATGCGATTAATGTATTAGAGCAGAGTTCAGTCAATTTCTTTATTAAAATTTCTCATAGGGTTCACATGTCAATTAACCCCAAATGTTAGCCTGCAACAATTTGTTTAGCACCTACCCTTTTTGGTTACGTGAAATCTTTTATTATTTTTTTTTTAAATTAAATTTATTGGTTAATACAGCTATATAATTATCAGGTGTACATTATCATTTGACATCTGTATATTCTTTTGTGTTTACCACCCAGTCGAGTTTCCTTCAGATACCTTATATTTGATCCACTTTACCCACTTCACCCTCCCTCTAAACTCTATATTTGACTCCCTTTACCCTGTCTACCTCCTCCCACCTCCCCCACCTCACTAGTAACCACTAGCCTATAGTCCATGTCCATGAATCTCCGTTTGTTCATCCTGCTCATTTGTTGCTTTTAGGTTTATATTGCAGATATAAGCGATATGATGTGATTTTCAACTTTTTCTGTCTGGCTTATTTCGCTTAGCATGATTATCTCGAGTTCCATCCAAGTTGTCGCAAATGGCAGTATTTCATCTCTTCTTATGGCGGAGTAATATTCCATTGTATACATGTACCATAGCTTCTTTAGCCAATCATCTATTGTAGAACAATTTGGTTGCTTCCATGTCCTGGCCACTGTGAATAGTGATGCTATGAACATTGGTGTGCAAATATCTTTTCAGATGTGGGTTTTCAAGTATGTAGGGATTGGAAGGCTTTTATTCTTGAAAATAAAATGAAATCGTATGAAAGCAAGAAAAGCAGAAAGGTGGAAGACGTGGTTGGAAAAAATCAGATTACTCTCCAACTGATTTTTTTTCCTGCAATGTCCTTCAGCATGGATGAGTTGTATCAATAGGATGTTTACTACTTTAATATTAGTGCATTAGAATGGTAATATTTTTTGTTAAAATAGTCACATTTTTTAACTTGCCACCTATATTTAGAAATGTAAAGATGATAAATACTAATATCCATAAACATTTGTATAAGCGATTATAAAAGATTAGCAAGGCTTTATTATTTAATTTCATTATTTAACTCTGCTAAATCGTAACTGAGTGGCCAGTCTTAGGTAGTAAATGACACGTGTGTGTGTGTGTGTGTGGAGTCTTCCTACACATCTTTGAATATAGACCTAACCACTCATTAATATATTCATTCAACAAATATATTTATTGAGAGAAAAGTGACTAATTTACATATATCATTGTGTGATCATTGAAAATAATTCCCAAGAAAATGTTATTTTAGGCCCACATTTACTGTTTTACTTTCTGTATCCATGGTGATGAATTTAGAATTATTTTTCTCTCTCACATCATAAAAAGTAATAAAATTTAAATTATAACTTAGATAATTCAGACTATTCATATTATGAGACTAGTCTAATGCATATCTTTGTAATCCACTTAAATAAATACTGAAAAAAGATAAGCTCATTTGCTTTTGTAAAAAATATGATAGAAAATGACAGTAGAGTAATATTAATATAAATATAAAAATATTGAATCTGTATTATAAAATATGCATAGTAAAAATATCATTATATAAATGTTAGCACTTTTTTGGTAGTGACAAAATATATATCTGCATAATTAAACAGGCATAAAGAAAATTTAATATTAAGTGCCAACTTTTCATTTTTTATGTTTATTTTA
>NW_006442512.1:6968952-6979533 GCF_000325575.1 Pteropus alecto
AGTGAGCAGCCCAAGTAAATCAGGTTTAAACTGTAACTAGAAAATAAAATGACAGCTTATTTAATAAGTATAAAAAACTCTACATATTTTGAGGTTCCATTTTTTATTTAATAGTGAATAAATTTTAAGTTGTCATCTTCCTTTGTCCCTTTAAGTTCAGAAAATACAGTAAAAATATATGCAGCATTCTTTGATTTGTTAGCAATGAGGTGAGAGGGTGATTGGCAAAACAGGATATTTTACTATTTTTTTTCTTGAAAATCCTTGACCTTTCAAAAATTTTCATGATGCATGTGGGTGTTATTTTGATGGTTTGTTTTCCTTTGAAATATTTCAGGAGCAACTGTCATTTTGACTGTAGATTTTCTCCTATTAATAGCTTTCAACAACAAGGAATGAATACGAGGGTGCTTTCCTTGATTTTTTCTGCAACGTAGGATTTTTAATTCTTTTTAAATTGCTCCATGGCACCTCCTGATGGAACATGTATGTATGCATATCACATTTTTCTATTTTCTTGTGGTGTTACATAATCAAGCTAAAATTTTCATCCCAGCTATCTTTTTCATCTAGACTCTGTTTTCAGGTTTATTGGAAGAGTAATATGAATATATTCTAGTAACATCCCTTCCCTACCAAGGGAAAAATTATCATGGGTGGATTTTTTTCTCTTCTGCCGCTGTTTCATTCATTTTTAGATTCTTGTTTCCTTGAGGTATTAATAGACTATAAGCTGAATGTTTTCTATTTTTTCTATGTTTTTCTATTAACATAATTAAATTAGGCAGCAACCTACTAGAGCTGCTGCTTCTGGGTGGAACCAGCATATCAACTACTAAACAACCATACCCAATAACTCATTTTCTAAAGCATATCCTGTTCTTGGGTACTTTGATTTCTGTGTTTTCATCCTGACTTGAATCCTAAATATGGCGTGGTCACCTGTAATTCCTTTGTCACAGAATGAAAATTTTTTCCTTTCTTCTTTGACCTCCCCTCATTAGGGCTAAAGCTGTCACTGATCTTCCAGAGTGAGTAGCATTTACATTCTAATGACTTACTTGTCTAGACCCTTGAAATTGTACTCACATCTCAAATGCTCCACAGGCCCAACAGCACTCACAGCAAAAGACAAGTAATAAGAAATTGTCGTAGAGTTCACAGTTCCTATGTTACCACTGGGGTGATGTGAGATCCAACGTTACCCCACTGGCATGGGGGAGGACAGCAGTGTTGTGTTGTCCCTTGGTTCTTCCCCGCTGACACAGCAGAGAATAACAGGTCAGTGAGTGTGGAAAAAGATTTATTGGAAGTACATTTTAGAAGTAGAGGGGCCATGCTAAGGAAGGCTGCGGCCCTGTGGAATTTGAGAGGTGAAGAGATAAGACAGAGTATACCCCAAAGGAGTAGGTTTTCAGCAAGGAAAGCTGTAATAATGCAGAAGTGGGAAGGTCTGTTTATATCTGAGCAGTGATTGGAGGTCCTAGATGATCCCTATGTGAGGTTACCTCGACTGACGGCTGGCTGCTTTATAACGACTTGCCTATTGAGCATGTGCTTACCCAGAAATCAGTCTGTTATAATTAGATGCATGAACTTCCAGGCATAAACATAGTATTATAATGACAGTATACTGAGCATTACATTATGGGCAGATTAGGGTTGTACCTTCTGCACAGGCATCTGTGGCCAGATTAAACAAGCTATAGATTATGGCCCTCCAGTCCTTTGACTCTGGGGATGCAGGAGGGATTCTCTAACTACCATCAGAGTGTCCCTTGGTCAGTCTCTAGGTGGAGTCTCTATTCCTTTGATTCCCTGTTGCTCATGTCTGACTAGGGACCTAAAACCTAGTAATTGTCAGGAACATTTTCAGCCAATTAGCTAATTGTAGGTAATCAAAATGATGAATATTTCTAGATTTCTAAAAATCATGCCACATAGACAATTAATATTTACAATGTTAAATATTAAAACCTAACTTAAAATAACTCAAATATAAAAATGATCATTCGTAATAAATATTTGGAATTAGTTTATTCCATTTTAATGAGCCTTAAATATTTTCCCAAGTACTTGATCCTCGCTGTAGTGAATACAGAGGATATATAAGACATAGCCCCTATACTAAAAAAGCTTATATTCTAGCCAGGGACACATGACTAACATTCAGGAATAATTAGATTAAAATACAAGGCAGTCCATTTTCTCTACACTTACTCCAGTAAAGACAGAGAGATAGGAACAATTCTTAGGAATTAGAGAAATGTCTTATTAGAACAATGGGATATGTGAACTAGCAGAGACTTTAGTGATAGTCTAGTCAAGATCCTTCACTTTGCAGAGGCAGAAAAGTATACACTGAGGTTAAGTGACTTATCCAGTGACACAGACCAGTTGACATTAGGTCTAAATATGCTTCTTAAATCCTACTTGAGGACTTTTTCTATTATAGCTGCATCTCTGTTAACCAAAATGATTTTCTATTATTATGACAGTATTTGTTTTTCTGGAATTTAAAAGCCGAGGAGGCTGGTGGCAAGTGGGACCCACTAACCCAGTTGTTCTTAGAAGGCTCAGAACTGACTCATGTGTACTCAGAAACACATCTGTCAGCACTCAGCATGGCTTTATCATTCCTCTGCTCTCAAGCTCAAAACCCCTTTGGTTTTGCTGTCTCCAAAACTCTGCTGTCAAAGCCTAACGCTTGAGGGGAACTGCCAACACTTCATCACTATTTTGGCCTCGGAAAAGAAAACTACGCTGTATTGTTCTTTAAAGTAGTTTTAAAAGCTGTACAAATGAAGTAGAAAACTAAATTAAACCTTTTTGTGCATTCCAAAATGAAAGTGCACACTAAATATGCTGTATATTAAAGTATATGTTTCTTGTACTAATGACAAATGACATATTTACATGATGTTAAGGCCATGGTGATTAAAAAATAAAACAACTATTTTCTTACTTAATAACAACTGTCCCACAATAAATTAGCTATTAAAATGTTATTACTATACAATGTGTGAATTAACATATTTATACTTCACACAATGCACTCTAAGATTTAGTGTAAAGAATACATAGTTGCATAACATTTTATATAGAAGCAATGTGAATAAATTAAAAATAAGCTTAACTGATTGAGCCAATTGTGATCACAGAGCCTTGGTCCCAGTGTTTTTTCCTTACAAAGTAACTTGAGTGACTTTAGTCTCGGAAAACATGAAGCAATACTGTGCTTCTCTCTTTTATTTTGAATCAGTTTTCAATCTACTTAGGCTAGGAGCTATTTATCCAGGAAATGCTCAATGCCTGAAAATAAAGAATAACTTAAGGGCAAGAATTCCATGGACCAAGCAAATTTATCAAAATCAACACAAATTGGTTTCCTTTAAATATCAAAGTTTGTAGTGTCATATTTTGATGTAATGATTGTGGTAGTAGGCAAAAAAATGCACTTGTCTCCAAATATGCCTACATTTTAATTCTCAGAATCAGTGAATTTGTTAATAGGTAAAAGGAATTAAGATTACAGATGGATTTAATGTTGCTAATCAGTTGATCTTAAAGAGATTATCCTAGATTATATAGAAAAGGAAATAGGTTATCTCTGTATTAGTTTCCTATTGCAGTATCAAACTACCATAAACTTGGTGGCTTATAATAACACAAGTTTACTATTGTACTAATCAATCTCCTCCAGAGAAACAATAAAATATGTCTGTGTGTGTGTACATGTACATGCTGTATTGTGTGTATATATGTGTATATGTGTGTGTACAGAGAGAGAAAGAGAGATTGATTTATTTTGAGGAATTCAGTCGTGCTGTTGGGGCTGGTAAATCTAAAATCTGTAGGACAGGTAAACAACCTAAAAAAAGAGTTATGTTGCAGTCAAGTCCTAAGGCAGTCTGCTGTAGAATTCCTTAATGGAAGTCAGTCTTTATTTTAAGGCCTTCAACTGATTGGATGAGATCCACCCACATTTTGGAGGATAATAGACTTTACTCAAAGTCTATTGATTTAAATGTTAATCTCAGCTACAAAATACCTTCACAATGGCATCCATGATCAAATATATGAGTCCCTTGGCCTGGTGAAATTGAGATATAAAATTAAAATTTACAATTACCTTAAATTTCTGGAGATCAGAAGTCTAAATAAGTTTCACAAGGTGCCAAAGTGCTGCATTCCATCTGAAGATTCTAGGAGAGAATTTATTTTTTACGTTTTCAAGCTTCTGTAGGCTACCCATACTTCTTGGCTTTTGGTCTTCTGCCATCTTCAAAACCAACAATGCTTGGTTGTCTTTCTCATGCAGCATCAAACATTCACTCTCCTTCTGTCTCCTGCTTCCATTTTTATGGAACATTGGGCCCACCAAATTAATCCAGAATAAACTTTATATCAGAGTCAGCTAATTAGCAACTTTAATTCCACATGCAATTCCAATTACACCTTGCAATGTAATGTAAGATACTCATAAATTCCAGGGATTAAGGTGTCCATTGTTCTGCCTACCATACTCCTCTAGAGCCTTCAGAAAAAAAAAAAAAATGCAGCCCTGCAGACACCTTAATTTTAGTCCAATTATTTGGAAAGTCAGACTTCCAACACCCAATTTTGAGAGATAGATTTGTGTTGTTTAAGCCACTAAATCTGTGGTAATTTATGTCAGAAGATATAAGAAACTAATACAGTCATTGTGATGAAGGAAGAAGTTTAGACAACAGAATTTGTATCTAAACATAGTATGAATCCCCTTGAGAATTTTCAGTAAGCCAGAGGGATTCAGACATTTCATGCATTTTAAGAGTAATGTTTCTAGGGCATTAAAGCCAAGTAATAAGAAACAGAAAAAAAGTGGCACACAAAAGAGAATTGACCCTGGACCAGGAGATACATGTGACTGTATGCCAAGATACCCAAAGTGTGTTCCTTAGAATATTCTGTGAGATATTGATAGGTTTTCAGGCAAAACCAAAAGTTCTCCAAAGTTAAATATTTCTGAAAACTTATTTTTCTTTTTTAAACACAGGGCTTAATTGTGTTTACATATATTGGAAGTATCCAACTGACTGTGTAGTGTTTCAAAAACTTTTTGAGCATGTAATTTAATTTTTTCACTTAACACATAATTCTGCTGACCATAACTTGGGATATACTATAACAGACTTGGTGCATCAGATATTCTATTGTGGATACTGTTAAAATAATAGTATCTCTGACCAACTGATTTCATATACTTAATGAGAAATGAATGTAACTATCCATCTAATAAGACAACTCTAAAAAGAAGCTCATTAATTCAACTAAAAATGTATATCGAACACTCCCCACAGACAAAGCTTCATTTAGTAAAGGTTACAAAGAAGTAAAAGAGCCCATGAAGCAGCTACAGGCCATTGTATAGCCAGATAAACTGAAGAACTCTGTTTGGAATCATTCTAGAGTGAAAATCATTAAAATCAGTGTAAAACTGGACTTATTCTCTCAATTCCAATCAAAACACTCTATTTCCTCAGCTGTAGCATCAACGCTCAGTTGGCTATGCTTCCTAGGCTGACTCACGCAGGACTCTCCATCTCAGGTGTAGCCACAAAGTAAAGAAGAAAGAAGTCAACAATCATGGGAGGAAAATTATGAGGAGGAATGAATAAAGTGTATAGGGTTAAAACTGGAAGATGTATTGATCTTTGTCTAAAACAACATCATCTAATTGTAAATAAGATATATGCACTTCAACTGAAAGTAAACAATAGAAGTCGTCATTAGAAACCAAGTACATGAGTCAGGTAACAGGTTCTAACAGGAACTAGAATAAAGTGAAGCAATATTGATAGAGTGAATTGAAGTTCTGATTTTGATTTTCAGGAGGAGAGAGGAAAAGGCATTTCTAGGTGAGAGAACATGAGAAGAACACAGAGTGGGGAAGAGAGAAGTACATTTGGAATTCAGTTAATCATGCAAGAAAGCAGTATCTAGAATTAATCAAGTAAAATTTCTTCTGCATTTGAGTGTAAACCATTTATCACCTTAGATATGTCATTATTAATGTGTATATGTTGGAGAGATACAAGGCAGCAAGCAACTGAAGGCCAAAATCCAGAGAGAAAACAAAGCCCACAGAAAATGCCACGTAGATCAGGGACCCCCAAAACCCAGGCCAAGGACTGGTACCAGTCTGTGGCCTATTAGGAACCAGGCCATACATCAGAAGGTGAGCGGCAGGTGAGCAACCCAAGCTTCATCTGTATTTGCAGCTGCTCCCCAGCACTAGCATCGCCACCTCAGCTCTACCTCAGATCATCAGGCATTAGATTCTCATAGAAGCAGCGGTCTCTGATGCCAAAAAAATTGGAGACCACTGAATAGAGAAAAGTCATGTAGTCAGTGGAATTTCTCCCTTCAAGGCATTTGCCAACTTTAAAGCAGCAGCTAAGAGACTAAGAAATTGAGCACAAAATAACAGCTGAATGGCAGAGAAGCTGAGCAGAGCTTATGGCAATACTATGGATCTAGGAAGACAAAGAATGGACATCTAGAACCCCAAATTAAGACAGACCCTAGTAAACACCCTAGGTTTTAGGTTGGACATTTACAGGTGTACTTCTAAGAGTAAAAACAATGCAGAAGTAGATCACCTGTACCAAGTATGGACCTAGATTCAAATAATTATATTTTGTCATTGTAGTAAGCTGACCTTGCCCTAATCAAAGGCCTGGCAGAAACAGAAGCAATTTTTTTCTGAAGGAAGATAACATTATTTAGAGCCTCAAATGATCTCTAATTTTTAATATAAAATGTCCAGTATTCAATCAAAATTTGTCAGCATAAAAGGAGATCACATGACTGTAAACCAAGAGAATTATAGAAATAGCTCAACAAAAAATCCAAATATTGGAGTTATTGGACATGGATTTAAAATATCTGTGATTAATATAGTGAAAAACTATATGACCTTAAAAAAATTCAGCAGAAAATTAATAACTTATAAAATAAATGGAAATTGTAGAATTTAAAATAACTAAAATTAAAAATTTAATAGATGTTCTTAGCAATAGCAGAATATAACACAGTTAAAATAATAGAAGATGAGTCAGGAATGAAACATGGAAAAATTAAATGAAAAAAATAAAGAGCATAAGAGACAAATGGAATAAAACAAAATGTTCTTACTAAATGAAACAGGAGTATCAGAGGGAGAGCAGAGAGAGAATGGAGAAAGCAATATTTAAGTTTTGATGGCTGAGAATTTTCTAAAACTGACTAAAGACATTGTATAGGAAAGTGTTGATACAACAAACGATTTTCTGAAGAGCTTGTTTGCAGGCCTGGCCAAATTGGGAATTCGACTTTTGAAATGTTCTCTAAAGTCATTCCTACTATGTCAGCTTGCTTAGAATGTGATTTATGGAGAACACTTGCTTTCCTTCTGAAAGTCTGGAATTTGGGTGATCTGAGAGTGCCTATGTCCATAGCCCTTAGTAAAATCTTTAACATCTGTATCTCAGTCAGGACAGAAACATGCACACATGCTGCTGCACTTCCAATGCTGAAGGAAGGCACATGCTCAGTGGGACTCTTCCTGGGCTAGAAGAGAAAGGAGCAGAGCGTAGGCAACATGTGCCTGAGTTTCTTCAAATTCTGCCTTATTTGTTTTCTCTCCTTATAGATTCAGCTATTTATCATTACCATGTCACTAAAATAAATCTTATTTATTAGTAAAACCATATGTTGAATTCTGTGAATCTTTCTGGCCAAGAGCCAAATATTAGGGTGGTCTTGGGACCCCCTAAAACAACGCCTACTTACAAACATAAGAAACTCAGCAACCTCAGACCCAGAAAGTAGAAATAAAACTATATCTAAGCATATCCTACTAAAATGTAGAAAAACAAAGACAAAGTAAACATTTTATTTGTTTGTTTGTTTTTAGGTGAGGCAGCTCTTAGTTGACCTCACAGATTGTGAGGACCTTGTCAGCTTCCAATTCTTTATTTTTTTTATTTTTTATGCCTACAGCACCTAGTCTTCCTAGGTGGTCTCCTATCCAAGTACTAACCAGGCCTGACTCTGCTTAGCTTCCAAGATCAGATGGAATTGGGCTTGTTCAGGGTAGCATGGCCATAGACTGGCCTACTGGATGTTTTGAGGTTAATTCTTTAGCTTCATACTTCACAGATATTTAAAATGTGAAAAATGTGTTGAGAGAGAACTGCCATACATTTCCGGTAGGTCATTTCCTTAACATGGCTTTGTCCCTTTGTGGGAAATTTCACTCTGTGTTTCTCAAACAGCTGTGTAGTCTCTTATGCCACTCTGGCACTCAACAAATATCCTGTAGGAAAAACTGATCTTTCAACTACAAGGGAGTTTCTAGATTCTAATCCATTAGGCAGCCTACTTAGTCATAACTTCTGTTGCTTTCTGTATCCCCTAGTAGAGTTCCAATAATGTAGGAAGGAGGCATGAGAACTAAATGTTAAGCTATATTCAGAGCCTGCAATGTGCTGATCAGTCCTTTGGCCAAACCACAGGTAACCTACAGAAAAAGGAAGGGTCCTGCTAAAATTACAAACCATTTACCCATTCCATGAAGGGAAAAATAGAGTCTTTAAGTCAATACCCTAAATTCATTTCCTATTGCCAAATCCATGGAGAACCTTTGGAACAAAGACTAGAATGCCTTTCACACCACATACCTTTATCTTTCACATTGTATACCCATACCATCAAAGGAAAATAGGTAAACAAAATCTTTAAACTATAATTCATAAAAACTAAGAATGATAAACTGAATTCCCAAATTGAATTCTCTATCTTTGTCTGTAGGTCTGTCTGTTGGTTTGTATTTTTCTCATTGTCTTTTTTTCTCCTAGTCTTTTCTCCCTGTCTCTCTCAGCTCTCTCAGTCTGTTTCTGATAGGAGATCATACTCTGTATATGGAGCATTATCTCTTCTCTAATAAACTTTCCTTTTGACTCTGATTCTGACATGCACTTGCATTCTTTCCTGTGGTCAGTCAATAATCCTCCCTCTGTAGGTGCAGGATTTGAATCTCCACTGGGTGGAGATTCAATTTGCCCTGTCATCCATTAAACTGACTATCTCAAGCCTGATAATCACCCCTTGCCCAGCTTAGCAAATGCTTTCAAAGAAGAAATTGGCTGGTGATCTCAGCTTGCCTAGGAAGGGCTCTTTCCTCACTAGGATTAAATTTTATTCAGTTACATTGACTTATACAACTCTCTTGTGTCTTTAAAATATATTTATTTTTAACTTATCTTTTGTTCCTAGTTGTTACAGTGAAAGCAATGGCTTGTTGCTTCCTCTTTCATGCATAACTATCATCAGTCACATTGGTTCAGAAAAGCCACAGCCCTTCATTATAGGCATCTGCCACAGTAGAACTTTTGACTTGGGGAACAAAATGCAATGTGCTGTTTTAGCGGTAGACAGAACCCAAAAGAGTTATCCTACATTTTTGAAGGACTTTTCTCTAGATAAACATTTCTAGATTAGTAGGGTTTTTTTCCCAGCACTTTGAAAATTTTATTCAATTGTTTTCTAACTACCATTGTGTGTGCTAAAGCCAACTGAGAGTGTCATATTGCCCCTCTGAAAATAATGTGTCTTTTTCCATTGGCTACCTTTAAAATGTTCACTTTGTGTCTACGGCCATGCCACTCTGAACAAGCCCAATCTCATCTGATCTCAGAAGCTAAGCAGGGTTGGGCTTCGTTAGTACTTGGATGGGAGACCACCTAGGAAGACCAGGTGCTGTAGGCATAAAAAATAAAAAAAATAAGGGATTATAAACTGATAAGGTCCTTGCAATCTATAAGGTCAACCAAGGATTGCCTCTCCTAAAAACAAAACAAAACAACATTTAGTAGGCCAAACTTTCAACAAAAGAGAATGAAAAAAGTAGAAGAGAATGAAAGCTTTACTCAAAAGCAGGAAACCTTGCACCTCAGGGCGTGAAGGCAGTGTATTCTTCTGCAGTCTCACCATGCTCAATAACCATGTCCACGTGAGATATGGTTTACAATTAACACACAATTACAATTAACAGGTCTCTCCTATGAGACTTCAGAGGAGGGCAGAAACTAACTGGAGTTGCAACTCAATCTTGGGGTGGCTCAATATCTGATAAGACTGATATATCAGCCTTTCACAGTATCTGTGTAAAAGAGAACATTTTCTAGAAACGAATGGAATCAATTTCAATTTCTGTGGGTATTTTATATAATAGCATACTATCAAATATAGGAAACATGAGAAGATTCATGAAATGTGACAGATAATCAAGAAGAAAAAATAGGTAGTAAAAGCAAACCTAAGGATTATCCAAAATGGAACCAATGGACAGGGGCCTGAAAGAACACTATTAACAATACATTAAAGAAAGTAAAATAAAATGGGAAAAAAATAATAAAAATAGAGAATCTCAACAGGTAATTAGAATGTATAAAATAAACATTATAAAATGGAAGTTATAAAACTAAAAAGTAAGTAGTATAAAATTAAAAACTCATTAGATGGATTAATAGCAGATCAAATAAAAAAAAGATTAGT
>NW_006442512.1:6979699-7030717 GCF_000325575.1 Pteropus alecto
TGTTGGAAAGAAAAGAATAGAAAAAATGAGGCAAAAATATTTTAAGTGATAATGGTCAATAATGTTCAAAATCTGATTTTAAAAGACAAAAGTATATTTATGAAACTCAGCAAATGTAAGAAGGTAAAAACAAAGAAAACACATAGGAATAAAGGTATAAAAATCAAAGACAAGGAGAAAATTGTACATGTAGCTAAAAGTAAAAGATCCATCACATGTAAACGAACAAGTAGACAAATGGTATATCTCTTTACAACAAGATGCAATTATTGCCAGGGAGAATTTTATATCCAGAGAGAATAAGAAACAAAAGAGGAATGTTGGAGTGAAGAGTGTATGGAACAAAAGAAAAAGAAACACACACACAATAGACTTCAATCCAAAACAATAGTTAAATGTAAGTAGACTAAAGACTATAATTAAAAGATGAAGATCATAGACTGCATGAAATAAGAAAACTCAATTATGTGCCTTTACAAGAGATACACTTTAATAAAATGTCATAAAATGAATGAAAAGAAAACTATATCATACAAATACTAACAAAAATTAATGAAGCTATATTGATGTCAAGCAAAGTATGTTTTAAGATAAGTTGTGTCAATAAGAGAAATATTTCTAATAACAAAAAGTTCACTTCAAGAAAACAGTAATTCTAAGTTGTATGTAAATAACACAGCTTCAAAATATATGAAGCAAAATTTGTCAGAATCAAAGAAAAATTTACAATTATAGAGATTTTACTACTCCTCTCTCAGTTACTGACATAAAATTAGTAGTCAGTAAGAAGACATAAAATCAGTACAAATAAAAAATATTTTGATCAACACTATTTACCAAACTGACCTAATATATATAATATATATGCTACATATCCAATAACTGCATAATACATACTTTATTTCAAGTATCCATGGATCATTCACCAAAATGGACCATATGCAAAGTATTCCTCAATAAATCTCAAAGACTCGAAATATTTAGAGAGTATTCTCTGACCACAGAGGAGGTAAATTAAAAATCAACAAGAAAGATAAATAGAAAATATTAAAAATGTTTGGAATTTAAGCAACATGATTCTAAATAATCCACATGTCAGAAAAAATAAAAATAGAAAAAATATTTTGAACTATACAAAATTGAAATTAAAACATTCTATAATTGTAAAATGTAACTATACCAGATATTAAAGTGAAATAGAGCATTAAATATGTATATTAGAAAAGAATGAAGGTTGAAAAGCAATAATATAAATCTCTCTCAAGAAGAAGCAAAATTCTAACTGCTTGGTTTAGCTTCTAGAGAAAGAATAATAAATTTAACCATTAAAAAAAGTATAAGAATAGAAATCATAAAAAACAGAATTCAAAAGGAGGAAAAAAAATGAAGAGATCAACAAAGACAAAAGTTGGCTTTTTAAAAAGGTTAACCAAGTTGATAAACTTTAGCAATATAGGCTAAGAAAAAAGAAAAAAATTGTCAACATTGAAAAAGAAAAAATGGTGGCTTCTACAATTCCTATAGACAAAATAAATTTAAAAAGAAGATATTACAAAAATTATATGCCTATATACTTGAAAGTTTGGGTAAAATGGAAAAATTCCTTGAAAACACAACTTACCAAAACTGTCACCAAAAGAAATAGAAAATATCAGTGGCCCTCTATTCATTAATTGAGTTTGTAATATTTCCCACAAAGAAAACTCCTAATCCAGATAGCTTTAAGGTTGAGTTTTCCTTTACTTTTTAAAGTAGAAATCAATTGTATATGAATACTCAGAGAACAGGCAGGTGATAATGGTCCCCAAATCATATTACAAAGCCAGTATAACCAAAACCTGAATTCATCTGGGCAAAGAGCCATATAAGCAGAAAGAAATATTGTCTTAGATTAGGTTCTCTGGAAGCAGACAATTAGACCAAGTTTGAAGCACAAGATGTTTAAGGATCAACATATGTGGAAAGGCAGCATGGGGAGAGGGTAAAGCGATACTGGGCAGAGGAAACAAAGCTTTGGCCAACACAGTGGGGGAGCTGTGGAGCTAGCAGTGGCCATCACTCATCTCACTTTAGACAGAAATGGCTGAGCCTTTATACTCTGCCTTTCTTCGTCAAAGGAGGTGGGCTGCTTTGGGAAGCACATGTCTTGGTAATGTCTTTGTTCTGCAGTTGACTTTGATCCTGAAGGAACTAACAGCTAGAGGCTGTCTCTGACCCCACTTGGGCGGCAGAGTAAAGAGGGATCTGAGTAGAACATTTCCATGTCTATGACACATATGAAAAAATTGGAGTGTATGAAGAAAGTTACTAGGATAGTGATTATGTTGAACATGAAAAAATGTCATTTTGGAACCTGCCATGTCTATCCCAGAGATGGGAAAAAGGGGGTATTTTCAAATATCTGATAACTTGTAAGGTGAATGAGGTTTTAAACTTTAAGTATCGTTGAAGGAAATTAGGACCAACTGACAAAAAATATTTAAAGGCATATGTGTGTACAATATAATAAGCAATATTAAATAATATCCCTTAGACTGCTTTTGTGAGGTGATAAGTTCCCCTGAGGCATCCAGGCAAACTTGGATAACCACTTGTCTAGAATATTATAGAGAAGATTCACACATCAGAGAGAGGACTTGACTACTGACATCCATGCCTCATAGCAAGTCTAACATTCCACGATTTTCAATAGCTACAGGTCAAGATATATTTTAAAACAAAAATGTAAATTAGATATCATGCAAATTGGAGATTCAAAAGTATAAGAAAAAATTCTTTTTGGTAAGTGAAAGTATTGTTATAAAGATCATATATACCCCTAAATTATAGTAAAATATATTAATTTCATAAAAAGATCAAAGGAGAGGTGGCATTGATTGGCTAAAGGCTAAGATTTATGAAGAAAGTCCTATCAGAACTGAACAAAGTGGAGCAGGAAAGTCAAGCTGACTTTGGATGAAAGAGCTGAACTTTGCATGGGACATGTAATAGAATGGGGAGAAAAGGAAATTATGCAAAAGATGTGGTGGAATTAAGAGAAAAATGTCGATATATTTTTATTTGACTTCATTTCCTGGAAGGTATATGAGCTATGATGGAGTTGCTCTTTGGCATCCTTAGATATGGCTACATGTCCACAAAATACAAATGACTTTTAATCTAGACAATTTATTGAAAAGAATCTCAAAATGTTGTGAACAGACTTGATAGACTAGCCTCATTAAAATAGTAGATTTGATAGTTTCAGTCTCTGTTTTTACTTAAGATGCTGCTTTTATTTTAGTTGACTGTGTGGAAAATCTATGTGTTCCGATCTTAGGAGTATAGGATTAACCCAAATGCCATCTTTCTTAAGAAAAAAAAACAAAAACAAAAATGCACCTCTATAATTTGTTCCTCTAAGCTGTTGATTCCAAATACTACACTGTTTCACAGTATTTTGACATGATGATTCAAGTGTTATCTGTTAGGCTGGTCTGTTTTAGAACTGAAAGGCTTAGGAATGCTTAGTCTTTGCTTCTATGATTATCTCTCTGTCTCACCTTACAAAGATGAAAGCAATGAATACATTTTGCTGCTATACAAATATGCAAATTCAAGCTCCCTGCATTGAGAATTTTGGAGTGGATATTGTTGTAACTGATGGTGAAGTAGAAGCTGGTGAAAATGCTCCTCTTGGCTTTGACATTAGAATAAATGGTTAAAATAAAATTACACTTCTCTGGTGGTGTTAAACATTGGCTAGATGCCCAAATTCAGTGGTGCACATTCGAAGTAGGCTCGAGCTTCTCCCGTAACACATTGCACCACTGAGCACAGATTTCCCCCTGCCTGTTACTTCAGATGTACTGGAATTGATATATTTATCCTGCCTCATTGCATTGAGTACCTAAAGCATTAAAGAAAAGATTAGCATGCAGGTATGATGAACACTGGGGACTCTTACATTAGATATCACTTCTTGAAGCATCGTCTTTCAAAGACAGCACACACACAAGTGAAGAATTTTTACTATGTCAGTAGTTTTAACCATTTGCTAGAGGACCAAAATTTGTATACATATAATACATCATAAATCAAATACAGTTTTGTAGATTTTATATTTAATTCATAGCCACGGGCATTGTAGTCAAGATACATAACAGTAGTAAAGGGTTCCATGAATTGTTCAGGATAAAAAAAAAAGAGCTATATAAATTCTTCCTTTATATTACAGACTAAAATGGAAAAGTCATTTTAAATTAAGAAAATTTTCCCTTCCTCCACTTACAGTTCCCAATGGATTAGTAACTTGGTTACATTTTTACAGATTCGATTATTGCTAGGTAGATTACATTGTTAGGTAGAATATAAATCATAGTGTAGTGACTGAGACTGCAGGCACAGAATTGCCAGAATTATAATGTGACTTAGGGCAGATTTCTACAATGTTTTAATATATCCGTGCCTTAGTTTCCTCATCTGTGTAAAACTTTGCTACTCTCTCATAAGGTTGCTGTGAGAATGAAATAACAGTACATGATCAGCACTCAGCACAGTGCCTGACACATAGTCGATATTTGGTCAATGTCAGCTACTATAATTAAAGATAGTGGGCATACTGAATGTTCATGAAACCATAGCATGTGTGGAACTCCCTGTATTTATCCCAGAGAAGGGAACAACTTGAGGGTAGATGCTAGCTGTCTTCAATGTCTGAAAAGTTAAGTGGTTAAGGCTTTAAACTTCATATATGTATCAGAAGAAAAATAATGACAACAGACACAAATTACACACATATACACAGGCACACACACACATATACATCATCTCTCTATTCCCAATCAAAAGTTATGCTCTCAAGGGCCTTGAGGTAATATAAATTGAAATAGAAATCGTTTGGATTACAGAATTTAATCTGTACTTTTACAAACTATATAGTCTATAAAATAGAATCAGAAAATGTACAAATCCTGGCCTCTTAAAAGACTGAAGTGTTCCTAGACATCATTAATTCCCCAAATACAGTAAATTCTCAAGCCTCCGCAAATTCTATCTGCTCTCAATGAAACAATAGTTTCTTATAATCCAGTGATGAAAGGAACAGTGGGGAGAAATGGAAGAAATAAACAGACTTTTCTTGATTTCTATTACTGTTTTTAATTGTTACAAGCAAACCTTAGTCAAACGACTCAGCCGAAATTCAAAATTCCTCAATTCTAAAACTATATAGACTTAATAGGAAAAAAGAAGCCTCTGTACTTGTCAGACATAGGATGGTCTAACAAAGTTCAAGATGCAGCGATTCAGTTCTAGACGCACCTTAGAATCACTTGGAGACAGGGAAAAAAGCTGATATCCAGGTTCCATTGCCAGGGAAACTAGTTCTGGGATGTTGACCTGAAATCAGTGTTTTTGAAGTTCTCCAGGTGATTCTAATATGCACCAAAAGTTGAGAGCCATTAGTGGAGTCTTAATTTGTTCAACAGAGCTATTCTAACACAATTAACTGGGAAGGAAATAAATGATGAAAAATCATTACATAAGTTTATAACACTTTAAAGCCAGGGTACGTTGTAGGAGAAGGATATCCCGTTTTGACTCATAATTAAGTTTCAATAAAGTTATAGTTGATGACAGGTTTCAGTGTGACTTCATACAACTACAACACACATATAAAAACAAACCCTAGATGTTTGTTTTATCAGCATAGCCACTGAAGGGGAAAAAGAGCACCAACTAAGCCCAGAAGTAGGATATAAAGATGACTAACACTAGGTCTCTGCTTGCAAGAAACTTAAAGTTGAGTTTTGATGTGAAATAAGATAGCTTGAGCATTTCTTGAGTTTTTACTATGTACCAGGCACTTCTCTAAGCACATCACGTAAATTATCTTCTTCTCATTTAACAATTGAAGAAATGGAGGAACTTAGAGTCTAATAAAATAATCCAAGGTTATACTGCTGCTAATGGCTGAACCAAGATTTTAATGATACACTTGGAGAGTCTGCGCTCAAAAGTACCATATTATACTGCTTTTCAAGCTCAAAACCTCTCTCAGCCTTTGTCACTCACTAATCCACTGTCTCATGTGAACATCCATATGAACCTACTAAGAACTGTTCTTTGGAAAACAGAATTTGTTTGATGCCTTATTGAAAGCAAAATTTGAGACTTATTGTTTTGCTTTATTTTTTTTAAGGTTCTAAAAAAATCTCTAACAAAAATAAATTAGTGATATTTGATTGCTATCAATAAAAAATAATTCTTGGTAATTTATAACCTAGATAACTTTATGGAAGTATATGGATGAAATACCTGACAGGATTGAAAGAAAACCTCTAAAATCAAACATTTGGAAGTTCAGGGACCAAGGCAGTCTGGCAATATAAGGAACAGGAACGTAGAGATTCTTTTCAAGATCGCATGATTGGAATAAGTCATACTCAACCATTTCCTCTTCTTGTCTCACTTTACTAAATATCCAAATTTCAGGAAGAGTTTGACTGGCTTAGCTTTGGTCCCATGACTACTTTTTGGCCAAGAGAGGTGCAGCATCTTGATAATTAATTACATCATAACTATTTGAAATGAGTAGAAATAGTTCTCCAAATAAATCAAGGTGCTGTTATAAAAAAGATGAGAAAAGCAAGCAATAGCAAAAGCTATTCAATAATTCTCTACTGCTAGTGAAATAAAGCAGTGTAATAATTTTGAGAAGTCTTAAAAAATGAGTTTGCCATTGGTCAAAAACTGCCCTTGAAGAATAAGGTGGGAAGAGGGCAAATGCAATTTATTCACAAGATAGCGACGAAGACAGTTGCTATGCATCAATAAGCTTATTCACTCTCCCCTGAACCCTGCCTTTCCATCTCCCTTCCATTATGCTTTAACAACAGTCCTTTCCTAAATAATTAAAGCTGGAACTGATTAACCCCAAAGCGTCCATCATTGAAACTGATTTAATGTAAAGCTCTTTTCTAATTTAGCAAAGTTAAAATTTGAGATTATTTATCTTTTTTCCATGGACTAATTTCCTTCTGAGGACTGGATCTCACCCTTCAAGTAGAATTGGGTAAGCATCTGTCCTGGATGGGACAACATTTGCAGTTAGGCCCAGGTATGCTCTCACCATCATTTCTGCATTTTCCACAGTATTTTCCTTATATTTCTATGATAAAGATCCTTCTGTTGCTCATAAAGTCCAAATTCCTAGTCATAGCCTAATGTACCAGCTGCACATCACTATAAACTCAAAGCTTATTTTCTGTGTTGTGTTGCCTCTCCGTCACAAAGAAGATTAGATTCAATCACCTCTGGAGAAATGAGTGAGTAAGAGAGGGCCCTAGACATATTTCTAAGGAAAATCCACATAAAAGGAAGACGGAACTAAAATGCTGCCTGAAAGGCAAAGTGAATAAGGATAAAACAAAGAGCTAGGCCAAAAACCAGGAGAGTTTATACTATAGAAGTAAAGATAATAGGACTCTTGGCACAATGACTACCATGAACCAGCCACTTAATAAATATTCAATGACTGATTAGCAGAATATATTAAGAATGAAACAGGATTTCTTATAATTCTTCCTTGAAGAAAGCTCACGGATCATTGCTAACCACTCTCTTTAGGAGCATTTAAGAATTTCTATAAAAAATGATAAATATAAACATGACATCACTTGAATGACTTTTTTCACTATGTTAATATTGATCCAAATATAAATATTATACTTTAAATTGTATGGCTTTATTATAAATAACTCATGGAAGTAAATACGAGATAAATGATGATTACATAATTATTTATATTGTCTTATTTCCCAGAAAACTGCTTACAAGTAGAAAATGACTATTCATTGAAAGACAACAACATGACCCATCAAAGGTGGAACTGCTGACTAGATTGGGCATTTTATTTTGGGATAAATTCTGACTGGAGCATTTCATAAAGGCATTACTGTTCTTGCTTGATGAAAAAATAGAACACATTCCTGGACACCTATGCAGATGTTCAAAGCATAGAAATTACCACCAATAATAAATTAAAAATGGGACTCATTAAAGACAAACCATTAGGGTAATCTTTCCAGATAATTTTTTAAAATTTTTTAAAATTTGAGAATCACGAGAATAATTTTTTATAGGTCTGGATCATTAGGGCTATTTTGTAGACTGTGGGGTATACTATTCATCTGGTCAGTCAGGGGATAAAGGAGAGAACAAAGGTAAATAAATGATAGACTATAATTCAACTGAAGTCACTGGAATAGTTAGCATTGATTTGTTAGTTCCATAATCAAGGTCAATACACCTAATATATTCCACTAGAGTCCATTTAAAGAGGCTTTCATTAATCAAGCCCTTATCTGACATGTTTTTTAATTCACAATAACTTTAGTAAAGAATAGGAAAACTTAATACTTCCCTGACATGCATAATTTTAAAAATCACATTTTCAATCATTCATAAACCTGAACAGTTTTATTGAAATTAGTTCTCAATATGGGACACAATTTGTCTTATTTGTAGCTTGCTAATTCATCCTATTTACCTCTCTATAACCATTTGTCCTAACCAAAATCCTCAGTGTCAAGACTGACCTCTCCCTCTCCATCTGTCAACTGTGATTTCTAGTTCTTATTGATATTAGTTGCTAAGTATATTTAGAATATAGCCATTTTTCTCCATCTTAACTAGTTCAAGTCATAGTTATGTGTCATGTGCATTACTGTCATAGCCTCATAAGTGTTTTTCCTGCTACATCTCTTTCTCCTTTTCCCATGATGGATAAATAACTTTTAATTATAAAAATTCTCATTTTATTTATGTTGGAGAAAATTATACCTCTAACAAAAATTGTATTAGCTTTTCCATGCTTAAAATCTCTCAATTGCTTTCAACTTTCTTTTGATGAAGTTCAAAGTCATGAACCTATACACTTACTGGAGGCCCAGACCCAGCAGCTATTCTCCCCAGATACCAGGCTAGCAGCACCCACTGCTGGAACTGTTGCCAAAGGCTTAGTAACATTATGATCGGTCTTAAGAATAAATTCCACTCTATCACTTTACTTATTTCCTTCCCACCTCACAGACTAGCTAGAATAAGAATCGTGTATATTCAATATCTCCATATACTTACCCCTTCACACCATGCATTTCTCAAATGACTTTAGTTACAGTGGTGACATTTCCCTTTCCAGTGCCTGGTATAGAAAACCAATGTGTCCGATAATAGCCAATGAGATGAAAAGGAAATTTCCTAGGTGTTTATGGGGATAATTTTCTTTTTTGAAAAAAGATACAAAGAAAATATGTTTATAGCACCAGATATTGGTATGTGAGGATGTGATGCATGACAGTGATGCAGGTATCTTGCAAATAGGAGGAAGAACTATTGAAGGTCTAAGAATATAATTGAAAAAGTTAATATAATTTGATAATATGAGTTGCTGAATTAACCAGCCTCAAAGTTGTCCTACCTTATTACTTCTTGTTATATAAGAAAAGAAAATCCTTTTTTTATTAAAGCCAGTTGAGGTATAGTTTTCTGATGTCTCCCCAAAGGCCCATGATATCCTAACTGATGCATCTGCTCAAAGACCCAGGCTCTTTGGCTGCCAGTGTCCTCTCTCCTCTCTATGTTGTACCCATATTGGCTCTCTTTCAGTTCTTGAAATATACTTTGCTCCTCTCTCCCTCAGAGTTGTTTCTCATGTAGTATATCTTCCCAGAATTCTCCTGTTTCTGCTCTATTGTATACTCAAGTTTCAGTTGAAATGCTACTTACTCATTCCTATTTTATATATGTTCTAGCATGACACTTGCTCTTATACTACCCATATCTTTAATGGTCAGTGTCAGCCATTCCCATTTCATTGTTAGCTACATAAGACAGCAGCTGTGTCTGTCTTCTTTAATTTAATTCTCAGCACTGAACATAGTTCTTGGTGCATAGTAAGTGCTAAATGAGTTTTAAATGAATAAAACTAAAATGATAAGTCAATAGAAGGCTTCCAACATTTTATTCCTGCATGTATCTCATTTAATTCTAGAGCCTATGCACTGAAAAAAGCAGAATTTCCAACTCAAACTGCCCCTGTTAAGAAAACCATGCACATAAGGAATGGCAACAGTCCGACACAAATGCACTGGTTATGAACATTACTTACCTGGACCCCAAGACTTAAGCTAAAATAAAAATGAAGAGGAGATGGGTAAATGCAACCCCAAGGGGAAAAGGAAATTCAAACAGAAGATTTGTATTCATTTAAGATGACTTCCTTGCTAGTAGGTAATCTATAATGGATCCATTTGTCTGTGTGAGACTCAAATATAAAAAATATCAAAAGCACTGGGGTAGAGTAGATTTAGTACCCATAATAATCTTTCTGCCAACCAAAGCTAAAAGAGAAAAACAAACTGAGAACATTGTAAGCAACATCATTTTCTCTTATAACATTTTTTTTTTTTTCAGATAGTATAAACTGGCTGAGAATACATAGCACAACTACTCCCAATCACTATTTGGATCTTGAAACCCACCCCAGGAGGCCCTCATCTCTCTCCTACTCTGGGTTTATTAACCCCATCTATGAGTGTCAATAACACCCATCTTGTTCTTTTTTCTGGCCTTTCCTTTATAACATGTACTTTAATTATGTTCTTGCTTATGTTTGACCCCACTTTTCCATGGAATGGATTAAATGCTACAGAAATAATGTATTATTTCTAGCAACTAGCAAATTGGGGGACACATGGTAAGAATTCAGAAAACATTTTTATTAACATTAACTAGATAGAGTTTGTTGAGTATTGCCAGCTAAAGGAAACTTTTTATACTAAGACATTTTTATATGAAAAGATAAGATGAGGCAAAAAAAAAAAATCTCTCTCAAGTAGGCTGAGGATATAACTTACAATGTGGCATTACTCCTTGCAAAAGATGGACTCACATATCTTTTATAAATCAGAGCTTTTGTAAACACTATCAAGAGATGAATGTGAAAGTGGTTTGTGAAAGTCTACATTTTTTATGTTAAAAGTACCATATTTTCACTAAAAATATTGTCACGTATTTTCTCTTATAAAAGTTAAAAAGACCTAAACACAAAAGCTAACATACCAAAATTTCTGGAAGAATATACTGGAGATAATCTTTATAACTTTTAGGTAGGCAAGATTTCTAGAACGAAAAAGCACTAACCTTAAAAAAAATGATAAATTGAAATTCATCAAAAGTACATTTGACTTTTTAACTTAGTGTTAAGAAAGTAAACAGGCAAGCAACAGGCAAGGAGAAAATATTTGCAACACATACAGCTGAAAATATATTTGTAAGAGCTGTTACAACTCAATAATAAAAAGGCAACATGATATTTTTTAAATGAGTAGAAGATTTGGACAATTCACAGAAGATCTCTCTATAAGCATGTGGCCAGCACCCTTCATCACCAGGGAAATAAAATTTAAACTATAAACAGATATCAATAGGGACCCATCAGAATAGCTAACATTTACAAAGCTGACAATACCTAGTGTTGACAAGATGTAGAATAATTTAAACTTTCATGTTTCTGATGGTTGTGCAAAATTATACAATCACTTTGGAAAACTATTTAGCAATTTCTTGTAAAGCTAAATATACTTGGATCCTATAATCCAGCAATTCTAGTCCTCAGTATATAACCATGAGAAATAAAGCATTTGCCTGTAACAATACTTGTACATGAATGTCCATAGCAGCATTATTCATAATAGGAAAAATTTGGAAATAACATAAATATTAAAGAGGGGAATGAAAAAACAAATTGAGTCTTCCTCATATAATGTCATCAGAAATACAAAGGAACGAACTACTGATTTCTACTACAACATGGATGACACTACAGAAGTCAACATATTGATCAAAAGAAGACAAATACAAACAGGATAATATATGGTTCCATTTATGTTAAAGAAGTAAAATCAATTGAAAAATAAGACCAGTGGTTGTCTGGGGCCAAGAGTGATAGTGGCACAGATGCACACCTTTCTCAAACTTTATAAAAGCTTACACTTAAAATTATACCTCAAAAAGTTTACTATGTAATATTCTCACTAAAAATATTTTTATGTATTTTAGTCTTTTATGTTATACAAGAAATGTTCAAACATTATAAAAGTATAAAACTTGAGATTTGCTATATTATTACCACTCCCAGAGAAAATCACTTTAAAATAATTTGATAATATTTTACTTTACAACTTTATGTGTGTGTGTACATAAATATGTATGTATGCAGATGTTTTTATTTACAAAAATAGAACAAACTATGAGTAAGACAAACCTACTTTTCCACTTGTTCTTTTTTAAAATAATGTTGTGATGCTATATGTCAGTTTATATGGGATTCTAATGAATGCAATCCAATTTTCTAATGAATATCATACTAGTGGCATGGTAATTTAGCTGGTATTTGCACTATAATTTATTTTGCCAGTGTCTATTGATGGAAAGAGATCTAAAATCCACTTTCAGGTATATTAAGTTGGCAAATAAATGAATTACTCTTTTAATACAAAAACATCTTTTTTGACTGCTTTAGTAAAAAGTGTGTTGTATAATTTACCCAGTCAGAATAAATTTATATCAGTCATGCATACTCTCACAACTGATGAAAAATGCTAACAATAAAAATATTACATATAATGTGTGACATTCTTAAACCATTTATATCAAATGGAAAAGTTGCAGCTCAGATTGACCAAGAGACATATCCAAGTTTGTACAGATGGTTGTTTGCAGCATTAGTAAAAGTACCAGGTCCCTTGATCTTATTCTAGTGTTTTCCACACATTTTCCTTTGTGTTGAGTTCACTATCCTTCGACCCATCATCTTAGGCTTGTTAACACTGTGTCTAAACATCTGAGATCACCAATCTTACCAGAATTTTAATAATTCAGAAAAAAGAGAAACTCCATGGATAAAGGCATAGAGGCAACATGGTGCTTATCTTTCAGGAATGTTTCTTTATAATTCACAATTTAACATACTGCAACAGCATGATGCATCTAATGATTTTTAAAACAGCTTTCTGCTGACAGCATAAACAGAAACAAGTTTATTTTGAGTGAGCAGCTGCTGTTTTTTCTTTGAGGAATGTCGCTTGCTGAAATAATGCAGCAGGCTGGCAGTACTGTGAGTGGGTAAACATCTATGGGGTTTGTGGGCTGGCAAACATAGGCCCAATCTACTGCCGCAAAAACCAATAAACCAAACAGGCCATCTCCAATTTTATGAGAATGAAAAGTTAAGCCAGTCTGCAAAGAGTTACAGAAATGAGCTGCACAGCTTGCCTTATTTTAATGAATGGATCGACTGCAGATGTCAGATTTTTTTGTTTCTATATATGGGATTCGTAAGTTTCTTTATTTTTTAGATTCTTTGAATTAATTAATCCTTTGTTTAAAAATAATCTCATTTTCCTTTAAATGGGTATTGTTTAATACAAGGAAAAATTAAGGCAAGGCTATGGAGATTCATTAAATAAAGTTTCTTTCTTTCTCCTGCCCCACCCCTCAACTTAACAATGTGTTTATAAATATTTATATGTTCTCAAAGATTTTAGTGCCCTAAATTTGGTCTGAAAAAATAAAATGTACTTGAGAAAGGACTATTGGTCAGCAAATGATTCAAGAAAGTTGCAAGTTGGCAAAAATGTTGAAATGAGGAATCTTTCTTTTGGAGTGTTTTAGATCTTTTATCAGTTTGGAACTTTATTATAGTGCTTCAGAGAAAGCTGACGGAGTCTTTGTTTTGAGATCTATTATTTACCCTCGTTTGTACATTTTTGCAGACCTAAAATTATATAACACCATCATTTGGCTGACCTCAAACATTCTGTTCAAATTAAGTATAACTTATTGTATATTAAGATTTTTAAAAATTAATTCACAGAAGAGTTACAAAAACAGTACAGAAAGTTCCTATATATCCCTCACCCAGCTTTCATTTATATTAACATGTTACATAGCCATAGAATATTTATCAAAACTAATAAGTAAAGGTTTATATTAGACTTTACAATTTTTTAAATGCAATTAATTAAAAAATGCAGCTAAATGATAAAAATACAGTACGAGCACCAAAAGCTAAGGTCAAGTATGAAAATACTTCTGAGATGGGAGAGACTTATTTCCAACCAAGTAGAACACTAACGTGTTCATGGTTGAGTGGAAGTTACAAGGGGACCTGGACAGTTATTAGGATATGGGCATCATGTAGGAGTGGAGCAGGAGAGGGGAGACCCTTTGAGACTTTAAGGTTATTTTTTTTAAGGAGTGATATAGAAAACAAAAATTTAAGTGTGAGTGAAGTTGTGAAAATCTGTACCCTATGAAAATTTGGAAATAGACAAGGGAAATCAGAAGCTCTTTTCAATGTAATAATTTTACTATTATATCATTAGAGGAACTATAAATTATATAAAACATATCAAAATTAATAATTAAAAGAAAGTCTGCAAACCTTGATCCCCTGGTAAGCCATTGAATGAACCATTAAACTAAATAGTGAACTCTTTTAATCCCAGGTAATTATAATTCTACTCTCACCTTTACATAGTTAGCATCTTAGCAGGTGCATAGGTCATATCCTCAGGGTGTCAATTAATCAAATCATAGGAACTTCACCATTTTCTTTAGCACTTTAAGCACATTTAATACTGGTCTCCTTGAGGATCATGGAAATTTGCTGAAAATGTTAAGTATAGTAAATGCAATCAATTATTCATGTGCTGTTTTATTAATGTCATTAGAATTTGTATGGCAGCAATGTTTTAAAAATAGGACAAATGTGAATCAATGTAGGTATGGGCCAGTCATAAAGGTAATGAGTTGCTAGAAAAATTCCAATAGTCCATTGGGTGAAGGGACAATAGCCTATTATTGCTAAAAGCAGTTGTTAATACTGACTCTCCTACAAAGGTTATTTAATTCCTACTTTGAATTATTGTTTGCAAAAAGAATAGAGGTGTCACATAAATTATAATTCTAAAAATTTAATTTTATCATCAGAAGGAGTAAACTTCTCTCCTTGTATAGAACTTCTAGATCCTTGAAAGCAGCTTAAGCAGAAGGATTCAAATGATAAAAGTTGCTTTCATCCTTATTCAGATCCAGCAACATCCTAGATACCAAGTAATTCCTTCTTCTGGAATAAGATCTAGAACACTGTGGAACACAGGACCCAACTTACCACGTATTATGCTTTTTTGTTGTTATTTTTGGCTTTTATTTTTCCTCTACTGAAGCCATTACTAACCAAGAACTCAATTCTAAAGGTCATTCCCACCTCTCCTCTGTCTACTAAAATTGTATTAATTGTATGTGATTCAACATTCGACTTTCTAAGTCCTTAACTGACTACTCCTCCTTAGAAATGTTCCCTCCTCCTCCATATTTGAATAACATTTATGTCCTACAGCACTTATTAAACCCTCCTATGTTACATTTTATTATTTGTTTCTGTACCTCACTTTGTGTAGTCTTCCCAACTAGACTGTGATCTCCTTGAGGACAGATCTGATGAACTTATTAATACTTTCTATGGTAAACTTTCCTGAAATATTGGAAGCCTGATCTTTCTAAGTATTTTGTTTCTGACCTATAAAGGTCACACTAGATATGGACCACTGCAGAACACAATGTATCACCTAAATCACCAATTCGTTTTATTCATCAAGTAATTATTAAGGGCTCATTAAATACAAAACACAATAGTAGGGCTATACAAAGATGATTCATGAGCAGATTCCGTCTCTAAGGGGCTTATCGCTTAAGAATAATAATTCATGTACGTAAACAGTTATAATACAAGTGAAAAACCTGTATGTGCTCAAGAGAGTCATGGTTAAAAGGCTCTCCATGTCCTGGACTATACTTGGGTTGAACCCTGAAGGACAGGAGGATTTCAGAATGAGCAGCTGTTAAGGAGTTTACTCCAAAAGATGCTGCTTAAACTAATGCAGGAAAATGCAAAGAATCCACAGGGACTAGTACAGAATTAAAACTGATAGGAGAAAATAAGCAGTTCTAATTAATTTTGACAAAAGAAACCAGATCCAAATAATAAAGAATATTAAATGTGACAATTAGGAGTTCTGATTTTATCTGAAATCATTTTTTTTTTTTTAATTTGGTAAAATCTTAAACATGTGCTTTCAGGAGATTCTTCTTGTATTAGAATGTAAGATAGGAATGAGAGAATGGTCTGGAAAGCTTATGTCTTAGTTTGCGTGATAGTTTAGAAAACAAGCATTGGCAATAGATAGGAGGGGATGGATGAGAGATACTCTGCAGAAGTGGAATCAATAGAACATGTATGAATCATCTTTAAGCAAGCACTCCATCTTGTTCAGGGACCCATGTTTGAGATGAAAAATACACTAGGTCTTAATGAAAAAAAGTAAATATTCAGGGTTCCCAGGGAACAAAGAAAATTTGAAGAATTCTTTTACCAATATCTTTCAAACAAGACAGAATATTCTAAAAAGGATACTGTCTTAACCAGGAGGCAAAAAGAGGATTGTAAAATAAGTACTTTAGACTAAAACAAAAGTTTAATGTATGAAAAGAGATTTAAAGGAATCAGAAAATCTATAGAAAAATTAAATCCACCCTAGCCAAGAGGAGGTTAAAAGATGGCGACTCAGTTGTCAGGTTTCTTTTTAATTACACACTAGATATATTGAAAGATATTCATTTGGGTAAGGAAAGTTTGCTTCTAAATGTCCACGAAAGATAAAGGCCTATGTATCAAGAGCATGTAAAATCACTAATATCATGGGTCAAATGAGTATTATTTGCTAAAATTAAGAATAATCTGAATAATATAAAATAATCTCACTCTTTTTATCTATTGTCGTTTTGCTTAAGATCCAAGAAAATCATAATTTTAAAGAATCTCTGTGAGTTTAACATTAATATATGATTCTGGTATCATGGTACATTATTGACTTTGAAGAGATTAACATTTTGTACTAGGGTAAAATGGAATAAAGGGAATTGTGAATCTTCACACCAAGATGGTTACTTGCAAAGCAAAAGAACATGTACTAAAAAGAAAAAAAAAAGTCAAAGTATAAGCCAATAATAAGCTGTTCATAAATTAAACATGTTTACCTAGTAGGCTAGGACACTGATTAATTTGTATTGATTAAGGTAGTACCATCAATATGCACAGTCAAATTTGTTTTCTATGTATCAGCTCTTTTGCCCGCAATATATTTTATAATTGAGCATAGATATGTGGAAGCTGCTCCTTATGCATATATGATACAATTGGTGCTATACTGTAAGAAAATGATGGCAGAAGGCTTATATGTCAGCAAGGAGGACATATATATTCAATCATTCAGCATACTCAGCTCTGAGACCATGTGAATATATTAATATATATAGATACGCAAGCACCATAGGTATGTATGATGCCATTCACATTCAGTCATACAGCTTACTCCTCAGCCCTGAGACCATACAGATATATGTATACACATACATAACACATACATACATGCTTATATACATATATATTATTAAACTATGTGTGGATATAAATATATAACACATAATAAAAATGTATATTTAGTATAAAATATGTAAAAGACTATATAGCTAGTCTCTGACCATTTTTAAATCTTTTGATTGTAGCGTTAGAGATTCTGAGAAATCAAAATCCCATTGTCAATTAACCATAACTGAAAAAAACAAAAGATGATTTAGCACGGGGCATTAATAAACATGAACAATATGCTCCAAATTTTACAGACCAAAAGCATCAATAATTTTCTTTAACTCTCATTGCCATGTATTTCTGTCTCATATAAAACCAGGGAAAGACTTGGCAGAAGCCAGTATAGCATCCACCTTCTCTTGAGAGGAAAAACTTATTTCCTCCCAGGAATAACCCAGAAATAGGCATATATTTTGTGCATTTCTTTGCACAAAATGATACCTCTGTTATATTTGAAACAAATATGAAACATTCACCAAAATTAATTCATTTTATTCCAAAATCACCTAATATCTTGATGCAAGTTGTTTATTAATTATACCTTCCATTACAGTTCTGATTAGTAACAAAATGGTCCCTCAAGCATTACTGAAAAGTAGAGTATTTTACTATGTCTTAAGTACTCATGAGCAGAAATAAATATAACTCAGCATGAAATTATGTTCATCTTGTGACTAAATATAACAGCAAGATAAATTATTTCCCTTCCTTAATTATTTACTTTAAAATATTTATGATATCAGGATAAAATAATGGCTTTCAGAATCCATGTTTAAGAAACTTATAGCATTTACTCTCAAAGGAGGTTTTCTTTTATTCCACCATCTCTCATGAAGCAATGCAGTTCTATATTATAGAATTTAGTGCAGACAAGAGTGAAATCAAAGAATGAATCTATCACGTGCCTTCCCAGAACAACATAAGACAAAAGTTAGACTGGGAAGAGCATCAAGAAAATGATAAGAACAAGAACACTTTTAAATGTTTTTTTTTTTTTTAATAAAAAAGAATTGCTGACCAAATAAAATCCAAAAATTACAAATACTTAAACATTGAATTTAAAGTGCCTGAAAGTTAAGGATATGTGAATTTATGGCTGAAGAAAACAGATACAAGTGCCTTACACCTGGATATTGACAAGCATCTTGAAAGGCTCATCTCTGGAGCACTTCCTGAGATTCTTTATGCACCCAAGACTATTTACTGAAAGCACAGTCATTGTGGAAAACAGATGGAAGAGGTGCTGTTTTGGATAGAAACATAATTATGTTAAAATAAATCATAGTGATTTTGTCAGGAGAAGGAAAATACGTAATCCTTATATTGTCTAATTGTTTTTTCAAAGCCCATAAAGACATCGGGTCGGGGATTGAAGGAGAAGAGAAGGAAAGGGAGAAGGAGAGGGAGAGAGGGAAGAAGGGAAGACTGGAGGGAGGGAGGGAGAGACGGAGAGACAGACAGAGAAGGAGAATATGCAGAATCTTCCTCTACCATCTGGAGCATCAAGGAAATTCTAACTTCAAATATGCCATTATTATATTTAGCACTACTATCAGCACTAAATTTTTCAAAATAGGGAAAAAACATCATGATAATGACCCTTATGGTCCCTCACCTTCTTGCTGCCTAATTCCATAACAATTATGGCATCTTATACTGGTTGTGGTGTATATACAGATGCTCTTGTCTACATGAAGAAACAAGTGCAGGACAGACTTAGTTTCTACCTCTTTCCCACCCCCCCACCACGGGTGTTTTTTCTCACAGGCCATTAGATTTGAGCAAACTTACTACTCATACAACTAGAGAATATCGCTGTTAATTTTCTCTACTATTTCTACTAATAAAACAAAACCCTCAAGCAAATTACCTAAATATAAATTAAAATAAGGAAAGTTGTGCAGGAGTTTGAAGGCAAGCATGCTGAAAAGGAAGAAAATACTTGCTGAACTAGGATCACTAGATGTAAAATTGCTGAGAAAGAAAGATGGATGTATATTGGTTAAATTTTTCAAGAGTGTGTCATTTTCCTTTCCTTTATTCTCATGCTGAGAATCTTTTTTCTGAAGATCATGGTCACTAGAGGTTAAATATCCACTAAAAAGCACATTTCAGCACAATTATATGTCAAATCTTCCTAGACAGAATGTGTGCTGGTCTTTGCGGTATCTTTGAAATAAAATGTGTGTTAACAATCCATACCAGTGTTGCAAGTTAATTGCATCATTACATTGCGATAAAGAAATGCAATTAACACAGCTCACTATACAGAGATCTCAGGATGTGTATCTAATTAACTCAGGTCACCAGGCCTCTTGCTTAGAATGGGGTTTTCTGTCTGCTCCCAAGATGACTTCACAGAGTTGCCTATTTCCTGAAGTGCAAGAAAACTTTAAGAAATAAGGCAATTTTGAAAAAGTTAAGGGAAAACTGCTGTATCAACTTGATTCAGATTGTGCTATGCTAATAAATCTCTTCTAGTATGTCAGGGAAATATTGTTTAAAATTGAGCAGAATGACTAAAATATGCAAAAGTTCATCATGTTGTTTTCTATAAATATTTTATTTGCTGATAATAACAAAGCTGAGGACATCAGAGTTGACCATAGTCTTGAAAAATATCAGAAAGCATGGAAATCATATTTGATAAAAGTCTATTTAAAGCTGAGAAGATTACTGGAGTATCATAAGCATAGCAAGAACCTAGTACACAATTTTAGAAAATCTGAAATGCCTTTAAAAATGTGGCAAAGAAATAGATTTTAGACATATAAAGAAATGTGTGATATCATGGAAGGGTTCTTTAATTCATTTGTTATCCTGAATAAAAAAGTAGCACTGAGCACAAAGGGCAAAATAATCAACTTTTGTTGGTACCATCCCTTCCATCAAAAACTAGTAACTCCCTTTGCCACTCCATAGCATTTATTTACTGCTTTTATAAACTGTTTCCATATTGCATTATAATTGTTTATTGCTAAACCTCTTCTACAACAATGTAAATTTCTTAAAAACAGAGAATGTGTCCAAATTCACCTTTCATCCTCATTCTCATATAAGTAATTCCCAATAAACATTTATTGAATAAGAAAAAATTTATGAATAGCAAGGTAATAAATTCCATTATTGATTGGTCCACACAGACACCGTCATTTTGCAGTTATTTTAAAGGAGGCCATTCTTGAGTTTAAATAAAATGGAAATAAATAGATTGACAATATCTTACATGAAAGAAATGTTCTGGCTCACTATAATGGTATGTAGTTTGATGGAAAAGCTGTGAAATGGAACTGAACATAAGTCACTGAAGTTTGTACAGATGCTAGGAGACACTCCAGACTGATAGACCATACACGATATCTGAACTAAACCAAGGTGATGCATTGGCTTTGACGTTCTTTATATGGAAAATATAATGCCAGATGGTATTTTACAAGTGTTTTCAACACAATGTCACACTCTGTCAATGATTTCCTGGGCACTGCATTGGGGTTTAGAGACAGGCCTCTCAGTCTTAAACTTAGACAAGGCTTTGGTCCTAAAGAGACTAAGGTATTGGTCAAAATCCAAAATAGGATTTGTCTCTGGGAAAAGCATAGTTATCTAGTAGCTGGAGACAACATGAAATGGGATCTGCTAAATAAATTGCAAGTCCCACATACAACTTTAAATATAGTAGAAGATTGGATAGGAGCTTGGATAAACTAGTTCTAAGCCTTAGGTTGTTTTTCTTTTGTTCTATATAAAGTCAGGATTGGTTCCAGAAACAAGGATGGTTTGAACCTGCCAAACCAGTGGGTGGTGAGCTCCTCTACCAATCAGTAAGAAACATATGCTAGCTAAGAAATTAGGCAGAGTCTAAAACGAGTGTGCAACTTTATTCCCCATCGGCACATTCGACACTTCATGATGTGCAGCTCCACTCATGACTTCATGGAGTGAATTTAATAGGAGGCAACTAAACATTTTTAGCCTCACATTGGTTCTGGTTCATTGACCCATATTGCATTCCACTGTCTGGGACGACCCCAGAACTCTTTTACATTCCTATTTGAATTTGAATTTTACTTATTTGGGACTATATCTAGGTTTCCTGAACCTAAATCCTTAACTGCTCAAATCTTGGACTCAGTGTGTGGTTTATTTTTGCTTTAGAAACCCTAACACTTAGCTCATGGATTACATGTGTATATTTGGACTCTGACTCAGTTCTTGATGAAACCCACATCTCTATAACAGCTAGCAAGATCCTTTCTGCTTCTCACTGTCCCATCCTTGAGGAACTGAGATGGGATGTCTTTCACAATTTTTGTGCAAAGTCTCCCTGGCTATGCAACTGCAGGACGAATGACCAGACTCTGATTAGACTTTAGACCATTCTCTAAGCGCGTCATTGTCAAAATAGTATGTAGGGCCCTATGCTGGCTATTTGTGTAGTTCTACCTCAACATGTAACTCTTCTCTCAAATTATAAAGGATATTTACTCAGGATGCCAAAGCAAGGGAGGCAGATCACTGCACTGCATAGCTTCTTTTCTTGCTATCTAGAAGGATATAATCTGTACATCCAGATGGTAGTGCTACCAAGTCCTTAGACATATGATACTTCTAAATGCTGCTTGCAGAGAAGTGACAAACCAGCATTCATATAGACCAAACAGCCAGAAATGAAGCTGCATCCTGGAAATGGAAATGTGCATACTACAGAGAGGGGTCCTGCAGAAATGGGAATGCTAGTAAAGCTCTTCTTCACCTCCACCCCCTGAGCAAATGTGTTCCCCAGATGATGATAGAGAGTAAAGAAAAATATGTGTTAAATGTTGAACTTTAAAGGCAACTTTACAAGAACTCTTCAAAACCACTATATTATTTCAAATATTTTGAACATTGATTGGCCTGATTTTATAAACCATATTCAAATGAAGTTACCAAATATTTTGCTTATGATTATAATGAAGATGCTTGAGGAATATTTAACAACGTTCTCAGTTTCTTTCTTTACAGTGAGTCAACCACATGAATTTAGTTACTATTTCCAGGTATCTTTAAATGTCCCTCAAAAATTAATAATTGAGCTGAAAAATCATGTTACACCCAGAAGATAAGAGAAGTGGAAGTTATTTTTATTCTCATTAATCTCTCTACATAAATTCTCAGAAGAATATCCAAGATTGAACTGACATTTAAGATTGCAAAATGATCACTAGTCAAGGAAAATGTGTTTAGCTTTTAAATTTTTTTAATTAAAACTGATTTATAAATATTGCATCTTCTTCAAATGTATTAAAGCAAAGTTAAATTAAATCACATTAAACAATAACAGATAATAAAAGTTGCCTTTAATAACTATTTAATTAGCCAAGGAATTTTATAAATTAGGAAACCCTACCAGACCATGATTTGATTAAGTTAGCAACAGTTGACATGCTTTTTCAATCTAAAATCTGCCTTGGATGTTTTACAAGAATTCTGAAATCATTATAGAAATCCCACACTTTAAGATGCTCAATAAGATGGGAATATAAAAATAGTTTTTTAATTTACTTAAATATTTACTTTATTTATTCAGCCTGAAAACTTTCATAGCAATCCCAAATTTTCTATGGAATGCTAGAGAAATACACAAATAGCAATGCCTAATATCTAAATAAACACATGAACAATTAATTAATGCAGTAGAAACCTCATAAAATATTTTTCATAAAATTTATCTTTCTCCCTCCTGTGTGAGGTAGAAAAAGAATCACCTTTTTAAACTAGAGTCTATTTCACTTTACATATCTTAAGAATTAAAAATCACATACATGTGCACTTAACCTTCTAAGAATTTCAAAATTGTGTCGTATGTAATTAGTAAATTGTGTAAATTGGGCTTTAGAAAACTTAATGTTTTCAAACTAATTCCATTCTAAATAAAAATAAATATTGCATTAATCTATAATAATGTCTTAGATTTAGAATTCTTGCTATACTGAAAAAAAAAACTTTTCTTATTGAGATAGAATAATTAAAAAATGATCACAGCTGATTACTAACCTACTAAGTTTTATATTTTTCAAGCTCAGATACATGTATTCAATCATTTGTTTTTAGGACAAAGGCAGATGCCATCCATCTCTATGAATTACTCTTACAAAACCCATGAGCTATAGAACATCACATCTTTTCATTTTTGCTATATTAACTAAAACCATCCGATGTTTCCTAGGAGGAGAGGAATTTTAGTTAGCATTTATCAATAACAATTCTAGAATAGTTATAAACTATGAGACCCATATACCTATAATTATGCTCTCCTCAAGCTGCTTCCAAATAGCTATTTTTGATAATAAAAATGAATTTGATGGAACTTATACTGAGATATATTCTCATATTTGTAAACTCACTGTTATGCTAATCTGTTTCAAACTTTATGATTGATCCTAAATATCAAAATAGACCTATTTGTTCAAAAAATTTTACTTAGGCTTTTGGCCAAAACCACTTTAATTCTGATCTAAGATCTAAGTAAAGCTGAATATGTGGTGACAAAAAGAAATCTAACTATGAGAGATGAATACATATATTGTCACCACATATTCAGCTTTACTTAGATCAGAATTAAATATACACACGCACACACACACACACATATATGTATACAAATATATACATGTATTATATATGTATATACATATATATGTATATATGCTTTACTCTTAAATTGTACACCTGAAACTTACTGGATTTTGTTAACCAATGTCACCATAAAATAATAATAATAATAAATTTGAAAACAAAAACAAAAATAAGTAAAGCTAAAGTATGCTTATGCAAAGTGTCACACATAATTTCCTATATAAAATGAACTTTAATAGCATGGTACTTAGCAATATTTTCTTTCATTTGATACTTTATAGGTATGAAATGTTAGAAGTCTAGACACGTTCTTTTACCACATATTTTTTCCAAATAGATTTAAAATAAAAACAACTATGATAACTTAAGGACATTATTGTTCTGCTAGCAAGCATTAATATGGCTATTATTCAATCATAACTTGCAACATTTGAGACTAAGTCTAAGAGGCAAATCCAAAGCTCCAAGACTAACAGGGACTCCCGGTTGTCTGGGAAAAGTGTAAAAGAATCCCATCAATATGTTTAGATCCACCCATGTTCTTCTTGCAAGCCTCCAGGCTTCACAAAAAGTCTTTCCCAAAGACAAACCAAGGCCCTATTTCCCTCATTTATTTCCTCATTGTGACTCATTCTCTCACTCTCTTGACTGTGAAATGGAAGGGAGCAGACATAGTTGGAGGTGTCAGGACTTTATTTCCAGCCAGTTCTTATTTAATGGCCTCCACGACACACCAATGTATGTAGGGATGTGTATTTTATGGATTTAAGTATTCATTAAAAGAGTACCGCTTTTATTTCTTATTTCAAATTCATTGGAAATGTGTTTTTCCATTTTAACTGTTGGTTCCAACAGCTGATAAAACTCCATAACAACATTTCTATGATTATGTATTCATTAATAGTCTAAAGTAAAAAATAGTTTTTTGGAATATTTCATATTATTCATAGCTTCAGAAATTAAAACGGAAGAAGCCTTGAAGCAAGACCTATCTCATGGTCAGAGCGTATGAAGTTGTTTGTTTCATTGTTTTCCCTTAAATAAGCTGCTCAAAGTGTGAATTCTCCTTGACCAAATCCTCAAAAAAATTGTACTAGGGTTGGGAAGGGGCACTTAACAGAATATCTGAGCCAACTTCTCTATTTGACAAAGGAAATTGAGGTCCATCTGTGCTGAAGGACACTCAAGGCAAGATTGTGCTGGGAATTCCATCAGCCCAGATTTGGGGTCATGCTCCTCACAACAAGGATACTTAACAGCCTAATTTAATTCTTTTTTCTTTTAAAGGAAGCTCAAATTTTTACATGCTACAAATAATCATTTATATAAATTTGTTATATCACGTATTATGTAAAAATGGTGGGTGAATTTAACCAAATGTGGAAATTATGTCTGTGGTGATATGATTTAAAGTGTGAGTTATTCATATATTTGGAATTCACTTTGGGAGTCATTAAAGAGATCTTTCAGAGCAACAGGTACTGAGGTCTAAGGTTTAGGATTGTGTGCAGGCTTTTCAGGACAGACATTAAAAGCCGTGGAGGAGAGGGAAACAACACAGCTGGAGCATCAAATTTGAGGGCGGATTCTCAAATGGTGGGTCTTGATTTTTAACGTACCTCATCTGGAAATATTTATATAGCTTATTCGAGGAACAAAAGCAAAATCTAACTGCAGAGGAGAGAAAGATGCCCCTGCCTCTTCCGTTTTGTAGGACACTGTACAGCACAGAGATCTTCCCTCCTTGGCCTCAAACATCCCATATATTTCTGCAACTGTCTTTTCCCTTGATACTTAAGACTTCAATACTGAGCTACTAAATTCAGAAAAGGTAAGATAACAACTATAAATCAAAGTTTTCCATACATTGTCTTATATCCATTGAAAAAATAACTATTAAAAGTAAAATTTTCTGACATCGTTATATTTTTGACACCTTTATATCTGAAATAATTTTTTAAAATCCCAAAACTGAAATAAATAACGTTGAACACGTTTGGTAATAAAGCTGGCTTTAAGTAAGCGACAGGGTAGGAAATACCTATACTAGTAAATAAATTGCATTTGTCTGGCAAATAAAGATGTAAAACACTTCCTTGCCTAAAGCTTCTCTTTCATTCTTTGGAGTATAATTATCACAACAGAAAAAAATACATTTCTGTGCGTGCTCATGTTACAACCAAGAGTGACAGTGAATAGAATGCATTACCGAAACATTTGGTGATGTTACATTTACATTGATAAATCTATAAAATCCCATCTGCAGCTTGTCAATAGTATATAAACCTAGATTAGCTCTAGGTTTGGATCAGCTCTTGGAAAAATCTATTTTGCCTTTTCATTTTTGGATCCTGTTGTTAAGGTGATTTACTGATTGAATTTAGATCTCATGCACAAAGACTGAAGATTATTAGCATTCTTTGAATATAAATGAATACCATGTTATGAGATTCAATTTCTCTCTGAATTTTAATTTTGTAGATGTTCTTTTTTGTTTTGTTCATATTAATAATCAGAATTTTAATTATTTTTATGTTCCCATGGAAGTACTGCTGAGTTGGAAAAAGAAGCAAACGTAGATTATATATATATATAGAGAGAGAGAGAGAGAGTTTCAGTTACATGAAGACATTAAAATCATAAAATTCCAGAGGCAAATTTCTGACTTAAAGTTATCTTGTTGCTATTTTAATCCATAAAATAGTGACAATGATGAAGAAATGTTCACTTCATATGTGGCTTTTCCTTTCCTGAAGATGACGGTTCTTGGTCAACTATACAAGTCACCCTAACATATCAAATTGCTCTTGGTGTGTACTCATAAGAGGCCACTAACTGAGCTGCTTGCTTAGAGATGTGAAAATAAACACTAGTTCTACCCCAAATCAAAACAGAGTATATAAAATATTAGGAAGATTTCACAGAGAGAATGTGTACAGGCTGCTACCTGGGAAACTCTTTAAAGCAGAATCTATTTTCACCTTCTAGAAAGCAAGTATTAAACCACACCTCACCTTTTTCATCATCTTTCCCCACTGTATAACCACATTTTATGAATGGAATAACATGAAATATAAAATATAATGTCTCTATTAAGGTTGATTCAACAAGACAGTGTATGACTTCATAAGACTAAAATACTAACAGCAGATAACTGAAGAAGTAATTCCATTTTTTGTAACTAGATGCTTCTGGGTGTCCATTTATGAACCCCCATTCTAAGGCCATTTAACTATATGTGTTAGCTATTTAACACTGTACACACACACACACACACATATATAATTGTTTTGCTTTTTATCAAAAATTCTATTATAAATGTACTTATAATTGTTCTATATATAGGACATTAACTTTTTTTTTTTTTTAAGTAGGGATAGGTGTTGTTCTGACAGATTTAGCTAATACTCAAGACAAAAGATGAATTATAAAGAATATCTACCTGAAGATAGAAATTCTGGAGCAAGAAAAGATTTTCAGTGTTTAACTCGTCATTCTAATTGTCATTGAACAATTCTGGGAGGAAGTTAACTCTAGATATTCAATTTATACAAAATACTTCAAAAACCCCAATTAGAGTTTCTTCAACTCTAATTTGTAGATTAAAAGTAGAATCCAACAACATCGTGCACCATGTAGCTAAGAATATTTCTTTAGAAACATCAAAACCAATATAAAATTCAAAATAAAGCTAACATTTATGGCATACAGTTCACTCACAAATGATGATTTTGCAAATGATGTAGAGATTAATTTTGTCTTTTTTAAAATTTGTCTAATTTTTTGTAATTTTTATTTTACATTTTTTCTTTTAACTTAAAAACTAGACCTTTTAAAATAAAAATTGGGAATTTATTTCTAAGGAATCTGGCAATACTTTTTTTTCTCAGCTAGGAGATATTTCAATTTTATAACTGACAGTGATGAAGTGATGATATAGAATATCTTACTAATTATCTAAATGTCCTTTTCCCCTAAAATATTGCATTGTCTTCTTTTCCTAGAGTTTGATGAACTCTATTTAGACTTTTGATGTAGTGAGATAAACGGGATATGCCTTGGAAAATGAGTGTTTATTCTGATTGGATAGTTCTTCTACTCAGGTTATTCAGTCCTTAGAAATTCATAAGAGGTTTCCAACTAAAAGTTTTAAAGTGATCTCACCCTTCTAAAATTTGTAACCCCAAAAGACTTTTACATTTTAAAATAAGTGGAAGTTGGACCAATCTGAAATCCTAATGGTAAGACATAAATTACTGTTCTATGTTATTAGAGAAATTCTACAACTTCATTACTTTTTAAATATATATTTCAATTTCCTGGACTTTTTATATTTTTATATTCAATAATCACCTCAGGACTTTGGCAATAGTGAGGAATTCCAAAAACACTTGATTTGAGTCAAATATGTTGCTTTCCATTTGGAAAAACCTCGACTTATCCCTGTTCCAGTCTTTCCTCCATCCTGTTTCACCCTAATTACTTTTAAATATATTCCACCAATTGTTCTTTTGTTCTAACACTGTACCAACTGTCAGCCACATGCTAATACAAATTCTTACACCCTGAAATGTAGGAGAAATCATGAGAAGAATTTGGGGAATTAGTATGTTTTTTAAAAAGTCATTTAAAAGAAAACCTTCTAGAATTTTCAGCTATTTTGTTCTGGAAAATGTTGCTCTCTCTATTTTTTGTGCTCAGCTTCTTGAGACTATAGAGAAACATTGCCTGTCTCCATGGTCTCTACAATATCAAATGGGAAATCATTAGACTCTGCCATAGCACTTGCTTTTTATGCAGTTCGTTTTATGGGAGCACCTGTTCATGTAGACAAATGATCTCAAACTTGGATGCCAGCCTAAAAGATAGTGACTTCAGCATGGGGAGCCAGGCAGGAGTTGGACCTGCATGTAGTAGGCAAGTCCATCTAGCCTCTGCCATCAGGCCCTATGGCTCACAATTGTGGCAGCTGGTTAGACCTCCTACATGTCTGCTCATTCTGCTTACTGTGGAGGAAATGTGCATCTATAAACACACATCCGGAGGTAACATTCATCTATGGCCATAAATTAAAATGGATCTTTGGTCTATATTCACTACTTGTCAATTAAAGAGCCCATTTGAATGAACATTGTCTTACGTAAATAATTTGAAGTATGGTAATTATCACAAGGGTGTACATCCAACAATCTACTTTCACTTGTTGCCAATTCTATAATGAAGGGGACATTTCTAAGTCTAAAAACAATCACCATCAAGAGAACTTGTCAAAATCACACAAGGTGTTTCCTGACAAAATATACAAGCTATCTTTTGAAGCACAGCTTCATCAGTCCAAAGTTAAAAGAAGTCTTAATATTAATAGGAGATAATAATCAACTCTACTAGGAAAAAAAAGGCATTCTACAACCAGTTTGGTTCTCTAGTACTATAAACACTTCACAGTTTACAAATCACTTTCACAGTTAAGTAGGACTATTGGAGAAAACACTAGCATATATAAAGTGAAAAAAGCAAAGGCAAAAATTATATGATGTGCTGTCATTTGTGAAGAAACAATAGTAAATGTTTCAAAATATATAAACTATTTAACATAACACAAGACTATGAAAGTTATTGCCCACTGAAAGGGAGACTGCATGGCTAGGATCAGAGGGGTAAGGGAGACATTTTTACTGTACACTCTTGGGAACCTGTTGAATTTTATACTTTGTGTTATTTAAAAAAAAATTAAGCCTTATTAATGCCACAAAACCATAGAATTAATGGATAGTTGTACTGCTGCTGCTGTTGTTACCAGGACCTTAGATAGGAACCTGACATGCATTACTTCATTCAATCCTATAGAATTTGGATCATTAAATCCCATTTACGTAGTGAGAGGAGTATTGAATAGAGGCTGATGCTATTTTATTGTTGTTCATTAATAAGACAGGAGCCAGAGTTTCCCTATCAACTTCATCAGATGTCAGAGACAGCTCGCTCTGGGGATAACAAGGTGCTTTATCTTGAACAAATGAAATTGGCAGTGAGGGAGGATAGTCCACATAGTCTACATGAGTTTATGCAAAGACTACAGTCAATAAAAGGGTCACTCTGCTAGACCATCACGTGTAGTTGTTTGTCAGTGCGAGGCTTTCACCCCACATAATCCAAACAACCAACTCTTTTTCTACATCGTTGAGCCACAGTGCTATGCAGAATGGTGAAAGATGACCTGCTAGAGAGTAGTTCTCCCACAGTTCTCCCACAGTAGCTCTCCTACAGTTCCCTGTAGCTCGCCATTAGGGGTGAGAAGAATCTCTGCTTCTCTTGTATTCAAGCTACCCATCCCCCCACCTCACTCCCAGAGGTCCTCTTCTAAATTTCAGGTGGAGGCAATGTTGCCTGGTTCTAAATTTATTCACTTCTCATGATTATGCTTTTGGCACGAATTCTCTTCCAAGCTTCCTTTAATTCTTCCTTTTTGATTATTAAGAGACTTTATAGATTACATTACTAATTCTAGAGACAATGCAAATAATTCTGGTCAACTAGAAAACTTATTAAGTATACATATAAAAAATACAATTTGTATTTCCAGATATTTTCCCTCAACATTTAGATGAGAAAACTGAATGATGTTAAGTAATTCAAAAGATACTCTCGCTCATTTGAAAGAAAGTGGCTCAAAACACAGATGGATCTAACTCACTCCAGCCTTCATGGTTTAAAACACTAGGTTTTACATTATTTCATTCAATTCTCAAAACAAACTCATACGACAGTAGTTTTCTCTTGCTGCTATAATAAATTACCACAAATTAGAAGAGATAAATTATAACCACAAATCAAAAAATTTCAACTAAAAACAACAAAAAACATTCTCTTACACTTCTAGAGGTCAGAAGTCCAAAATGAGTCTCAGTGGGCTAAAATTAAAGTATCAGCAGGGCTGCACTCCTTTCAGAGGCTCCTGAGGAGGATCTGTTTCCTTGCTGCCCCGATTTTTTAGCTTGTGCATCCTTCCTCCAATTTCAAAGCCAGAAATAGCAACTGGAATCTTTCTCACATCGTGTCACTTTGATACTAACCACTCTGCTCCCTCTTCCACATTTAAGTATGCTTATAATTACATTGGGTTCACCTGGATAATCCAGGCTAATCTTCTCACTTAATTACACCTGGTTATCATCCTTGATCCCAGCTGAAACCTTAATTCACCTTGCCACGAAACATAACAGTTCACAGGTTGTGAGGATTACAAAGTAAACATCTTTAAGGGGCAATTATTCGGCCTACCAAAAATAAGAATAATTATCCTCATTATAACATAAGAAAAGTGAGGCTTACCTGGGGACTAGTATCAAGGTTCTTTCTATTACTACCTTGAAAGAGTAAAAGGAGGGAGAGTATGACCAGAACTTGGAAACAATATGAAAAGGAGACCCATACAGATAGATAGTCTAGATGGAGTTGAGACCTTTTATAATAAAAAACAGCCAGCCAGTGGTGACCCTGTAGAGAGGGGACTAGGGAACTAGAACCCTGACTTCAGTCTCCTCTCTTCCACATTCAAGAATCTGGCCACAAGACAGAGGCCATAAGAACATTTGATGAGTCCACACAGGTCAGCCTCTGTGGAGAGCAGAACAGAGAAGGGCAGAAAGAGGATCTGGAGGTACAACAGAAGACACCCAGGAATTTCCCTGCATTTATTTATTGATTTATTAATTTATAATAATAGTGCTGCTTTCAAGATTCCACTAAAAAGCATGTCTTCAATGTTTAAATTTAATGAGCAATTAGTATGAAGGAAGTATGAAGGAAGTCAGAATCTGATCTTTTCCCCCACATCACCTTCCACAAAAATGTATTTATTTACTTGCTCTATTTAATTGGCTTTAAGCTTCTGGATGCATATACTCACTGAATGATTTATGTCTGAGGTTCTACAGGCTGCATTTTAAATAGATCTTTTCAGGTATAGGCAGTCCAAGCCTTCATAGTTATTTTATTGGAAAGGTATCAGGTTAAAAGTGCTCAGGTAGAATCTGATTCAACTTTATAATAATGATATAATAATTAAAGTTCTGAACATAGAAATAACCATAAAAATCACACTTAATCTACTATAAATTATTTATTAGAATGACGCATAAATTGATTAGCGCAACCTAGTAATCAGCATTGTAAAAAATATATTTTAATATAGCGATATTATTAAGATGGCAATATAGTCAATTCCCTACTTCAGTCCTCCTCACAAGACCAGTTAGTAACTACCCATAGGTAAGAAACTATTGTGAAAAGTACAGAACCTGGGGGTTAGGCTGAAGTAGTCCTTGGGATCACCAGAACCAAGAAGAATCATGTTAGAAGAGTAAGAGGAGCAATTTCACTTTGATCACATTCGCCCTTCCCCAGGCAGGCACAGCGCCACACCAGGGGTCTATGGTTTCTCTAGTGAGAAATCCAGTGGACGCCGAGATGGATATGCAGCTTTTGTAGTACTACAAGACACTTCTTGGTAGGCACTCTCAGGTCTTGCCCCTTGGGAATCTGTGGGGCTCATCCACCAGGTATTAACTAGAGATGGAGAAGGGGTTGGGGTTTACAGCTACGGATTTTTAAGGATCACGTTTCTGCTTGCACCCAGGCCCAGTGCTCAAGCAGAGATCCCAGCCAGATGCTCTGCCTAACTGCAGAGCCAAGCCAGTAGCCCACTCTGATCAGAGAGCTTGATTTGATTTGGTTCCCTAGCCCATGGGCCATACTAGGCATTAAGAATATTTTACAGTTTTATCCGGGCAGCAAAGCAAACTTAAAGCTCTGCCCAATGGCTAAACATAATTCATAGGCCTGCTCCACTGGGAAGCCTAGCCATAGACTCTCTGCAGCCTTGGAGTACATTCTACGCCTGCCCAGGCAGGGAAGAAAATTCTTAACCATACCCAGCAACTGAATATAGTCTCCAGTCCCATCTGACCAGGAGACTGGCCAGAGAACTCAGGTAACCAGGAGCCCATTCTACAGCCTTTCTGGCAGGGAGTCAAGCCAACAGCCTTGCCCATCTGTTGAGCATAGCTACTGGCAACACCCAACAACTGAATATAGTCTCCAGTCCCAACTGACCAGGAGACTGGCCAGAGAACTCAGGTAACCGGGAGCCCATTCTACAGCCTTTCTCTGGCAGGGAGTCAAGCCAGCAGCCTTGCCCATCTGTTGAGCATAGCTACTGGCATGGCATACCCAGGGATGCAGAACAGTGATTCTGGGCAGTCTCAAAACCCAGCCTATATACTGCCCAGCTGTGTTGTGGAGCTCAGCCTACAGCCTTTCTGACTGCTGAACGCAGCCTGTGGCCTCAGCCAGGAAGGGCACCCAGAAAGCAACCCCATCCAATAGCATCCCTAGCCAACCAGAAAGCTTAGACAGCAATCCAGACCAACAGCAGAGCATGGGATAGAGATGGACACCCTGCCCAATGAGAGAGCCCAGCCAGCAACCTCAACCAACTAAAAAGCATAGTCAATGGCCTACCCAATGGCCCCACCTAACTTTGGGGCACAGAATGTGGTCCCACCTGATGGCGGAGCACACCCTGAGTCTCCAACAGACTGCAAAACCCTGCCTATAGCCACACCTGAACATGGAGTCCAGTCAGCAGCACCAGCTGGTCAGAGAGCACAGCCCGAAGACCTGACCAATAACAGACTCTAAATAGTGGCTACTCAGTCTGCAACCCCACCCAATGTGAGCTGACTGCAGATCCCATCTGGTGGCCCCATCTAACCACAGGCCCCAGCCAGTAAGCCCAACTTACCAAGGAGTCCAGCCAGTAGGAAGTCCCCAACTAAGCATGGGCATTACTCTGATACCAAAGCCAGATAGGAACACTATAAGAAAAATTAAAAAATAAAAAACTACAGGCAATATCCCTGATGAATATAGATGTAAAAATTCTCAACAAAATACTAGCAACTCAAATTCAACAGCACATTAAAAAATTCTTACACCATTTAAAACAATATAAGGGAGTTCTTGATAAATTTTAAACCTCATTATAATTCCTGTTATTTTTAATTTAAGTACTAAAATAAAAATATTTTATATAAATATTAAAAATATTAAAACCCATTTTTATAAAGATAATAGAATGAAAATCTTTTCCTCTCATAGACATTTTTTTGAGACATCTGGAAGGCATCAGAGCTACTTAATGTTCTTGATGTTTTTTTTGTTTGTTTTGAGAAACCAATTCAAGTGTCTCTATTACCTCTTTTCATTACAATTTTTCTTTAGTCTGTCAGTTGTTCCTTTAGTTGAATTCAACAACTAAAATCAAGTTTCCTTGAATGAGCTCTTTATATCAGCAGCTTCACCTTTCAACCTTAGATCTTGCATTCACTCAGGGTTTTACACCTTCAAAATAAACTCACATTTATTTGCACTATATGTGTGTGTGTGCGTGTATTTTATCCTTTGTTCTCTTTCCAATTTTTTATTCAGTGTCAAAACACTATAGAACTTTGACTTCAATTGTCAACCTCAAATACACTTCTGGATACGTGAAGAGCTTTTCAGTAGTCAAATTCCAGCCTTTCATTTCTGTTAACTCTGCCACCACTAACATAGAGAAGAATGGGATAATGGAGATAAAAGGAACAAAGCCAGGAAAGGAAATAGAAGTTAAAGAAGGAGGAACAAGTCACGTGTTTTTGTGTCATGTCCACAAAAACATTTTAAGATTTAAGTTTTGAATTTAAGAGAAGCAAGTATACCAAGTTTGGCCTGGGGATAATAGAGATGAGAAATGGATCTAGGCTAAATCTGGACGCCAGACATGATCTTAGAAAGAACTCACTAAAAGAAATTAGTCTCAACTTTATGAGGTATATTCTCCGGGCTGTGAAAAGAAATACAAGTAACAGAATCCAGAGATATCTACCCTTAAGTATTATAACTTGAAACAGGAATTAAAGTATAACAATCCATGTTCATTTCAAAGTTAGTGCCTATGTTAAACACTCTGACTGAAAAGCAGCATAGAATTTTCTCAGTAATAGTGAGACAGAACCGCTACACTATAACCTCTTAATCAAAGAATGTGTCTTCTGAAAACACTGATCCTGATCAGTGACTGTCAGTTTCAGTAGATCTAAACTCAAGGCTCAACTTGAAATTTGCCATATGATGAAGACAAAATTCTTTGTTTAGCTATAAATTTAGGTTTGTCTTTTCAGCTAATGGCCTGTCTACTGAAGATGAACCACTCTGCTATTTTCAAATTAAACTCAGCTTGAACTTCTCCTTAATATGGTAGCTCGTTCTATGTGAGGCATGTCTTTTAACCAAAGGGAATTTGGAAATCAATAAAATATAGCATTCCTTCTCTTAAGTTCGGCCCATGAAAGGGCATTGAACTTTTAAAGACCTACACAATTTTGGTCAAAGAATAGAATCATAAACTAATTGGGGGGACTTTTTCATATGACTTCTTAGAAATTACAATACTTTATGAACAATGAAGGAAAATTATTAGATCAGTTCTAATCAGGGAATACAATCTGTGTACTGAAAATTAAGTGCTAATCTTTTTTCCAATACCACTACGCAACTCAGAGACACACAGATTTTTGCGATCCATTGAAAAATATGTTTTATATTTACATAGTAAATACATATAGAGGAAATATACATTCTTAGGGGATATTATAGGAGATAAATCATCTTGAAAGTTACACAGTCAGAAGAACAGATACTATGTAGTAGCTTAAAGATACAGTAGGTGGAAACTTTTCTTTTGTTTATCTCTCAGGTCTCAGTTCCCACTAGTATCAGTAGCAGAGAAGGGTACAAGTGAAGAAAAAAAGAGGAGAGCAATGAAACCAAGTTGAAATGAAGCAAACAAAGGAGTGAAAAAGAAGGTCAGATATAGAGATGGAAATAGTATCTAATATTGATATTTCATCAATTTTTAGTTAGGAATCAAGAGTGCTCTGCAATTTGTTTGAAAACAAATTCAAAATGACACAAGTGTTCTAACATGGATAGCAAGGAAATATGAGGCACAGAAAAAAATTACTGAATAGCCAAGTCAGAACAAAGAAAGCAAGTGTTGACAGTCAAAGTAGACCAAGAAAGCCAGTAAACTGACTAAGAATTCTACCAATTCTCTGATGAAGATAGATTGCAGACTAACATCAGAACCAAACTGCATGTTCTTTATAATTTATTATTTATTCATGTTTAAGCTTTTAGATAAACTATGAATAATTCATTTTGTAATTGGGGTAACTTCTGAGTAATCCTTTTGTTATTATTGTCAAGTCCTAAATTAAAGATTTCTCTCTTCCAGTACTAAAAAAAAAATTCTATCTGAGCTGAAGTGACTCAAAAGAATGTTGCAGCCAATATTCTTATGGTGTACAGAATGGACAGACCAAATTATTAACACCTGCCTCAGAATGCTTTCCTTGAAAGACTTGCAATTCTCTGTAAATGCTACAGATAAATGCCACTTACTGGAGCTCAAGTCTGTCCTGAGTGGCCTTGTTTATAATGGCTTTGAAAAACATTGCCAATATCTTCTCTCCTCATTAAAAGTGCAGTACATGTTTGCTGTTGACAGTAATTATTTAAAGCCTATTTCTTTTATATGTGACCTATTTTCAGTGAAGAAATATATAAAATGTTTTAGAACGTTAATAGACCAGTTTCTTCCCAAATGCTAATTCATGAAATTGGTTCCTCTGTAGCAGAAAGATTTTTTAAGAAGTTTCCCTAAGGTGATGAAACTTTAGGAACTTAAGTTCTGTTGTTTTACAGTGGATAACCTGACCAAATTCCATTCTTCCTACAATATAATCCCATTTCTTGCTGCCCAGACAAATTATCTAAATGATTGGCTTTCTAGTTTTTCAAACAATTTTGGTATATTTTGATTTATTTCTCATGCTCCATACCTTTGATCACTAATCTCATCTTTGCAATTTGTCTTCCTGTTCCAGTTACCTACCTATTTTTTTTTTACCCACTGATTGTTTAAATTAATCTCTTCATTAATTCCAACTGGTTACAATCTACCCTCATCTACTTAGTAACTCTTCAGCACATAGAGTACCAATTGAAACCCAACTCTAGCTTCCATATTACTTACCTTTCTCTCTTATAACATGATTCTTCTTTCAAGCTAATGACCCTGCTCAGTGTGATCCAATTTTCCTGAGCTCGTCTCCATGTATACTTTCTGTCCTATATTTATGGCCCTAACTTTTTACATCCTCAGTCAGAAAAGAATATAAATTCACTGCACAACATCTTCTTACTTATTAGAAAAATAACTGACAAATGTGAAATACTCAAATCGTTTCTAAATTTTAATAAAATAGTTTTAAGTTTTAAGTGAATCACCATTGAGATAGACATGAACAAGCTAAATGTTCTCTTTGTTGCAGTTAAATGGAAAAAAAAGGAACAGTAGGAAGCAAAAGATCTGTTTTTACTATAGCTGTATGACAAAGTGTTTAATTCCTCTGAACTCGGTTTCTTCATCTGTAACACAAGAATGATTCTATCAGCCTTATAAATGCCCAGCATTTATAGGAGAATCAAATAAAAGTAAAATATGTGAAAACTCCTCGAATATAGTATGTGCTCAACAACGTAGAATAGTATGTAGAGGAGCATAAAATTCAAAGCTAATGATCCTCTCCTATACAATATATCTTAAAATAATTTCTAGTTGTGGTGATGGATTTGTAAAAATATAAGCAGTACTCTTTTCTTGTCAGCGAATCCTTGGACTTTTCCTTATAGCAGATGACAGTGGTACCTTCCCTATATCCTTTCACCTTAACCACCTCAGTGACATCTATCTGCGAGTGCACACATATAGTTGTTCTTTTTCAGGAGGGTGGGAGAGGTGGGGGGAGAGCCCACTTTGTCATCTGCTCAAAAAAACAGAATTTTGCATCCTTGAGGTGGAAGAACTCTTAAATGTGTATTTTATTCTGGCTATTAGAGTTTACCAGTGGGATAAGTCTATAGGGACTCAAAGGGGTAATTCAGGTGATAAGCTCCTAGCTACTGTGCCTTACCTGTTTTACTGTCAAAATACCCATAGATGGTATCCTGGGATCACCTAAATGATGACTATATAAATATATTTTAAAAACCCTAAAACTTCTTTTACTCAGCTTCTGGGGAAACTCCAAATAAATGAATTCCTAAAAAAAAAAAAAGAATATAAAAAGCATTCTTATGCATAATTTTTTATCACATAATTGACATTAAAAGTATATCTAATCCTGTTATTTCTAAAAATGAAGTTCAACAATGAGCTCCTTACAAGTTATCAAATGATACACATCTTCCAGAAACATTTCCTACATATGTTCTATGGCTTCAGCCATTGTATGCTATTTGTATGTCATCCATGGAGAGATTTCATGCTTCCATGTCTTCATATGCTAGTTTTATAGAACCCGGTGCCCCTTCTCCATCCAGTCCCTGGGAAAAAAACCTACTGATCTTTAGACATGCAAATAGAGTGTCTTCCTCACTATAAAGCTTGCCCAGACATCTCTGACAGAGTTGATTTTTTACCTTCATTTGTTTATCTGAAATACCCAATACAGGCTCTTGGAAAAGAGCTTCCACCCAATTCCCAATTTTCAAAGATCACGATTCCAGACATTTCTTGCATACATAAAGACTCATGGTTATGTAATGATAAGCCAAGTTTATTTGTTAACATGAAGACATCAGATGGAGCCAGCTACACTTAATACCTAATCAGCTTCTGTATGCCAGGTTCACAGAGCTCATGGTCAAATCAATGTCCCCAAATTAATAATTATGTCCATGTCACAATCTTAGGAAACACTTTCAAACAGTCAAAACTATGACTGATAAACCAAGAATACCAAGAGTACAGTGTTATTAGTTTTATTGCAATTACTGTATTTCTTTACTATACATCTTCCATTTAGATTATGCAGTACTTATAGACATTATTTCTTTATCCCCAGACCATAGTAAAGTACAGGCACATAACATGAACTCAATAGATATGTATTATATGGAAAAAAATGAAAACAGTTATAATTTTGGCCATTTCATTGAGAACATACATCTTAAAGATGTGACGTTAAAAGCAGATGCAGTCACTGAAATAGATGCTATCATGGAAGAAAGAATCAACTGGGTCAGTTCAGAGGCAGAAGTGAAACAGGAATGTCTGTACATTTATAGTATACTCTTGGTTGCCTCAGTGATAAATATGCATTTATTTCGTAATTCCTTCAGTTAGCATATGTTTACTCAGCTTTTACTATGTGCTACATGTTATGAATTTGCAGAAAAACCAACAGGAACAAAATGTATACTTGCAACTGTGTAAAGGAGAAATTTTATTGTTGTAGTTGTTGATATCTAAAGGCTGCATTGTCAGGTTTCCAGAAAATATATTCTTAATTTTTACTTCATGGTTATTTGCTCAAATAAGATGATCAAAGAAATTACCTGTGAGTTTTCTATTCCTCTGATGCCAGAACCAATTCCTCTTAAAAGCCTACAAACTTATTCCTTGAATATCTTTAAAACAGAAGAAATTCCTGCCAGAGATTTTAGATTATCGTAGTAGATCTGGATGTAGAAAGATGAAGCTGATGGCCTTGCAGTTTCCTTTTAAGTATATATCTCTTGAAAAGGAAGTTACAATAATATTGAACACCACTGGTGTAGACTTTGTCAGAGGTTCAGCCAGCATATGGAGACACATCCTGCACAACATCTGTATTTCATGCTTTGGTTGGCTTGTAACATACCAATGCTCTCGGATTTCCAATTCAGCATCACACTGCTTCCCAGTCTCTACCCTCTGATGGGACTATGAAACTCCAGTCAAGGGAGATAAACCTATTAAAAAATGTAATAATTGTTTTATAGGTTTAAATGTTGAGGAGTACTTCTTCAACAACCCTGTGTAGATACTTTGCCTCCTTGTTATCTTTTTTTAAAAAGAGTTATGTTAACCTGACTTAAATTACCAGGTAGCACGAGCCAATCTAACTAGAAATTATTATTTACATGAGAGCTGCTGAGAAATTATAGAATTTACTCTGAGGAGTTCATGATGACAGAGAAGAAGAGAACGAGGGATGCTCAGAAAGTAACACATAACTGACTTAGTAGTTCCTTCATTTGTAACAGATCTCAGCTGTTCCCTCTTTGTTCCTGTGCACCCACTTTAGTAAGGCTCCCATACATAAAGAAATAAGTGTATAGTAGTTAGCTCTATCCAGACCGACGAGCCCAACATTTAATCTCAGTTGTGCACTGATGGAATATAATTTGGAGATTCAGAGAGATGCATGAAATGCATCTAAATTTAGAATTTGACACAATCACAGTTGCTAGGAGCTCAAAAAGAAATCAAGGAACAAAGGGAGTACCTTTTGAAGTGGTTGAACTCATTTACAGAAGCAGAAAGACTGTAACTTTGGTTGTGGCATCTCTGCTGCTGTAGACTATTAGGATAAATGACTAAATGAGAGAGAAGTAGCTCAGCAAAAACGTCATAAAAGTTAAAATTCCAGGAGAGGCAGAGAGGTGACTTTCATTACAATGAGCCAGGACTCAAGTATGAAAGTCACATTAACGATACCTGAATCTCATGTCTAATTTCCTGCCTATTGAGTCAAAAATTATCTCCAGGTTTCATATAATGATAAATGTAAGGTATTTTATTTGATCTTGTCCTTTTTTAAAAATCTGTGTGCACAACTTTTTTAGTTGCTATCCATTTTCCTCTAATTCTGTTCTTTCTCTGTTGATGCCACATTCATTTCCTGCGACTTGCTTTGTTAGCATTAAGCTGTTCTGCACAAATATTCTAGAAGAACTAGAGGTAAAAAGAAGCGATCAACAGGAATGGCAGCAACAAAAGAAGCTTGGTTTAAGTGGAACCATTTTGATTGTGTAAAGTTATTTAATTACTTAGGTTTCTTCTGCTAGTTCTTTCTCTAGCACTCTAGCTAATTATTCCAGTCATTGAATTAGGCAGTTTCAAATGGAATTCCAGGAATGATGACAAATTTCAGTTGGAATCAGCAGCTCAGTCTTCACATAGTGTTTTTGGCTATTATTTAGCATCAGTTCATATATATATATATATATATAATGCTCACAAATCATTCATTATGTAACAATCACAGTGATGAAGTTAGGCAAGAATATCCAGCACATTCGAAATAGGAAAGGCAGTGTGGGGTTTTGTTTTCACTAATAATGATCTTCTTTTCTCTAGTATCAACCTGATTCCACATTCTTTGTTCACGTTTTCTAAGAATGTCTTTATTCAAAATAAGCAGTTAACCTGCTAGGGAATATCCTTTCCTTTCTTTCTCACAATCTGTTTCAAATTAATTTTAAAACTATTTGTTTCCACATGATCAGGAAAGTTTCCTAACGAAAGGATTTTACTTTTTTCTAACAATTAAAAAAACCCTTTTTTCTAACAAAAAAAGTCAGCATTTAAGCTTTTCATGCTGGTAGATCTATTTCAACTTCTATAACTCATGTGGCATGCCATCAAATAGGTCCATTAAAAAGAGACAATGAAATAGATCCTTTCTGAGTATATACACTGTGTGTACATGTCTATCTTCTCTCACTTAGTGATAGATAAAGAAGGGCAGTAATAAGTCCCAATTTTCATAGCCACTTGGAAACTCTGTCCCTGAACAAAGGCATCTCAGGTAACTTTAACCATATAGTCCAAAGACCTCTGTATTAAATTCAGAGTAAAAGAAACTTTAGAGATAAAAGTGAGGTCTCTGGACCACATAACTAAAATTTTCATATTAAGAATGGGAGAAAAACATTTTGCCTAATGAAACTTGGGGAAAGAATAATAAAAGATAGGCACCAGGCATGACCAGGGACAAAGGCAGACAAAAGCCCAGAAGAATGTTTATGCTTGAGGACAGGATGATATCAGAAAGAAGTAAAGATGTCTCATGAAGAGCTCTTGAGTTCCCAACATTTACATAAAGAGTAAAAACATGGAATATTGGGCTATCTTTAAGGATTTCAATAAGTTCTCCCATGGCTTCCATGATACTACTTACACCTGTTTTGTTTAGTTCGTTCTTTTCCTCCAGCTTTTCTAATAAGTCTTCCTCCATTTTGGTCTTCCCCAATTTGTATCTTGAAGAATGGTGCTCCCTGCAGTTTCTAATCAAGCTACTGTCTCTGTTCACTGAGTAAGCCCTTTCCAGGCAAATGCATCTATTCCATTATGACCACTAATATCTATTGTTTCTTTTGAATGTAAACCTCTCTTCAGAGATCCAGCTCCAGTATCCAAATGCCTTCTCCAAAGTTTCATTTGTGTCCACAAATGTGTCTAAATTTGAAACGTTCATTTATCTTTGCCACCAAAATTGCTCCTTCCCTCATATTCATCACTGATAATCTCTTCCTTACTATTAGTCCATACTTTCTACATTATATCATTATCCAAGTCTATATATTGTACTTTCTTTGTTTGCATTTAACATTTATTTATTGAAACTTACAGTGTACCAGATGCTGAGCTAGGATCAATGGCTACAAAGATACACAAGAGAACAGGAGATTCTCATGGAGCTTATAGTCTAGTTGGGGTGATATACAATGAACAAGTAAGCAAATAAAATAAATATTTAGAGCTTGTGCTAAATGCTATGAAGATGATAACCAGGCTCCATGACAGAGAATAATGGTAGGGTATATATTTTACAGAGCGTTCAGGAAAGTTTCTCAGAAAGTGGTCATCAAGGCATGAGCTGAAAATATAAGGGAACCAGTTTATTGGAAAAAGAGTGGTCTAGGCTGAAAAACACAAATATTCAACCCTCCAACACTGGAGAGTTCATTCTGTGTTCTGTCAGAAAGCCAATGAGTTTAAAGTAGAGTAAATGTAGAGAATGGCATGAGATGTGTTAATTAGCTGGCTTTTACTGAGGGCTTATTATTGTGCTTAAAACTTAAATGGATTATCCCATTTTACACATATTTAACTTGACTTTTATCCTCATTTTGGGAACAAGGAAATGGAGACATAAGAAGGTTAAGTAATTTATATAAGTTCACACAGGTAATAAATGAAGAGCTGAGATTTAAATATAGCTAAACTCACTCTTTTGGAGTTTGGATTTTATTTTTATTGGAATTCAAAAGACACTGATTGTTCTTAGGAAGAGAAACCATGCTTACTAGCTGAGATTCTCTGGTTCATCGTCATTGGTGAGTTCTTAGTTCATACCTTTTTCTTTTCTCCTCCAGTTCACTCTACATCAATCTCTACCTATAGCCCTAATCAATTCATACTTCCTATCACCATCGTATTTTAATACTTGTGAAATCCAAACCCAATCAGGTCACAAGCCTGATTAAAACCATCTAGTACTATCAACAATTTCTTCTAAAGAGCCATCAGACAATTATCTGTTTAGGAGCATTTATCAACAGATATCAATCACCTAATGATTACTATTTCTACAATAAGGCACATTTCTGGTTTTGAGGAGCTGAAAATTTAGTGTTCTAACACTCCAAAGTTTAACAACTAGGAAGTTCAATGACAGAAATTAACTCGAAGCCAGGTTTTCCAAATCTAAATACTGTAATGTATTGAATGTTAAACTGATTATAGAGTAGATTTTATAATCCTATCTAAAAATATCTAGTTGAAAAAAAGAGCTCTGACCATCTAGTATGATTTAGAAATAATATAATCTATTGTAAGTCTATACAGACACCCAAACTATCAGAACACAATGTACTAAAGTGTTCAAAAAGTAATGTTGAAACTAGAAAAGATGAGGAGAAGTTAGCCAGATGTTAAAGACAAGGGTATCCATTGCCAGCAGAGACAGTAATGTATAACAAAATATGAAACTGAGACAGAGCATTGAGAGTTGTAGAAAATGAAATAGTTCAGTATGAATACAGTATAGGATGAATGGAAAGGGATGCAGCAGATCATGCTGGAAAGATTGGGAGGGGCTGAAAATACAGGGAATTGTGCATCATGCTATGAAATTTATATTTTATCCTAAACACTATAGATAGTTATTACTGGACTGAAGCAAGAGGATGAGTGACATGGGCAGATTCACTTTTTGTATTTTATGTTGTTTAAACACTATGAAAAATGAATTTTAGACAGACAGAGAAGCAGGTTAGCACAGTTGTCCTAGTGAGTAAATTATGAGCGTCTGACTGACACCAAGATCATGGAGATGAGAAAGAAATTAATAAATACTTAGGAGGTATACAAGGAATATAATTGAGAGTCAGTGATAAAGTTATAAGTGATATCTAATCAGTGAAAAAGAAGAGGGCTAGAATGAAACATTGATTTTTAACTTAAACATTGAATGATTGGTGATCAAAGTAATCAATATAGGAAATAAAGGATAAAGATCAAGTGGAAAAGAAAGATAGGAATTTTGGCTTGTACAAAGTTGTGCTGAGGATGATGTGGTACATCTAAGTGGAAATTTCAGGGGCATTAATAAATAAGAATCTGTAATTCATGAGTCAAGTCTGTATTAAAGATACGTTTTGTATTTCAAACGTAAAAGTGAGAGATGAAACTACAAGTGTGAATAACATTGTCTAAAGAAAATCTGTAAGGTGAAAAGAGATGAAGATTTTAATGAGTTCAGCTTATCAATTCTTTCTTTCATGAATCATGCTTTTGGTATCATGTTTAAAAAGTTATTTCCAAACCAAAGTCATCTAGATCTTTTTCTATGTTATCTTCCAAGAGTTTTATAGTTTTGGATTTTACATTTAGGCCTATGAGTCATTTTGAATAAATTTTTGCGAAGGGTATAAGATTTATGTCTAGATTTATTTTGCATATGGATGTCCAGTAGTTTCATCACCATCTGTTGAAAAGACTCTTTGCTTTATTGTAAAAATTTTGTTTAAAATTTCAGCTTTGTGAAAAACACTGTAAGAGAATGAAAAAAAACAAGCCACAGAATGAGGAAAAATATTTGCAAAAGACATATCTGATAAAGGACTGTTATCTAAAAATTGCAAAGAGCTCTCAGAACTCAACAACAATGACAACAAAACAATTAAAAATGGGCCAAAGACCGTAATGGACACCTCATCAAGGAAGATATACAGATGGCAAATAAACATATAAAAATATGCTCCATATCATATGTCATCAAAAATGCAAACTAAAACAAATGAAATATCACCATACACCTATCAGGCCAAATTCTAGAACATGAACAACACCGAATGCTGGCAAAGATTTGGAGCAACAGAAACTCTCATTAATTCCTAGTTAGAAAGCAAAATGATATAGCCACTTTGGAAGATAGTTTGATGGTCTTATAAAACTAAATGTAATCTTACCACACAGTCCAGCGATAGTGCTCCTTGGTATTTACTCAAAGGAATTAAAAACTATGGCCACACAAAATCCTGCACATTGATATTTATAGCAGCTTTATTCTTAACTGCGCACTTGAAAGCAGCTAAGCAATCCTTGAGTGGCTAAATGGATGAATAAACTACGGTACATTAAGACAATGGAATATTATTCAGTGCTAAAGAAAACTGAGCTATCAAGCCATGAAAAGACATAGAGGAAACTTAAATGCACATTACTAAATGAAAGAAACCAGTATGAAAAGACCACTTATTGTAGGATTGTAATTATATTACATTCTGTAAAAGAGAAAATTATAGAGACAATAAAAAGTTCAGGTTGCTAAAGATTGTGGGGAGGAAGGGATAAATAGATGGAGCACAGAGGATTTTATGGCAGTGAAATTACTCTTTATGATACAATAATGTTGGATACTTGTCACTATACATTTCTCTGCAAGACTATGAGTGAACCATAACGTAAACTATGGACTTCGAGTAACAATGATGTGTCCATGTAAGTTACTCAATTGTAAGAAATGTTCCACTCTGGTCAGGGAAGTTGATAATGGATGAGGCTATGCATATATGGACAGGGATATATGGGAAATCTCTATACTTTCTGCTCTATTTTTTTGTGAAGCTAAATCTGCTCTAAAAAATAAAATCTATTAAAGATATTTGGAGATGTTGATTATAGTGTCTATGTATGTAATAAGTTTAACTTGTAAATTTTAAGATATATTAAAATATTTTATTATAAATTGTGAATGTTTTATTTCTCCTTTATTTTCTATCAATTTTTCCTTTATATAATGTGAGACTGTATTACTTAGTACATACCCACCTGATATATACTTAATATGATATGACAACTTAGAATTATCACATAATTCTGATAGATTGACTCTTCTGCAATTATGAAATAGCTTGCTATACTTAGAAATACTTCTTTCTTTAAATTATAGCTTTTATTATAATAGTGTAGCTTTTATCAGTTTTGTTTACTTAACATTGGAATGGAATAATTTTTCCATCTGTCGACCTTTAACACTTTAGTGTACTTATACTTAAGGTGTGCTTCCTGCAAGCAGCATATAGCTGAAATTGCTCTTGTCTATTTCCTGCTTGGTAATTGCTTTCTTTTAATTTGTGGATTATTTATTCAATTTAACTTTAATATAATTACTGATCTGTAGCATCTTAAATTTGGTTTTCATTTGTTTCATTTCTATTTTCCTTTTACTTTCTTTTCTTCAATTGAACCAGTCCAGTTGGAATCAATACAATTCCAATAACTGGAAAATTATTCCAGTTTTCTCCTCTACAAGGCTGTTGATTTTTTATCACTGTTCTAGGAGACAGTGACAGTCCCAGACAAAGCAAGAACTCTTTAAAGAGAACACTTCAACTTATTTCCTTTCCAACTCTTGTGTATTGTTGTAAAGTGTTTTAATGTTATAACTATTTTGACTCCCACCAGTCTTTTTTTTTTTTTAATATGGTCATTTCGAATTTATATTGTCTCATCTGTGCTCCATCTATTAACATTTATTCTTCTCTGCATTCCCTACTACAATTTGGTATAATTTTCTTTGCTTTAAAAACATTTTTTGATATTTATTTTAATATTAATCAGGTGATTGCTAAATTATCTGTTTTTATTTGTATAATAATATCTTAACTTCACCTTTATTTCTGAACAATAATTTTGCTTAATATAGAATTCTAGTTTGGTTATCATTTGGTTGTCATTTGAAGATATAATTTCTTTGTTTTTTGGTTTCCTTTTTTTATTGATATGTTAGCTGTCAAACTCCTTTGAAAGTAACATGCCTTTTCTCTAATTGCTTTTAGCATTTCTCTTGAACTTTGATTTCCATCAGTTTTATTATAATATATGCATATATCACCTTATTTTTATTTATCCTGCTTGGAATTTGTAGTATTTCTTGAAGCTGATTTGAAGTCTTTCATCAGTTTTGAAATCTCAGCCATTATTTTTTCAAATGTTACCTCACTCATCTTTCCTTTAGGAATCTAATTCAATGTGTTAAACTTTTTTACCATTTCACATAGTGAATGTTTCTCAGAGCCTTTTCTATTATCTTTTATCATGTTATCTTTCTGTTACTGAGTATGGATATTTTCTTTTGGTCTATCTTCCACTTCTCTAATTATCTTCAGTGTGCATAATGTGATTATTAAGCATAAGTGTTTAGTTTTAGTTATTGTGTTTTTTCAGAGTAAAAATGCCCATTTTATTCTTGACATAGTTTCTATTTCTTGGGTCAAAATTCTCTATTTTTTGTCCTTTAATTCTTTAATTTCATGACAAAATTAGTTATCATCATTTTTATATCTGTTTTTTTACCATTATTATTTCATCCTCTTGTCAGTTTCCATTTGCTATTTCATTTTTTTCTTTCTTTCCTTTTTTTTTTTTGGTTAATTGATATCTTCTTGTCTGCCTTTTATAAGATTGATTGTTATATATAAAAATGTAGAGATAACTTGAGTATATAGCTATTATTTTTCAAGGCAGGATTTCTTTTTGCTTTTTTCACAGTAGTTCATACCAATACAATCAAGGATTGAGGTTATTGAAACTCTTTGCAGGTTGTATGATTTCTCTTGTTACAGACAAAACACAAACAAAGAAATGAAATTACCTTTGGTGACTACCTTTTACAATTATTCTTTGCCTAAGTTTCTTCATTTAAAAAAATAATAGGATTCTTATGGAGTATTTTTATTAGGTAAAAGATTGATAACTAATTGTGGTTTGAAAGAAGTAAATACTTTAATGTAATGCAATATACTTGTTCTAAGTTTTTCTGACAATAAGGTGAAATGAAGTTCCCTTTATTTTTTTCTCAATATTTATAAACCAAACACAAATAAAGTCTACTATCTCATAAACAACTGAAAAAAAATCACCATTAGGTCAATGATACAACTAGCATTTCTTCCAGGAAAGACAGAGAAATGAATAAAAGATATATTTTGCCTCAAATGTCTTATTCCTTCTCATTTCAATTTTCCTGTATAGCTTTATAAAGTAGTACTGCTGGAAGCCTGGGGGAAAAAAAAAGAAGAAGAAGAGGAGAATTGGGATTACTGTGTCAAAAGCAAAGAAAGGATGATAATAATAAATAAGGCTACAGGTTAGATCCTCTCTTTTCCATTTTGGAAAACAATTCTAGGCCAGACATTTTGGAAAATAATTAATTCTAGGCCAAACATTAACATTGAAATAACTCTAGATTGATCATATACATAAGAATAAGCAGTATGGATATAGCTTAATCTTTTCAGTTGCTTCCAAAAGCAATATGATGTAAAGAGAATGAGAAGTTATCTACAGTTGTCTAAATCAAAAGGATAAAACATTGATGTTGCAGGAGAGGGCTCATTCTCAGGAAAGATTATAATGTCTATCCTGTACCCTACTGATGGAAGTTTTAACTTTAAAAACTGCTTAAACCTTTAAAGAAAAATATGAAATACCATTTTAAAGTGATTTAGTGTGCTTACAAAATTCTTATAAAATAACTTTCAAAAAAATTCCTGGAAGCCTTTTCCCAGTCCTTTTATAACCCTGAGAATTATTTGTAGACAACTGAGACTATCTTTGAAGTAATTACTCAGCTGGAGATAAATGCATATGATCTATAAAGAGTAGTCTAAATAAACTAAAATGTTAGTGCACTCTGAGAGAGGAACATAGCAATGAGATTTAGGTATTGTCTCTTTCACAATCTATTTTTCAGAAGAGTAAATCAAGAATTTAATACATTATTAAAACTAACCCGAGGTCAGGGTCTGGATACATTGTAAATGTGAACTGCTTCAGATACTTAAGATAATCACCATAAATAAAGTAATTTAACTAATGCCAGGTTTTGTCAGTAGGCTAAGGGGATGAGGTTTCTACTGGGAGTTAGATCAGTAGTTATGAGCACTTTAGGAAACATACTGATTTATTCCAATGTAGAACACTATGGCTAGAATACAATAGGATCTCAGTACGAGTTCAATGTATGGATAAATGAATGGTACTATCCTAGATCCCAAATGCAACTAACATAGGCTCCCAGATGATTGCTTTTTAAAAGAAATTATTTATTTTTATTTTTTAATTTTTTAAAATTTTTTTACGCCTACAGTGCCTGGTCTTTCTAGGTACTAACCAAGCCCGACCCTGCTTAGCTTCCGAGATCAGATGGGATCAAGCTTGTTCAGGGTAGCATGGCCACAGACAGATTGCTTTTTAAATGGTTTTATTTGGGATTATATTTTAGACATGGGGATTTTATTTGAACACCAAGATCTTTTTTAAAAAATCCTTTTTCTGCCCTCTGTGTTTCCTAGATTCTACACAAAAACTTTAGAAAGTTTTTGATTGTAGAAACACTTTTAAGTGGTCTCTAGATGTACTTCTCGTTATTTCTTTAGAATTGTATAAGCCTTTAATATTAAAGATATTATCTGTAATGACTAAATGACGGCTAGCAAAATCATTAGGTGAGGTACATCTTGTTTGTTTGATAACAGAGCACTGTTTACAATGGTTCTGAGTAGTTCCAAGTATTTACTTTTTTCTCTCAAATTAAGTAGAGTAGACTAGCTTATTTAGTATGGAATATTTTCTGCATATGAGTCAAAAGTATGCATATTACATTACCCCTAATGCAGAATTAAAATGTCTGATTTGTGCAAAAAGTCCTCATGTATTCAACCATTAGGAAGACGATGACAATTAGTCCAGTGGTGACAAGGAGAACATATGTATGGCCAATAGATGTGATACTTCTTTCTTTTTATTGAAAAAGTATGAAAGATTATGGATGGCATGGAAAACTATCCACTCCTAAGTAGACACAATTACAACAAGCTTGCAAAACAAGCTTACAAAAACCTTGCTACATAGTAGATGTACTTTAAATTCAACTTTTCTAAAAATACACGAGTCAGAAGACATATATTGAACTTCGAATTTTTCTGACATATTTCCAAGGATTACCAATTGAAGATTATGTGAAAGCTAACATGTTACTACCTCTAAAAGAGTGGCCTGTAATAATTTTACTGAAAATGTATGTGGTATTTCTCCTGCTGAGTCTTTTGCTTGGAATTTATGTAAAAATGACTCCATCTCAAATTCAATCCAGTAGTAAATTCTGTCCTCTTTTCCTTCAAAATCTATTGAGTCTGACCATTTCTCAACATCTTCAACACCACCACCAGCACCCTGGTCCAATCCACACTGTTTCTCTTTTGGACATTTCCCTTGCTTCTTAGTGGGCCTGCCTTCTTTTCTCTGTCTCTCAATCTCTCTCTCTGTTTCTGTCTGTCTCTGTCTCTCTCTCTCTCTCTCTCTCTCACACACACACGGTTTCTCCTATTAACATTTTGCATTTAATGTAGTATATGTGTTA